>NW_024704742.1:137299504-137616835 GCF_018977255.1 Callorhinchus milii
AACTGCCCCAGCGCCCCTCCCACCACGCCCGCGCCCACACGACTGCCCCAGCGCCCCTCCCACACCGACTGCCCCCAGCGCCCCTCCCACACCGACCGCCCCCAGCGCCCCTCCCACACCGACTGCCCCCAGTGTCACTCTCCTCACACCTACAATGATGCTTTTCACATTGGCTCAAGATCTCATTTAGACTTACGCGACAACACTAAAAAGCATCGGTGGCCCCAAAAACAATCTGCCAAACGACATCTTCACCCACGTTGGTGCGGACCCTCAACTTTTCCACATGGACATATATATGGGGGCTAACCCCACTCAGTCTCCAAGCCAGCCCATGGGCATGAGCAAACACTGGTTTATTGGTCAATCTCACAAGATAATGAACAGAACAGTTCCTCCCACATCATAACCCCTCACACCTTCTCCCCAAACAGGAGCCTTCTCTGGGCGAGGAAGGGAGGGGAGCTTTCCTCAACACCCAGAGGTCAAACGCAAAGAACGAAGCGCAGAGAATTCCTCTGCCAAGGCTCGTGCAGGAGAGGAACCTTAAAAAAAGGATCAATCACGGAGCCCCGAAGTCCTGCCCGAGACGGTTCTCGTCTTTCAACAACAACAACGTAAGATGGCGGAGAATTGTGCAACAATTCTTCAGTCACACTCAAATGTGGGTGAGGGAGAGAGAAGGTTGGGCTGGTGGAGGGTTGAAATTGGGTTGGGATTACTTGGCATCTTGAATCCCCTTTGTGTCGAAAAAAACTCGTTTGACGTTAAAAAATTATAAACTGTTTTAAAACAGCATCGTCGACTACTGGGTCGCGAAAGCAACCGTCCTTCCCTCTCCGCTGCACACATACAGCACCCGAAGGAAATCTCCATCAAGTTTCATTCTGTCACACAATGCTTTTGGATTCACAAAAAGTTCCGAACATACAGTAACATAAAAACAGCCCTATTATTCCTGGCTGAGTTTTCTCTCTGTCTACCCCCAACCCCCCTCTCTCTTCACCCCGACCCCCACTCCAAACCATAATAATAATAATCCTTGTACTTGATATATGCCTTATCACGTCAGTGAGACGTCTCAAATCACTTCACAGGACATACTGTGAAGTGAATTGTATATACTTTGTGGGTGAAATGCACCTATCAAACAAAAAGGAAATTACTGGAGTTTAATTTGTATTTGTTCCTTTATGTGGAAACCTGGATCATGCTGATCGAGGGAGGGAGGGAAGGCAGGGCCAAACCTTGGGCAAGTTTCCTTACTCCACACAGAGCCTAATAATAATCCCTCCAAAACCAAAATCAATAATAAATTGGTCATTTTCAATCTACGACTGTTTGTGGGACATTGCTGTGTGCAATTGGCTGCCGCGTTCGCCCACAAATATACAGTCAATTCCCTTTACGGTGTGTTCTGTGAAGCGCTTTGGGAAGTCTTCCCGACGTGAAAAGCGCTATATCAAATGCAAGGATTATTATTATTATTATTATTGTTAAGGAGGGTTGATCCCTGGTAGATAGGAGTAAACCGTTCAGGCTGATCCCTCTGCTTTGACCTCAGCTGCCATAGCCTCTGGTTTACCTCTGAGCTGATGCACCAGGCACCAAAGGGCAACGGAGGGAGCTCTTTACCAAACATCAAGGATATATAATACTCCTTCCATTTGATTCGGCACCTTATCACATTGTAGGGACGCCTCAAAGCCCTTCACAGGATCGACTGTGCATTTTATAGGCAAAATGCGGCAGCCAATTGTGCACCGCAGTGTCCCACAAACAGTTGTGGATTGAATAACCAAATTTATTTATTCTTGGGAGGGATTATTACCCCCGGAAAGTGATCCGCCAATCAAAAAGGGTTCCTACTTAATGCTAGGTAAACAGAGGCGTGCGTAAGGAGTAAAGAAACTTGCCTAAGGATTTGCTCTGTCCGGGAATCGAGCCCTCACGCTTTAACCACTGCGCATGAGAAAGGAAAGAAAATAAACATTGCTTTCCCTCTGAGAAAGGCAAACGGAAGGGACCTCCTTGGGAGCCGAGTTGACAGCCAGACGCCCATCCTGTACCCCGGAGTCAGAAACAATTCACAGTGGAGCTTTTTCCCCCAAAAAACAAAGTTACGGGAGAGAAAAAACCCTCTCCTGGAGCAGCCTCGCCCCTCAGAGAAACTTTTTCTTTTAAAAAGTTTTTGTTGTGATAATCTGTACACATTTATATATAAAATCTATTTACACGGTCAAAGGTGAAAGGGTTAACGTCCCGCACTCAGCCATAGCCTCACTCGGGAAATATTAACCCTTTGCTTTTTGTGGCTCAGTTTGTCGCATTCGAGAGTTCGGGGTGGGGTGTGCGTGTGTGTGTGTGTGGGGGGGGGAAAAGAGCATGGTCCAGGGGTAACTCTCTGTCTCTGCTCATCCTCTGGATCCGCACGCTGATCAGACAGTGCTGCTGTGGTTTCCTTCAACAAATGTTGCCGACAGATTCCAGCCGGTCTGCAGAATGTAACGTTGTCTTTTCCTGCTGGGGGGGTGGGGGGGAGAGGGTAGTTGGGTGGGGGGGGGGGGGGGGGGCTGCAGAGGAAGGGGTCCCGGAGTCTGGTGAACAAGTCTGCTGACTTGTAACCACAGCCGATTGCATCCATTTGTCACAGTAAGAGTTTATCTCTGATCCTCTGTCCCCGCTGGGCTCGGTGTTTAAGTGGACCCTCCTCACCGCTGGCCGGGCCCAGTAACCAGGCCACGTGGACCTTCAGAAATGCCATCGATGGTTCCCTGGTGGGTGAACCTCCTGGTCAATGGGTCGTTCACATCAAGCCCTTTGTTCCTCTAACTCCTTCTTTCCGATCAATCTTGGTTGCACTGCTCCAGTCAGTCAGTCATTCCTGTCAAAGACATCAATCCAAGGAGATGATATCCGGTGCGTTGCTCCCCCCGCCCCCGCCCCCTCCCCCGGTGATCACCCCGGTCTCGACCCCCCTGGCAGCGTTGCTTTCGTGGTGCTGGGAGGAGGAGATGATGGCCCCGGTCATGGTGGTGGGAGTCAGGCTGGGCGAGCTGACCGCTGACGTCAGGTTATCCAGGAAGATAGACTGGCAACACTGTAATAGAGCGACAAAGAGAGAGAGAGAGAGAGAGCAGTGAGCAGAGACAAGAAATAATAATAATCCTTGCGTTTCAAATAGGGTCTTATCAAGCGCTTCACAGGATATATGTGAAGTGAACGGACTGTGAATATATGTGGGTGAAACACAACGACCCATCTACAGGGCTGGAAAGAACCACAGCCCTCACCTTGTGCCCTCACAGATTACTCTCCAAACTCAAACTAATTCAGCAGCAATTTTACATCGATAGCGTGCGCTTCACATCAGAACTCCCAGGGCAACACTGAATAAAGGGCCCCCCCTAACCCTCGCGATAGCACTGACCGTCATATCCACCATCGACAATCAGGTTACCTTTACGCGTTACATTTGTGAGCCTCTCAGCCCCCACCCTCAGGAACACCATCTCACAGTGCCTCCGCCTCGCTCCCTCTCTCGCCTGCTTGAAGACCCACCTCTTCGGTCACCACCTCACCCCCACCCTCCCTGTCCTTCACCCTTCTCTGATCCCAACCCCCAGTTCAGGTCCAAATCCCTGACCGTCCAGCGCATTGGGTCATCCTCCCGACGTGAAAGGTGCTGTGCAAATGTAACGTGTTGTTGTGTGCAAATGTAACGTGTTGTTGTGTGCAAATGTAACGTGTTGTGTGCAAATGGAACGTGTTGTGTGCAAATGTAACGTGTTGTGTGCAAATGTAACGTGTTGTGTGCAAATGTAACGTGTTGTGTGCAAATGTAACGTGTTGTGTGCAAATGTAACGTGTTGTGTGCAAATGCAACGTGTTGTGTGCAAATGCAACGTGTTGTGTGCAAATGTAACGTGTTGTGTGTAAATGTAACGTGTTGTGTGTAAATGTAACGTGTTGTTGTGTGTAAATGTAACGTGTTGTGTGCAAATGTAACGTGTTGTGTGCAAATGCAACGTGTTGTGTGCAAATGCAACGTGTTGTGTGTAAATGTAACGTGTTGTGTGTAAATGTAACGTGTTGTTGTGTGTAAATGTAACGTGTTGTTGTGTGTAAATGTAACGTGTTGTTGTTGTTGTGACTGCGGTGCTCACACCCACCTGAGCATCATTCTGAAACAGAGAGAAAAAGTCCAGATCTGGAGAAAGAGGAAATTTGTACCAACATGAGAAAGTACAAGATTTCAGCCGCGGTTACTCCATTTCCTGCCCCACACTACTCCCCACAACTGCCCCAACTCCCACTCTACTCTCCACTCCTTGCCCACGTCTGGGACTGCTCCCACCTACCCCCTCAGCCACATTTCCCCCTTCCCCCCATGACTCCTGTGCTCCCCCAGCTCTGACTGTGGCTGCCAGCTCCCACATCCCCGATATTATAATATTCCAATTCAACCTTTAAGTAAATCTGCCCCACACATCACAACCCAGTTGCTCTTAGAAATCTATTGCAGCACAGAAGGAGGCCATTAAGCCCATCGTGCCTGTGTTGGCTCTTTGGAAGAGCTACCAACTCGTCCCACTCCCCCCCCGCTCTTTCCCCATATCCTTGCAAGTTTCTCCTTTTCAAGTACCCATCTAATTCCCCTTTTGAAAGTTGTTACAGCCATGAAGTGAATGAGTAATGTTTTTTCTGGGGGGGGGGGTTGTTGGCCAGGACACGGGTGGGGGGAAGGGGTGAAACTCCCTTCTGCTTTTGAATAGAGCAGTGGTGATCTCTAACGTGCACCTGAAGAGGCCCAGACGGGACCTCAGTTTAACGTCTATTCCGAAGGACGGCATCTTCAGTAACGCAGTGCTCCCCCCACCCCCCCACCCAGCACTGAGCTGGAGAGTCCGCCGCGACTGTGAGCACAAGGTCCTGATACATGTGTGAACCCACAACCTAACAGACAGAGACAGAGAAACACAGACCTATGGACGCGCAGACATAAAACACACATACTCCACCTAAAGTTCCTCCTACACTCCCTGTTAGACCTCTTACTGACTCGCTTACGTTCACACCCGCAAGTTTAGACTCGCCAACAGTGGAAACAGCTCATCAACATCCACCTTATCGAACCTTTAGGATCTTTAAAGTCTACCTGTATAGGCACATTTAGGAACTCGGCTGAACATCACAGCTGAAGGACAGCGCAGCGCTCGCCCAGTACTACACTGGAGCATCAGCCAAGACCGCACAGGTTTAAAGCTCCGACATGGGGGGCTTGAACCCACAAACTTCTGACTCGAGACGAGACGAGAGTGCTACTGACCGAGCCTAAACAACCTAAACAACCTTGATATCCACACTAATTGTGTATACCAACAGTCGGATATTAATTTTGTATTGTATGTGTCCACATCTCTCTCTTCCTCTCTCTCTCTCTGCCTGTCCATGTGTCTTTCTCTCTCTCTCTCTCTCTCTCTCTCCAATCCTGAACTGATCTGAGATCCCAAATTCCACCCTGTCTCAGCCACTTTTGGGTGAAGGTTTAAGATGACACAGAATCGTGGGAAAAACTCTTTTAAATTCAGTCTCAGTACCTGAAGCCGCTTTTTCAGGCAAATTTTTAAAAATTTTAACAAGTGGGTTTTGTGACGAAGGGCGGATTTGAGAATGTTCCACAATTTGCAGGCAATTTCCACAAATTTTAAGACAACACACATTCCCCCCATGACTTGGCTGTTGCCAACCTATTATGCCTAATACTCTCTGGAATTAGGATTTTCATCAATATAAAACCTTTACTAAATTACCTCATACAGTATACGCAATTTTATTTTGCTCAGCCGGGTGTCTGACATGTGGAAACCCGTCTGACACATGTGGAAACCCATCACCGTTGCTTAAGAGTATCCAAACCAAACCGAGGTTGAATTCCCTGCATCCCACCTACACACGGAAATCCCAGAGATAGATTATTGGAATGGAAAGCGCTCTCTCACTCTCTCCCTGGAGGGACACATCCTGTTTACCTAATTCTGGAGAGTATTAGGCACAGGTTGGCAAGAGCCAAGGCTTGGGGGACCCCAGAGTGTGTGTTGGGGTAACTGCTGGAATCTAACCACCTAAAGCCACACAGCTTGGCCATTGATATCGCTGTCTGACAAGCTTTCCTGTTTCTTGTCCAGCGAGGACCACCAGACCCATTATATATTGTACAGTATATGTTGCCTCATTATACAAAAGACAATATCAGAAAGAGTACAGTGTAGATTGCTAGAATGTTCCCAGAATAAGTGGATAGAGCAATCAAGAAGGATTGGACGGGTCAAAGATTTTTGTCTCTGTACTTGAGATGATTTTTGTCTCTGTATTTGTGGAGTCCTGTAGCTCAGTGGTTAGAGCACTCGCTTTGCAAACGAGAGACCTGAGTTCAATTCCAGGAAGAGGGCGAAACCTTGGGCAAGTTTCCTTACTCCACCCAGAGCCTAATAATAATCCCTCCAAAACAAAACAATAATAAATTGGTCATTTTCAATCCACGACTGTTTGTGGGACACTGTTGTACACAATTGGCTGCCGCGTTTCACCCACAAATATACAGTCAATTCACTTTACAGTCTATCCTGTGAAGCGCTTTGAGACGTCTAGAAGACGTGAAAAGCACTATATCAAATGCAATGATTATTATTATTATTTATTATTTATCCTGTGGCACTATTGGAAAAGAGTAAGGAGTTTCTCTCTCCCAGTGTCCTGGCCAACAATCCGACAGATGAAATTGATCATACGCTTCATCGCTAATTGCCTACGGATAAACACACAGTCATTATCCTGTGAAACGCTTTGAGGCATCCTCCTGACATGAAAGGCACTGTATGAAATGTAAGACTTCTGTATAGGCACATATGGCATCTCGGCTTAATATTCTAAACTGACAGGTCAGGTTTCAACCTTCCCTTCATCCCTCCTTGTTCCACCTCTGCTGACTTCTCTCTCCTCTCTCACTACAGAAGGCTATATTTTTGTAATTTGTGGGCAAATGTAGTTGTTTCGATGATAAATGTTTGCTAATATTCTTTATTTATTTAGTATTCGTGCACGGTGCTATCACCATTGTGATGTGGGGAATGATGAGTGTGGGAACAGATCACTGGACCTGAGATCAGGAGAGCAAAGTGCTGGGAGCCAGTGAACAACACAGGTCGCAATAATTTACAAGCTGATTTCTATAACAGCTTAACCCAGATAGAGACGCACAACGCAACGCAACACAACACACAGCCAGTCTGAGCATACAGCATCTGCCCTACAATCACAGCTCACTCACACAGGGTCTCACAGCTTCACAACAGCTCACTCTTACACTGCGTCTCTCGCGGTGAGGGTCTCACAGCTCCAAAATAATGATGGGAGTCACTGAATGGAGGTGGTTGGTGGTGGGTGGGTGGGGGGGGGATTAAGCAAGTACATTCACAGAATGCGCTTAATAGGGGCTTAAAGCCAGGGAAAGGAGAGGTGAGGGATTTTGGGAGCAAATTCCTGCACACCAATGATTTATTACAGGGTATAACAGTGGTGGGTGGGAAGGGGCTGATTTTTTTTTGGGGGGGAAGGCTAATGTGATGGTTTGGGGTGGCTGGGGCTGGTATAAAAGTGGTGGTTCGTGGAGGGCGAGGTGGGGCTGGTATAACAGGGCTGGTGTAAATGCACTGATACTAGTGAAAAGTCCCATTTCATCTGCTCCCTTATAATAATAATAATAATCCTTGCATTTGATATAGCGCTTTTCACGTCGGGAGGACGTCCCTTCTAAACACCACCATCCCCCCCCCCCCCCCCCCACTCATCCTCCCGGCGCAGCGATGCTCTGTTTCTTAATTGAGTCCTAGTGTGCAAGCCTCAACCACCTTCCTGGTGTACACCTGCCACGTCTTCAGTCCCAAATTCTCCTCTGTGTAAAGGAACGGTTCCTGGTATCTGGGCTGACCCTGTGGCCTCTTGTTTTGCCGTCTTGCCACGTCTGAGTGCATTATCTGTCTCATTCGCATTAACATCTTACACATCTCGACACGCTCCCCCTCTCAGACTTCACCTCATGACTGAAGAGGGGCTTAAAGCCAGAGAGAGGAGCCCTGACTTAGTTAATCCTTTAAAGTTCATCCCTTTAACACTGGCGGTGCGTCTCAAGTGACCGGAGCGGGTACCAGACCAGAACTGGACCAATGTTTATCTGTATTTTGATTGGCTGCTGTTGGGGGGGGGCGAGGTTGTGTGGAGGATGACTGGTTGGTGGCATTGCTTGGCGTTGATTGGTTGGTGGCATTGCTTGGCGTTGATTGGTTGGTGGCATTGCTTGGCGTTGATTGGCTGTTGTCAGTGTGGTTGGGGGTTGGGTTTGAGTGTATTGATTGGTCGCTGGTTTGTGACTGTGTGTTGATTGGTGTGTTGGGGTAGAGCAGGTCAGTGATTGGTTGGCTTTCCATCACACAGAGGACACAGTTCAAGATCCTGGTCCTCATCTCCAAAGCCCTTCATTGATCCCCCACTATCTCTGCGACCCCCTAACCCCCTGCCAATGTTCCCTCTCCCTCCACTCCATGGGCACCAGCCTGCTTCACGTCCCCTGCCTCACCCGGCCCACCATTGGTTGGCAGGCCTTCAGGCTCTCTACCCCCACCCTCTGAAACTTCATCCCAGAATCCCTCCGTCTCTCCCCCTGCCTTGCCTCCTTCAAGACCTTCTCAAGACCCTCCTCTTCGATCATGCCTTCGATCACCCTCCCACCCCTACCCTCCCCACCCTCCACCACTCCTGATCCCAACCACCAGTTCGGGTAAGGATCCCTGACTGTCCAGCGCCTTGGGACGTCCTCCTGACCTGAAAATCGCTGTGTAAATACAATTTGTTGTTGTTGTAGGTGGGGGTTGATTGGTTGGCAGTTGTGGCTTGGGAGTATATGCTTGGCGGATTCGAAATAACTTGTGATGGATTGGGTTTGTGGTCGGTTAACTTGTGAATAAAAATAATCCTTGCATTTGATACATTGCCTTATCACGTCTTCGAGACGTCTCAAAGCGCTTCCCAGAATATACTGTAAAGCGATTTGACTGTATCTTTTGTGGGCGAATGTTGTGTCGTTCGATCATCCACATATATTCTGCGAAGCGCTTTGAGACGTCTCAAAGATGTGATAAGCCGCTATATCCTTATAATAAAACTACGATGTCATTACACTTTACTGCAAGACTGTGTGAAAAGCTTTGAGACATTTGGATGTGATAATGTGACGCGTCAAATGTGAGGATTCTTATAATAATCTTATTCTGTTTGCAGAGTACGAATAAGATTCATTATATTAAGTACAACAACAATTAACAAATTACACATCCCCATTGACATAGGTGAATGACTCAAAACTTTTAAGGAGTTAAATGGGAAAAGATAAAGAAGACCCTTTGGCCCATTTGATCTCATTCCCTCCAGAATATCTCACCCAACCATCCCCCCCACATCACAACATCAAGGTGTTTTTTAAATGAGTCCTGGTGTCCTGATCTCAACCGCCATTCCTGGTAATCTACCCTTTGGTAAAGAAAAACGTAGAATTGTACAGCACGGAAGGAGGTCATTCGGCCCATCACGCTCTTTGAAAGAGCTATCCAAATGAATCCCACTCCCCTGCTCTCTCCCCATAGCCCTGCAAATTTGTCCTCCCCGAATATCTATCCACTTCTCTGTTGAAAGTTGTTCTCGACTCTGCTTCCATCACCCTTTTCTCCTCATCTCCCTTCTGTTTGTTTGAGAACTTTGTGGTGTCTGTCCTGAAATTGCCCTTTGCAATTCTAAACCTATGTTCTCTTGTTCTGTCTCAGTGCATCTCAATGTATTGTTCTGAGTTTCATTTTTCAATCATATTTCTTGAAAAATTCTATCTAAGATTCTCGCTGAGATAATGATAGTAATTAAAAGAAAAGAATAAAAACAGTTACTCAATCCACGACTGTTTGTTGGACACTGCTGCTACGATTGGCTGCTGTGTTTCACCCACAAATATATAGTTAATTCACTTTACGGTATATTCTGTGAAGCGCTTTGAGACGTCTCGAAGACGTGTTAAGGCCCTATAAATGCAAGGATTATTGCATGATCACAGAGGGAAGAGAGGGAGAGGGAGAGAGAGAGAGAGCGAGAGAGGGAATTGGGGAGAGCTCTACAGAACAGTGAAGTGGTTGGAGGCTTGGACACTGGTGGTGGGGATGGAGGAGGCGGTGGGTCAACAACAACAATTTGGACTTAAAGAGCAGCCCTCAGGCACATAGAGTCTCAGAGAGCTTGACAGTGGTGGAGCACGATGCCAAGCTGGGGGGAAGGGGTGGGGAGGGGGAGGTGTGACCATAGGCACAGTCGAAGAGTAAGGTCTTCAGGCATGACCTGAAGATGGGGAAGGGAGGGATGGAGGGAAAGTGTTCCGTAGTTTGAGGGAGTAGTAGCTGAAAGCGCGGCCACCGAGGGACATGCAGGAGGCCGGAGCCGGTTGAGTGGAGGAGCGGATAGTAGATTGAGGGGTAAGCTGGTCAGGGAGGTGTCAGGGCATGAAGGGATTTGAAGACGAGTGTGAGGAGAGAAGACGTGGGGGGGGCGAGGAGTGGCGTGTAGAGAAATCTCCCCCACTCAGGACTCACCTGGGACAAGACTGGCCCAAGATTGCCCCAAAGTGTATGTTTGTACATTGAGTTCTATGGAGGTTAAAGAGTAAAGGTTTGCCTCATTCTCTTGCCAGTGAGCTCCACAATAGATGGCAGAATGTGGAGAATAATGTGACTGATAACGACACGGATTTCGGAGGTCGGAAGGCTGGCAGGGATGTGCATCGCAGGTACCTTCACAAACGGCTGAAGAGCGATATTCACTGCAGCTTTGTTTTAACTATCATAATCCTTACATTATCCTCCCTGTGGCTGGAGGTAAGCGGGTTTATCAATATTTTAAGAGAAAGAGAGTGGTAAAGGGGAATGTGGACCCATTTAAAGACAGGTGTAGGTGAGACTATAATGAACAATAAGGAAATGGCAGGCTTGTTGAATGAACACTTTGCTTCCGTTTTCACATTAGAGGAAGAGATCAGAATAATAGCGGTACAAGGGAATCCAAAAATAAGCCAAAGTGAATTTAATATATATAAATACATGGTAATGGAGAAGATAATGGGACTAAAGATAGACTAATCTCCAGGACCTGATGGATTCCACCTCTGGGTATTAAAAGAAGTAGGGGAAGAAATTGCAGATGTGTTAGTTATAATTTTCCAAAGCTCTCTATAATTCAGGAATTGTGCCCTTGGATTGGAGAATTGCAAATGTCACTCCACTATTTATGAAGGGAGGGAGAGACAAGCCAGGTAACTACACACCTGTCACCTTAACTTCAGATGTGGGGAAGTTACTGAAATTTCTCATCAGGGACAGAGTGGCTGAGCATGTGGACAAGTATGAGCTAATCAAAGAGAGTCAGCGTGGATTAGCGAAAGGTAGGTCATGTCTGACGAATATAATTGAATTTTTTGTGGAGGTCATGAACATGGTGGATAAGAGAGTGTCTATGGATGTTGTCTATATGGACTTCCAGAGGCATTCGATAAGGTTCCACACCAGAGGTTATTAGCAAAAATAAAAGCGCATGGAATTGGTTTGACATGGCTCGGCAATTGGCAGGAAAGAGTGTAGGGTTAGGGGGAATGCTCTCTGATTGGTGAGACGTGACAAGTGGTGTTCCCCAGGGGTCTGTACTGGGGCCTCAGCTTTTCACCACATATATACACATACACACACACACACACATATATATATATATATAAATGACTTGGATGAAGGAATAAAGAGTTTGATATCTGAATTTGCAGATGACCCAAAGTTAGAAAGCACAGTAACTTGGACAGATTAAGTGAGTGGGCAAAACTGTGGCAGATGGAATTCAATGTGGGGAAGTGTGAGATCATCCACTCTATATCCAAAAATAGCAAAACAGAATATTTTCTAAATGTTGAGAAACTGAGAACTGTGGAGGAGCAACGGGATTTGGGTGTCCACGTACACAAATCACTAAAAACAAGCTCACGGGTACAAAAAGTTATCAAGAAGGCTAATGGGATGTTGGTCTTTATCTCAAGGGGCCAGGAATATAAAGGAAGGAAATGATGCTTCAGCTGTATAGAGCTTTGGTCAAACCCCACCTGGAGACTGTGTTCAGTTTTGGGCACTTACCACCTCGCCAAGACATCTCAAAGTGCTTCACAGGATTTTACTGTAAAGTGCAGTGACTGTGTTGTCTTGTTGGCGACCTTGGACCTTGCACAGTGATGACCCACAAACAGCTGTTAAGTGAGCGAGCGATTTTATGTGGGGGATTGTTGGCAGAACATCAGGAGAGATCCCTTTGCTTTTGGAATAGTGCCATGAGATCTTTGACATCCACCTGAACAGGGCACAGACGGGGCCTCGGGTTACCATCTCCTCTGCAGGACCACACCTCCAACAATACGGCACTCTCCCCCAGAACAGCCTTGGGAACATCAGTCTTGACTGTGAGTTCAAAGTCCCTGGCATGGGGCTTGAACCCACAACCTTCTGACTCGGAGGCGAGAGTGTGGCTGACAATGTCAGTCCTCCTGCAGTGATGAGAGTCAATCCCATTTTTTTTCTTGCCCAGTCGGGGTGTCTGACACATGGGGAAACCCATCACCGTTGCTTAAGAGTCTCCGAACCAAGCTGAGAATTCCCTGCCTCCCTACACATGGAAATCCAAGAGATAGGTTGTTGGAATGGAATGCGCTCTCTCACTCTTTCCCTGGAGGGAGGCATCCTTGTAGAGCCTCTGTGTGGCACAAAGCCATGGCTGCTTTAAGGCAGAGACAAGGCCCAGTCTATAGATAGTACCCTGTTGCTGGCCCCTAACCATTGGTGAATGCCAGACAATAATCCCTCTGCTGCTCACCCACACAGTGGGACTGAGGCCCGGGAATACACTGCTTTGTGTCAACGTCTAAAATCTCATGGCTCTCACCTCCTCCACCTACCCGACCTCCCCCTAAAACTCTCTGAACCCGTACGCAACCGAGGCGTCAGGTTCGACCTCCAATTATCCTTCCTCCCCCACATCCGGTCCCTCACCAGCACCGCCTTCTTCCACCTCCGACATATCGCTCGTCTCCACCAATATCTCTCTCCGAAAGCCGCTGAAGCCCTGGTCCATGTCTTTGTCACCTCTCGGCTGGACTACTCTAACGCCCTCCTCGCCGGCTTCCCATCCACTACCATCCATAAAATCCAGATAATGCAAAACTCTGCCGCCCGCATTCTCACCCGCACCAAACTCCCCAATCACCCCAGTCCTGGCCAGACTGCACTGGCTGTCTTTTCCAGAGAGGATCGATTTTAAGACCCTCACCCTTGTCTTCAAATCCCTCCACTCCTGCACCCCCCGACCTCTCTGACCTCCTCTCTCTTCAAAACAGTGGCTGTTGCCTTCGTTCATCCTCGTCCCCCAAGTCCTCCGCTCCACCCTCGGCAGCTGTGCCTTCAGCCACTAAGCCCCGAGGCTCTGGAACTCCCTTCCTCACTCCCTTTGCCTCGTCCCTTCTCTTCTTATCTTCAGGTCTCTGCTGAATACCTTTCTTTCCGACCGGGCCTTTGGTCGCCTTCCTCCCCTTTCCCGCTGGCTCGGCCCGGGGGTCCGTTACTGTGAAGCGCTCTGAGACGCTGTCCAGCGTGGAGGGAACTATATAAATCCAAGTTGTTGTTGTCGTTGACCCACACGGAAACCCAGCGCCGTGCTTAAGAGTCTTCAAACCTAAGCTACAGTACTATGAGTTCCACACATGTATCCGACATACATGTGAACACTTCCTTGTGCCTGGAATGGAATCCGCACACGCGCTCTCTCCCCCCAGAGGCTTTGATAATTAGCATCATTTTATAATAATAATAATCCTCGCATTTGATATAACACCTTATCACATTCTTGAGGCAACTCAAAGCTCTTCACAGGATATGCTGTATATGTTGTGGGAGAAACGAGGCAGACAATTTACGCACAGCAGTTACCCACAAACAGCCATGGAGCAAGTGACAATTTTATTAGCGGATTGCTGGCCAGGACACCGGGGTAGGGTGGGGTGGGGGTGGGGGGAGAGAGAAACTCCTTCTCTTTTTGAGTAGTACCATGGGATCTTTCACGAACACCTGAACACGCAGGTGGGAGCTTGGTTTAAAGGCTCAACTGAAGGACAACACCTCCGACAAGGCAACACATCCCCAGCGCTGCATTATTGGGGGGTCAGCGTAGACTGTGTCATTCCAAGTACGGATGGAGGGCTTGAACCCATAACCTTCTGACTCGGAGGCGAGGCTGTTACCACTGAGCCAGGCTGACAAATAACCAGCTAAAACCATGACATTGAACGCCCTGCCTGGCAAGCTTCCCAGCCAGGCTCACCATATCCGTCAGAGCTTTGCTAACAGGGACAACAGGAGCCGAGTGGGAAAACTCCCTCCCCCCCTCTCCCCTTCCCCCCCCCATCCCCTCTGCCAGTGATCGACTGGTCTGTCCCTCCCAAGTCCAGCTGGGGGGGGGGGGGGGGGGCTGGGCTGGTTTGTCCTCAGCAGCCATGGAAGAGAAGAGCAAAGCCAAGTATCAAGTGGTGTGTGGCTATAGTTAGAGTGTGATTCAGTTTGACACATTAACACGTGCACTTCAGTCCGTGTTTACTCCTCCCTCGTCCCCTCCGCTCCACCATCGGTGGCCGGGCTTCCAGCCTCTACACCCCAGAGCTTTGCACCTCTCTCTCTCCCTCAATGCCTGTGCCTCTGCCTTGCCCCTCTGTGCCCTCTTTTAGTTCACAACTGACCTTCCTCTTCGACTGCGCTTCTGGTCACCTCCCGCCTGGCTTGATGTCAGGCTCCGCCAACCATTAAACGCCCCGATGGTGAAAGGCGCTGTGTAGGTGCAAGTTGTTGTTGTCACTATGAACGTTCAAAGACCGAAATTCCTTCCAACCTCAGGCTGTGAGACGTTTCCTCTAAAAATCCTAAATTATTAATCCTTACATTTGGTCTGGTACCTTTCAAGGGCGGGGGAAATGTTTCAAAGAACTTCATACGATTTGTAAAGTGGAGTGACTGCTTGTTACAACAATAATAACAATAATAATCCTTGCATTTGATATAGCGCTTTTCACGTCGGGAGGACGTCCCAAAGCGCTTCACAGAATATACTGTAAAGTGAATTGACTGTGTATTTTGTGGGCGAACGCGGCAGCCAATTGCGCACAGCAGCGTCCCACAAACAGTCATGGATTGAGTGACCAAATTATTATTAATTTTAATTTTTTGGGGGAGAGATTAATACCCCCAGAAAGCAATCTGCCAATCGACTAACAATCGGGTTCCTACTCACTGCTGGTAAACAGAGGCGAGTGGAGTAAGGAAACTTGCCTAAGGTTTCTCCCTGCCTGGGAATCGAACCCAGGTCCTCTCACTTGTGAGGCGAGTGCTCTCGCCATTACGCCATGGGATATAGGTGTGTAGTTGATGTGTTGGAGGCTGGAGTCCAACCTGGGATATGGGTGAATCTCTACACCCCAGAGCTTTGCACCTCTCTCCCTCAAAGTCGGAGTCCGTTGTCCTTTGGGATCAGGGAGAGTGTTTGTAGATGAAGAATCTAAAAGATGTGGGAGAATGGGATTAGAGTAGTGAGCCTCTCAACTGGGGGAGCGAGCACCAGCGCGGGTCCTGATGGGAAAAGAACAGGGCAATTGGGATTTGAATAACAATTTATGTTTGACCCAACGCCTTTCACACTGGGAGGCTTTCAGCCACTCTCTCCCTCAATCCCTCCGCCTCGCCCCCTTCCTCCTTCCAGATCACGCCCGAAGACCTTCCTCTTCCACCGTCCTTACAGTCAACTCCCTCCCTCCCTCCCTCCTCGCCGGCTCCAGCCAGTGTTAAGCGCTCTGAGACTCTACCCAGTATAAAGGACGCTGTGTGAACTGGGCAAGTCGTATTTCCGTTGGGAAATATTTTTCTGGGGATACGGTGTGTAGTTTGGGGCACGACATGTCAAGCCACCGCCAGGATAGTGGACGGCAAAGTGGATGGACCTTTGCGCCAGCAAATTCTTCTGTTGTTGTTGTTCTTGGTGTTGTTGTTGTTGTTGTTGACGTGGTGACTCTCTCACTCTCTGACTCTGGAATCTGCTCTCTTCGTTTGCTGGAGGTACTTTGAGCTGACCGAGGGGTCGTATGATTACAACTCGTCCACCTGCCGTGAACTCCGCAATGACATCACCGAGGTCAAAGTGCTCTCCATGTAAGTGAAAGACGCTGTACAAATGCCATTTTGTTGTTGTTGTTGTTGTTGTTGTTGTTGTTGTTGTTGTAAGGCCGGCCTGGCTGGCACAGGGCACAGGGCATTCTCTGCCCTTTCTAGCCCGTTTCTAGTGTTAATTAGCCCAACTCCACAAGTCAACACAAGCGTTCATAAATAATTGTAATAATAATTATCTTGGCTTTTGATACAGCGCCTCTTCACGTCGTTGAAACGTCGTAAAGAGCTTCACGGAACACACTGTGAAGCGTAGTGACTGTGTATATTTGTGGGCAGAGCGCGGCAGCCAATTGCGCACAGCAGCGTCCTACAAAACAGTCGTGGATTGAAGTCACCAAATATTTTTTAAGAAACATTTGGAGGAGGGATTATTACCCCAAATAAAATAGACGGATACTCTCTCATGTTTTCTCGTTCTCTCTCTCACATGTTGCCCCCTCTTTCTCACATTCTCACTCTCTGTTTCTCTCTCTGTCTGTCTGTCTGTCTGTCTGTCTCTCTCACTCAATCTCTATCTCTCATGTGCCCCTCTATCCCACTTTCTGACATTTCTCCCCCTCTCTCACGAACTCTCTCTCTTTCTCTCACACTCTCTCTCTCCCTCTTTCACACTCTCTCTTTCATCCTCTCCTTCCCTCTCTCTCACACACTCCCTCTTTCTCTCCCTCGTTCACTTTCCCTCTCTCTCAGGGTGAAGCAGTCGGAGCTGTTTGAACGATGGCGAACACTGCAGCTGTGCAAGTGGGAACTCAACAAAACCGAAGCCAATACCTTCAGGTCAGCAGAGAGAGAGAGAGAGAGAGAGAGCGCACAGGGGAGTGTATGTAAGAGTGTGTATGTGTGTGTGTGTGTGTCTGAGAGTATGTGTGTGTGTATGAGTGTGTGTGTGTGTGTGAGTGGCGGTGTATGAGAGTGTGTGTGAGAATATGAATGTATGTGTGTGAGAGTGTATTGAGTGTGTGAGAGAGTGTGTGTGTGAGGGGTGTGTGTGTGAGAGGGGTGAGAGGGTGTGTGTGTATGAGTGTGTGTGTGACAGGGTGTGTGTGAGAGTGTGAGTGTGTGTGTATGTGTGTGTGAGAGTGTGTGAGAGGGTGTATGTATGTGTATGTGTGTGAGAGTGTGTGTGGGTACGGGTGTGTGAGAGTATGTGTGGATATATGTGTGTGTGTGAAAGTGTGTGTGTGTAAAAGTGTATGAGTGTGTGTGAGAGTGTATGAGTGTGTGTGTGAGAGTGTATGAGTGTGTGTGTGAGAGTGTATGAGAGTGTGTGTGTGGGGGTTTATATAAGTAAACCTTTGAAGGTGGCCGGACAAGTAGATAAAGCTCTCCCTCTTACGCTGTCACTCACTCCCCCTCTCCCGATTTCTCTTTTTCGCAGCTGTAACCCTCTCTCTCTCTCTCTCTCTCACTCCCTCTCTCCAAGTCTCTTCTCTCGCAGCTGTAACACACACACTCACTCTCTCTCTCTCTCACTCACTCACACGTTCCCTCTCTCGCTGCTGTAACACACTCTCTCACTCACTCACTCACTCACTCACTCATTCTCTCTCTCTCTCACTCACTCACACATTCTCTCTCTCTCTCACGGACTCACTCACACGTTCCCTCTCTCGCTGCTGTAACACACTCTCTCACTCACTCACTCACTCACTCACTCATTCTCTCTCTCTCTCACTCACTCACACATTCTCTCTCTCACGGACTCACTCACACGTTCCCTCTCTCGCTGCTGTAACTCTCTCTCACTCACTCACATATTCTCTCTCTCTCTCCCGGACTCACTCACACGTTCCCTCTCTCGCTGCTGTAACACACACTCTCTCTCACTCACTCACACATTCTCTCTCTCGCGCACTCACTCACACGTTCCGTCTCTCGCTGCTGTAACAAACGCTCCCTCTCTCTCTCTCTCTTTCTGTCCCGCTCCCCCTCTCCAGGTCTCTCCTCACTCGCTGCTGTAATGCTCCCGCCTTCCTGTTCACCACACAGAAGAACACTCCTCAGGGGATGAAACTCAAATACGAGGTGGACAGCAGTGGTTTCCTGCCCATCGACACCGAGATCTTCAAACTCTTCCCCAAGGTCCGTGTGACGTGTTCACCCATCCGCGTGTGCACACGCGTGCAGACCCTCGCAGACACGTGATATAATGTGAGACCATGACACTGACATTGACTGTTGCAGAAATTGACTGCTGTTATCGCCTATAACCTACACAGTCACTACACGTGACAGCGACGCCCAAGTCCTGACATTTACAACGCCGCACCAGACACGTGTCAGCCTGGCTCAGTGGTGCCGCTCTCGCCTCCGAGTCAGAAGGTTGCGGGTTCAAGCCCCACATCGGGACTTGGAATCGCACCATCGAAGCTGACTGTCCAACCCCCCCCCCCCAAACCACACAGTCACTCCACTTTACAGTAACTCCTGTGAAGCGCCCGCAGACGTGATAAGGCACGGTTTCAAAAGCAAAGATTATTATTATTATTATTATTATATAAAGACGTTGCTTGTTGTAACGATGGTTTCTGTTGGCGTCTCTTCCCCCCCCCCCAGGAAATGCCCTATTCCCGCTCCCAGTTCAAGAAATGTGCCGTGGTCGGGAACGGAGGGATCCTGAAGAAAAGCGAGTGTGGGAAGGAGATCAACTCGGCCGATTTTGTCTTCAGGTGACCATTCAACAACAACGATTACACCCGTATAGCGCCTTTCACTCGGGAGCACGTCACAAGGACAAGGCGCTGGACCGTCAGGAATCCGCACCCAGATCGGTAGCTGCGGAGGGTGAGGGGTGGTGGGGGGATAGAGGGTGACTGAAGGTTCGGTCGAAGAGGAGGGGTCGTGACGGAGGCAAGGGAGGGGCTGAGGTGAAGAGACTGTGGGATGAAGGTCCAGAGATTGGGGGCAGAGAGGCTGAAGGTCTGATGGTGGGGCGGGAGGGGGATGTGGAGCAGGCTGGAGCCCGCTGAGCGGAGGGAGCGGACATGTGGGTAATTGGCTCCCTAACTAATGGGGCTTTGGCTTACAGGGTAACAGGATCTAAGTGGGAAGAGGACCCAGCCCCCAGATTGTCCCCGTTTATCTGATGGGGGGTGGAATCACTGTCTGGCAACTTACGAAACCACACATTTTTCACCCTTTAATTTTTCCCATCGCCATTGAGCTGAGTGAATGATGAGATCATCTAAACAGGAGCTACACCACTCAATCAATTGAGTTTAGATCCCAACACGTCAGGCTGTGCAGTGCTCTGGTCAGACCACACCTACAGTACTTATGTGGAGTCCTGTAGCGTATAGTAATAATAATAATAAAATACTTGCAGTTGATACAGCGCTTTATCACATCCTTGAGACGTCTCAAAGCGCTTCACAGAATATACTGCAAAGTCAACTGACTGTGTGTTTTGTGAGTGTAGGGGTAAGAGCCCTCGGCTCTCAAGCGAGAGGATATGGGTTCGATTCCTGGGCAGCGCAAAACCTTAGGCAAGTTTCCTTACTCTGCACACCTGTGTTTCCCCAGCAGCAAGTAGGAACCCGGTTGTTAGTCAATTGATAGATCGCTTTCCGGGGATAAAACATAATTTGGTGACTGAATCCAAGACTGCTGTCCGCGTTTCACCCACAAAGCATACAGTCAATTTGCTTTACAGGACTATATCAAATGCACAGATTATTATTACTGCAAACAGTTCTGGTCACCCCGACATGAAGGCCACAGAGACTGTGTAGAGGAGAGCAATGAGGCTGATCCCCAGTGTTGGAGGAATGAGCTGTGAGCAACGGTTAGACAAGCTCAGGCTCCAGTCTTGGGAGAAGGCGACTCAGAGGAGACCTTATAGAGATGTTAACATATTAAATGGGATTGGTAAATAAACCCAGATCAATACTGGCGGATGCACTGAGAGGATAGTACAAGAGGCCGCAGGTTTAGAGTTGATTTCAGGACAGACACCAGGAAGTGTTTCTTTACCCAGAGGGTCATTAACAACTGGATCAGGTGGCCAGGAAGGGTGGCTGAGGCCGGGACATTGGGACTCATTTAAAAACCAGCTTGATGGATGCTGTGATGGAGGGAGTGGGGGAGGGGGTTGTGGAGGGCTGACATTGGATGGTCCAAAGGGTCTTCTTCAACCAGAACAATCTGTGACTTCATGAAAGCAGTGCTCAGATCATAGATCCAGTGACTGACTGGTTGGTACAGACAGACCCCCCCCAGACCTCCCCCCAGTGAATTACTGGAATCTAATCCAGAGTTTGTGGGGAGTGGGGCCATACACAGAATAACACTACAGGCTGGAATCTAACCTTTGCTGGTGTCTCCTGCTTCAGGTGTAACTTGCCCCCCATCTCTACGAAATATACAGATGACGTCGGTGTGAAGACGGATATCGTGACGATTAACCCAAGTATCATAAGCGAGAGGTGAGTTGATGTCACTGTGTCTCTAACCCTGACCTGGGAGTGTGGACGGACGCACAGTGTAGAGAGAGCTTTACTGTGTTTCTAACCCTGACCTGGGAGTGTGGACGCACAGTGTAGAGAGAGCTTTACTGTGTCTCTAACCCTGACCTGGGAGTGTGGACGCACAGTGTAGAGAGAGCTTTACTGTGTCTCTAACCCTGACCTGGGAGTGTGGACGCACAGTGTAGAGGAGCGTTACTGTGTCTCTAACCCTGACCTGGGAGTGTGGACGCACAGTGTAGAGGAGCGTTACTGTGTCTCTAACCCTGACCTGGGAGTGTGGACGCACAGTGTAGAGGGAGCGTTACTGTGTCTCTAACCCTGACCTGGGAGTGTGGACGCACAGTGTAGAGGGAGCGTTACTGTGTCTCTAACCCTGACCTGGGAGTGTGGACGCACAGTGTAGAGGGAGCGTTACTGTGTCTCTAACCCTGACCTGGGAGTGTGGACGCACAGTGTAGAGAGAGCTTTACTGTGTCTCTAACCCTGACCTGGGAGTGTGGACGGACGCACAGTGTAAAGGAGCGTTACTGTGTCTCTAACCCTGACCTGGGAGTGTGGACACACAGTGTAGAGGGAGCGTTACTGTGTCTCTAACCCTGACCTGGGAGTGTGGACACACAGTGTAGAGGGAGCGTTACTGTGTCTCTAACCCTGACCTGGGAGTGTGGACGCACAGTGTAGAGGGAGCGTTACTGTGTCTCTAACCCTGACCTGGGAGTGTGGACACACAGTGTAGTGACTGTGCGTTACTGTGTCTCTAACCCTGACCTGGGAGTGTGGACACACAGTGTAGAGACGGTGCGTTACTGTGTCTCTAACCCTGACCTGGGAGTGTGGACGCACAGTGTAGAGGGAGCGTTACTGTGTCTCTAACCCTGACCTGGGAGTGTGGACCCACAGTGTAGAGGGAGCGTTACTGTGTCTCTAACCCTGACCTGGGAGTGTGGACGGACGCACAGTGTGGAGGGAGCTTTACTGTGTCTCTAATCCATTCTGACACCTGAAAAGAAAGCTCTAACTGCAGGAAGCTGCCACCAGGGGCGCTGGTTCACTGTAAACAGGAACCTGGCAGCACAGAGAGTGACAGAGAGAGAGTGACGGAGGGAGAGAGAGTGACGGAGGGAGTGACGGAGACGGAGGAAGTGACGGAGACAAAGAGGGAGATAGAGAAAGTGAGAAGGAGAGAGAAATACAGAGGGTGATAGAGAGAGAGAGGGAATTGATAGAGAGAGAGAGACTGAAAGAGTGATAGAGAGTGAGAGAGAGACGGAGTAATACAGAAGTAGAGCGAGACAGTGATAGAGAGAGAGAACAAAACAGAGAGAGTGATACAGAGAGAAAGTGAGAGATTTAAAGAGAGAGAGACAAAGAGGGAGAAACACAGGGTGACTGTTGGTTGGCAGGATCTGGGAGGTGGGGTTTTGGGGGTGAGCTCGGTCGATGATGTCCTCTCTCTTCCCCACCCCCTCGCTCTCTCTCTCTCTCTCGCCGGAAGGTTCCAGAAGCTTGACAAGTGGCGGCGGCCGTTCGTGGAGCTGCTGCAGGTGTACGAGAACACCTCGGTGGTGATGCCGGCTTTCTACAACACCCGCAACACCGACGTGTCGCTGAGGGTCCGGTACGCTCTGGACGACTTCTCCGCCCCTCAGGACCTCTTCTACTTCCACCCCCGGTACCTGGAGAACGTGGCCCGTTTCTGGGGCCGGCAGGGGGTGAGGGCCAAGCGCCCCAGCAGCGGGCTGATGCTGGTCACGGCCGCCATGGAGCTGTGCCAGGAGGTCCACCTGTACGGGTTCTGGGGCTTCCCCATGGACCCCTCGGGCATCCACATCACCCACCATTACTATGACAACGTCAAACCCAGGCCCGGCTTCCACTCCATGCCTAACGAGATCTTCACCTTCCTCCACATGCACAGCCGGGGGGTCCTGCAGGTCCACACCACCCCCTGTAGGTGACGGGGAGGAGGGGGAGAGGGGGTGGAGGGCAGCGGAGGGGGTAGGGGTCTTTCTTTATCGATCTCCTGCCGCCCTTCATTGGAGGTTTCTGCCCTCTGGCTTTTTTTTTTGTATCTTCACGGACTTGAGTTGACCGTGGTCTTCAGTGTGTGGATGGCTGAGGACAGTCGGCTGACATTTTTATCTCCCTGCCCACCCACCCCATTGCTGTACTCCTTCCCCCCCCCCCACTCTCTCCCTTCACCGCCCTCTCTCCCTCAACCCCCTCTCCCTCCCCCATCCCCTTCTCCCTCCCCCTCTCTCTTCCTCCCTCCCTCCCCCATCCCCCCTCTCCCTCCCCTCCTCCACTCTCCTCTCCCCCTCTCTTCCTCCCTCTCCCATCCTCTCTCCTTCCCATTCCCCCTCTTATTCTCTCCAACCCCTCCCTCTCTCGCGCTCTCCCTCCCCTTCTCTTTCCCCCTCCCCCCTATCACTCTCTCCCTCCCCCCTGCCCCGCTCGCCTCACGACTGGAGACCTGAACGATTCCATCGGCTCAGACATTTCACTCTCCTGAGGAAGCTCCAGACGAGGGGAATGTCTCAGACTTCCACCCCATCTCTCCTTAGCATCTCACCCCTCCTGCAGATAGCTGGGATTCTTCCCGCTCGGCGCCTGTTTCCTAAAGCCCTGGGTGTTGGGTGGTCCTCACTGGACAAGCAGCGGGGAACCTCCTAATTGATTCTGGCTCATCAGCAGGACTTGGAAGGACAGTCCAGTCTGGATAAGCAGTGGGAAGGCTTGCCAGACAATGTGCTCAATGGCAAGCTATGCAGTTTTTAGCTGGTTAGACTCGAGCAGTCACCCCAACGCACACTCTGGGGTCCCCAAGCCTTGGGTCTCGCCAACCTGCACCTAATAATCTCCGGAGTTAATAATAATAATTGGATGTGTCACTCCAGGGAGAGAATGCGCAATCCATTTCAGACACGTGGAGATTTCATACGTGGGTCTCTCAGTCTGAATTGGACACCGGGGGGTGTCAGAAATTGACTGACCTCAAAAAGAATCCCAACCTCTCAGTCTCTCCTCCCAGCTGTACCCATTCCTCTCCCGTACCCTCCCCACGAACATATATGCTGGTCATGTCGAGTGGAGTCCCGTAGTGTAGTGGTTAGAGCACTCGTCTATCAAATGCAAGGATTATTATTATTCCGCTTCCAATCCCCTCTCGCCTCAAATCCATCGCTTGCCATTTTTTTGGTATATTTTTCTACCTTTTCCACGAACCTTCTCTGCGCTATTTATCACCTCACCTCCTGCACCAGATCATTGACCTGCACTAAGCTCCTGATAACTTGACCCTGGCTTAATTTGTCACCGTGCTGTCAATATCCTGGCCCCGTTTATTCATGTATTTATACATCTGCCTAATTCACCGCTCCTGATAACTAGTCACTGAGCCCTTTAAACTCGGAGCGATGTGTTATCAGGAGTTGTAATTGTCTGTGTTGTACTCCACACAAGTCTCTCTTCCATTCCCCTCTCTTCCCTTCTCCCTCGTGTCCACGTTGAGTTTCCTCTTATGAGAGAACCAGAGAGATCCCGACAGTGTTCCCGAGCCGGGCCGGGAACCGGAGAAACATCCCTTTAATTCCCGCTCTCTCTATCGCGTGTCCTTCACCCATTCCTCTGTCCACTTTCATCGATTCCGTGCCTTAATTTTGTCCACGCGTCTCTTATCAAACGCCTTCCTCAAAACCCCAACCACCATCTAGCTGCAATGTCTGTGGTCATCGCGCTGCGAGAGGCTACCCCGTGTGAAGGACGCTGTCGTTGTTGTATCTCCCGCCCCCACCTTCCTCCCATCCCCCAGCCATACTCTAGGTTACTTACCTCTCCACTTGCCCTCCACGGTCTCGCTCCTCCCTACCGCTGTGACCTCCTAAAACCCTACCAACCTCGCCGCTCCCTCTTCTCCATGTGCTCTGGCCTGCTCCATGTCCCCAATCTCGCCCGCCCCACCATCGGCGGTCGGGCCTTCAGCTTCTCTGCCCCCACCCTCTGGAACTCCATCCCACAATCCCTCCGCCTCGCTCCCACACTTGCCTACTTCAACGTCCATCTCAAGACCATCCTCTTTGACCGCACCCTCGGTCACTCTCCTTTCCCTGTCTACAGTCCAGGCCTCTGGAACACTGCGGGTTCCACATCTACGTACTTCTGTAGAGTAAAAGAAGCCGTAGCGTAGTGGTTACCGTACTCGCCTCGTAAGCGAGAGGACACGGGTTTGATTCCCGGGCAGGGTGAAACTTTAGGCAAGTTTCCGCACTCCATACTCCTGGTAATAATCCCTCAAGAAAAGTAAAAAATAAATATATCAATTTTAAAAAATAATAATATGGTCACTCAATCCACGAGTGTTTATGGGACGCTGCTGTGTCCAATTGGCTGCCGCGTTTCACCCACAAATATACAGTCAATTCACTTTACAGTATGTTCTGTGATGCGCTTTGAGACGTCTCGAAGAAGTGATGAGACGCTATATCAAATGCAAGAATTATTATTATTAAAGGGCGGTGAGTTTTCCACGGACTCTTACAAACATGCAATGAAACAGCTTCAGAGTTAAGGCAACGTTTCAGAATTTGCCAAACTCAGAACGTCCTAAAATGCTGCGAAACCGGAGCGAGGGTAGACGAGGGCGGGAGGGGTGGGGCGGGTGGTGTTAGGAGCTTGGAAAAGCTCATGTTTCTCCTTTCTGAGGACACAAGTCATTTCGAGCTGTTTGTCGAATGTATCGAAGAAAAGGGAGTCATGTTAAGAGGGTCTAAGATTTCAGTCTGCGCCCCGCAAGGCTGACAGCTAGGGTCTGAGTCACTGTAATATCTCACAGGTTGTTTGTCAGCCGTCCTGGTGTTAAATTACTGCCTCGCTTTGTGTTGCACTGTGTGTGACCGTCCCCAGTAGCGCCTCACCCCAGGGTCTGACCCGCAGGGGTGCAATGCTTCGGTTAATACCGTTGAGTGAAAGTCACGTGGACGTTGAAGGCCTTGGTGAGGGTGCAAAGGAGATGTAATAATCCTTGCACTTGATATAGACGTCTCAAAAGCGCTTCACAGGAAACGCTGTAATGTGAATTGACTGTATTTTTTTGTGGGCGAAGCGCGAAACGCAGCCAATTGTGCACAGCTGTGTCCCACAAACAGTCGTGGATTGAGTGAACCCAATTTTTTTTNGAAAGGATTATTAACGCTGGAAAAGCGACCCAACAATCAATGTACCGATAGATAAACAATACAATGCAAAATTGCATTTACTCAGCGCCTTTCACGTCGGGAGGACGTCCCAAGGAGCTGGACAGTCAGGGATTTGGACCCGAGCTGGGGGAGGGCGGTTGGGATAAGGGAGGCTGGAGTGCAGGAAGGTGACCGTAGGCGCGGTCGAAGAGGAGAGTCTTGAGACTCGCCTTGAAGGAGGCAAGGGAGGGAGAGAGGTGAAGGGACTGTGGGATGGAGTTCCAGAGGGTGGGGGCAGAGAGGCTGAAGGCTCAATCGCTGATGGTGGGACATGGAGCAGACTGGTGACTGCTGAGCAGAGGAAGCTGACAGGTTGATAAGGGGGGTCAAACAGGTCAAACAGAGGTGTGTGGAGTAAGGAAACTGGCTTAAGGTTTCGCCCCGCTCGGGAATCTAATCGGGGTCCTCTCGCTAGTGAGGCGAGTGCTCCAACCACTATATTACTGGAGTCTTGACTCCATGAGGGACTTCAGTTATGTGGCGAGATGAGAGAAGCTGGGTTTTTCTCCTTAGAGCAAAGAAGGTTAAGGAGAGAGTTAATAGAGGTGTTCAAAATGATAAGGGGTTTTGATAGAGTTGACAGGGAGAAACTGGCGGGCGGGTCAGTAACCGGGGGACATAGATTCAAGATAATTAGCAAATGAATCAAAGGGGAGATGAAGAGAATGTTTTTCCGCAGCGAGTTGTTCCAATCTGGAACGCGCTGCCTGAAAGCAGATGAAAGCAGATTCGATAATAGCTTTCAAAAGGGAAGAGGTGGTGGAGTGGGTCTAGTTGGCAGCTCTTTCAAAGGTCAAATGGCCTCCTTCTGTGCGTTAAGATTCTATGAACACTATTAGGAAAACAGAAGGGACTTTCTCTCTCCTGGTATTCTGGCCAACAATCCCCTCACCTTGTAATTAAGTGTTTGTAAATTGCGCGGGTTGAGGTTAGAGGGAATGTGATGCTGAATTTGCCAACAAACACATTGTATTACTGTAAAGCACTTTAAGATGTTTTGATATTATGAGAGCCGCGTGAAATAAGAATGATTGTTATTATTAATATCTGGATCATGGTAAATGGACTGTGTGCCGGAGGCCACAATTATCATCTGAAGATCTTAAATCCAGTCTTGAATGTTTTTCCGCAGTTGATAAAAAACGTGACTTGTCAAACTGGCTCAGTGGTAGCGCTCTCTCTCCCGCCTCTGAATCAGAAGGTTTCAAGCCCCGCATCTGGATTTGGAATCACATAGTCTAAGCTGACGCTTCAATGCAATGCGGGGGTGGGGTGGAGGGGGTTATTGTGGGAGGTGCCGTCCTTTGGGGTAAGACTTTAAACCGAGGTCCCGTCTGTCTGTTTGGGTGGGTGTTGAAATCTCAGGCCGCTATTTGAAAAGAAAAGGGAATTTCTCTCTCTCTCCCAGTGTCTTGGCCAACAATCCCCCAGATAAAATCATTCACTCACTCCATGGCTATTTGTGAGACATCGCTGTGCATAAATTGCCTGCTGCGTTCGCCTACAATATACACAGTCGCTGCACTTTACAGTAAATCCTGTGAAACGTCCTCCAGATGTGAAAGGCGCTGGATCAAATGCACCGATTATTATTATTTGAACCAGTTTCTGAATTTTTCCACAGTTGCGTGGCAGCTTGTGTTTATGGACAATAAGAGGTTTGACTTCCACCCATACCCTGATCCGAGCAAAACCTTGGGCAACTTTCCTTACTCCTCACGCCCGTTTATCTAGCAGTACAATCACAACTTATAGGGGCGCCCTCCACACAGGATAGCGTCTCGGAGCGCTTGCAATAAGTAGGAACCTGATTGTTAGTTGATGGGAGGTTCACTTTCTGGGGGTAATAATCCCTCAAAAAAAGAAATGTGGTCACTCAATCCACAACTGTTTGTGAGACACTGCTGTGCGCAATTGGCTGCCGCGTTTGGCCCACAGTCAGTCCACTTTAGTATATGCGGTGAAGTGCTCTGAGACGCCTCATTGACACGATAAGTCGCTACATCAAATGCAAGGATTATTATTGCTATAATTATTGACAGGACAGGTGGGGAGCTAATGAGCAATATGATCATTAATCCCCTTCTGGGCCAAAAATCCTTTGTGGCTGTGTAATTCTGTATGTCAGTGTGCGTCTCTCTGCTTCTCTCTGTCTCTGTAAAAAAAAAACACTGTGTTTCTGAACCTGTATGTGTTTACGTGCGATGAATGGGGTGGGAGTGAGGGTAAGGGGAGGGGTAAGGGGATGGGGTGGGGGGGGGGGGAGAAAACTGAGCAAACTTAAAAAAATAAATGTTCACCGTGTTATAATCATTGTGTGTGGAGCCTGATTCTGTTAACCAGCTGGAAGTTCGCTGGGCGGCTGAACCATAGGAGATCACGGGCTTTGAGCTCACAGTCCAGGCTGGTGCTCCGGTGCAGTGTTGGGGGAACGTTCAACTGGGATCTTGTTTGCCTGTACTTTTGGGGGACTTCAAAGAACTGGTGACGGAGGCCGTTTCTCTCCCAGTCGGTGTCCTTGCCGGTAATCCCCCGGGTAACAATCCTTCCTTCACTTTATGTGGAATCCTGTAATGTAGTGGTTTGAGCACTCGCCTCGCAAAGATAGGACCCGGCTACGATCGATTCCCAGACGGGGCGACACCTTAGGCAAGTCTCCTTACTCCGCACACCCGTTTACCTAGTCCTAACAACAACAAATTACATTTGTATAGCGCCGTTCACGTCAGGAGGATGTCCCAAGGCACTGGAAGTAGGAACTTGGTTATTTGATGGACCACTTTCTAAGGGGAATAATCCCTCGACAAAAGTAGTTAGTCACTCAATCCATGATTGTTTGTGGGACACTGCTGTGTCCCCACCACAATTGACTGCCATGTTTTGACCAGAAAATACACAGACAATTCACTTTCAGGATATTCTGTGAAACACTTTGAGATTTCTCCAAGACGCAAAACGGTGCTGTATCGAATGAAAGGATTATTATTATTATTATTATTATGGTTATTTGTGAATGTTCAGGGTGGAGCTTGTGATTGTTCGGGCCGAGGCTTGTGATTGTCCGGGGCGGGGCTTGTGATTGTTCAGGGCGGGGCTTGTGATTGTTCGGGGTGGGGCTTGTGATTGTTTTTGGGCGGGGCTTGTGATTGTTCGGGGCGGGGCTTGTGATTGTTCGGGCGGGGCTTGTGATTGTTCAGGGCGGGGCTTGTGATTGTTCGGGGGGGCTTGTGATTGTTGGGGCGGAGCTTGTGATTGTTCGGGGCGGGGCTTGTGATTGTTCGGGGCGGGGTTGTGATTGTCGGGCGGGGCTTGTGATTGTTCGGGGGGGGCTTGTGATTGTTCGGGCGGGGCTTGTGATTGTTCGGGGCGGGGCTTGTGATTGTTTGGGGCGGGGCTTGTGATTGTTCGGGGCGGGGCTTGTGATTGTTCGGGGCGGGGCTTGTGATTGTTCAGGGCGGGGCTTGTGATTGTTCGGGGCGGGGTTTGTGACTGTTCCGGGCGGAGCTTGTGATTGTTCGTGGCGGGGCTTGTGATTGTTCGGGGCGGGGCTTGTGATTGTTCAGGGCGGGGCTTGTGATTGTTCGGGGCGGGGTTTGTGACTGTTCCGGGCGGAGCTTGTGACTGTTCGAGGCCGGGCTTGTTGTGATGTTTGGGGCAGGGCTTGTGATCGTTTCTTTCTTCAGTTGAACGTCAACAAGACCGAGGCTCTCCTGATTGGCACCGGTCAGCGCCTCCTCACCTCAGGCGCTGATACCATCTCCATCAGTGGTTGCACACTCCCCCTCGCTAAGCCGGTCCTGAACCCTGGGGTCTTGTTTGACCCTCAACTATCCTTCCTACCCCACATCTGTGCAATGACCCTCTCGACATCCCTCATCTCCGCAACATCGCCCGGCTCCGCCACTGTCTCACACCGCACGCCGCCCAAACCCTCATACACGCCCTTCATAACATCGAGGCTTGACTATGCCAACTCATTGCTTGTCGGCCTCCCCAACTCCTCCCTTCGTAGGCTGCAGATCATCCAGAACTCTGCAGCCCGTGTCCTCGCCTGCACCAGGCTCCGCGACCCTATCGCCCCCATCTCTGCCCAACTCCCGTCACACATCCCGTCACACAGAGGATACAGTTCAAGATCCTGGACCTCACCTTCAAAGCCCTCCATAGCCTTGCTTCCCCCTAGCACTGCGACCTCCTAACCCCCTGCCATCCTGCTCACTCACTCCGCTCAGCGGGCTCTGGGCTGCGTCACGTTCCCCACCTCACTCACCCCACTATTGGCGGTTGGGCCTTCTGCCACTCTGCCCCCACTCTCCGGAACTCCATCCCGGAGTCCCTCCGCCTCACCTCCCCTCCTTCGCCTCCTTCAAGACCCATCTGAAGACACTCTTCGATCTCCCTGCTGCCCCCCTGCCCTCCACCCTCCCCGACCCCCAGCTCGAGTCCGTAATTCTGACTGTCTAGTGCCTTGGGACATCCTCCCGATGTGAAAGTCACTTTACAAATGTAATTTTGTTGTTGTTGTTGTCATTTTTGCTTTGTGTTTCCTTACGGTTATTTCATCCCAGGCTTCCCTGATCACTTTCAGTCACAGGGAGACGAGGTGACTGCAGCTCCCTCGGGACCTCAGTGAGTATCCCTTATCCTTATCTCGTACAGAGAATCAGCTCATTAATCCGCAAACCAATTAAACCACAATGGCTTTTATATTCCCCGGAGACCCCAGAATTCCACCTGGTCTCAGCCCACAAATCAGAATTTTCCCTGGAGATTCCTACAGCTCAGCGGTTAGAGCATTCGCCTCACAAGGGAGAGCACCCGGGTTCGATTCCCGGACAGGGCGAAACCTTAGGCAGGTTTCCTTACTCCAAACACCTGCTAGGTTGTTAGTCGATTGGCGGATTGCTTTCTGGGGGTAAAAATCCCTCCAAAAATATATAATAATTTGATCACTCAATCCACGCCTGCTGTGTGCAATTGGCTGTCGCGTTCGCTCACAAAATATACAGTTAATTAACTTTTCCGGTATATCCTGTGAGGCGCTTTGAGACTTCTCAACGATGTCGCTATATCAGACGAAAGGATTCTTATTCTCTAATTGTGTCAGCCTGTGGCTCAGTCGGTAGCACTCTCGCCTGTGGGTCAGGAGGTTTAGGGTTCAAGCCCCACATTGGGCACTCTGAGTTCATAGCCTAAGATGACACTTCAATACAATGCTGGGGGGGAGCACCACAGGTTGGAGGTGTCATCCTTCTGCTGAGACGTCAAACTGAGTTCCCTTCTGTGCCTGTTCAGGTGGACGTTAAAGATCCCACTGAGCTACTTTGAGATGTCCACCTGATGCGAAAAGCGTTATAGCAAATGCAAGGATTATTATCGGCATTAATAAGACGGGACCCTTCATTCTTGAGAGAAGACATTTCAGTCGGGACTTTACACAGAAGTGTCGACAATTTTAAACGAGATTGAGAAGGTCAATAAAACAGGATTCACTGAGAGATGAGAAGAAAAGTACAAAGGGTTAGAGTTGTAAAGGGAAATTTCAGGACAGACACTAGTATTTCTTTGCCCAGAGGGTAATTAACGACTGGAATAGGGTTAGCACAAAGTCTGGTTGAAGCCAGGACACTGATGCTGTTATGGGAGATGGGTGTTCTGAAAGGATGAGATCAGATGGACCTTCTTCATCCAAAACAATCTTGTGATCCTGTGAAAGACAGACAACAAACACATCCGCAGTGATACAGGGAAGCCACCAGAGGCCACTGGCCCCAAAAGTAACTTAAAGAGTTTTGTGACCACCTGGGTGTCTGACACGCACAGAAACCCGTCACCAAGATCTCCAGACTACGAATTCCTTAGACATGTGCACGTCACCTACATGTGGAAACTTTCCTGCATCTGGAATGGAATGTGCATTCTTTCCCTGGAGAGCCGCACACCGCTTACGTAATTCCGGAGAGTTTTAGACGCAGGTTGGCAAGAGCCAAGGCTTGAAGACCTCAGAGTGTGCGTTGGGCTAACTGCTTGAGTCTAACCAGCTAAAAGCGCATAGCTTACCATTGAGAGCTGGCAAGCTTTTCCGCTGCTTGTCCAGCTAGGACCATAATAATTATAATCCTGTCATTTGATATAGCGCCTTAACATGTTGTTGATCACTTCACAGAATATACTGTAGAGTGAATTGACTGTGTAGTGTGTGGGTGAAATGTGGCAGCCAGTTGCACACAGCAACGTCCCACACACAGTCATGGGTTGAGTGACTAAATTGTTTTCGAAGGGATTATCACACCCGGAAAGTGGTCCGCCAATTGACTAAGCGCTAGGTTAACAGAGGTGTGTGGAGTAAGGAAACTTACCTGAGGTTTCGCCCGGCCTGGGAATCGAACGTGCGTCTTCTCGCTGTGCGAGGCGAGTGCTCTCACCACTACACTACGGGACGATGATGTCTGAGAAGGGTGGAGGGGATCAGTCAGCAGCTGCTGAGCCCTGCGTGTGCGTGTGTGCGTGTGTGTGTGTGGTCCGAGATGCTGGGCTAGGCTGAGACATTCCTCCACCCCCCTGTCTGTAAAGCGATCCTTCCATAATAAATTATAGAGCTGCCGGCATCAGTCGCTGGAGATTGTGGCACCCGGTTCCTTTTACACTCGTCTTTCTCTTCGACTTCACGTGACTCCTTCAGAGGAGTAATTTTTGATGAGGGTCTCGCTGTGCGAGAGGCAGCTCCAAGCTGGATATTCAACACGAGAGACAGTCGGTTGTTGCGTTGGAGCTCGCTGACACCCCCCACCCCCTCCTCTCTCTCCCTCTCTCTCTCTTTCTCTCTCTCCCCCACCCTCTCCTTACTCCTTCCCCCATTCTCTGTCTCTCCGCATTCGGAATCCTGGTGTCCTCTGACCATCAGACTCCAGGCGGGCGTCACACCAAGGACCGGCTGGAATCGAGGAGACCATGGCCCCCAAGAAGAAGAAGCCGCCCAGGAAGGAGGAGAGCGATGGAGTAGAGGGAGAAAAGGAAGAAGTGACCGAGAGACCGAAGGGCAAGAAGGAGAAGAGGAAGGTGTTGGAGGGAGAAGGGGAGGAGGGGGTGAAGAGCAAGAAAGAGAGGAACAACAACGAGACCAAGCTGAAGGAGAGGAAGAAGAAATCGCGGGACGTCGAGGAGGAGGAGGGGGAGGGAGCCGAGAAGAAAAGGAAAAAGAAGACGAAGGCCAAGGGCTCGGACGAGGAGGAAACTGAGGAGGAGGAAGAGAGAAAGGAGAAAAAGAAGGGGAAAAAGGCCAAGAGAGTTTCGGACGAGAGCGAAGAGGAGAAAAGAGAGAAGAAAAAGGACAAAGGGGATGGCAAGAAGTCAAAGGAGAAGAAAGGCAAGAAGCCCTACAATTACCAGGAGATTTATGAGCAGGAGCTCCTTCAGTACAAGACACAGTCTTCGGACGAAGATGAGGATCCATATAACAGGAAGAAAGGTGAGGACCGCACTCCTGTCTCCCAGCTCGTCTCCACGATCATGGCTTCCCGTGGCTTTTGTGTCCGTTCCCTTAATAATAATAATCATAATAATAATAATAATCCTTGCATTTGATACAGCGCCTCATCACATCTTTGAGACATCTCAAAGCGCTTCACAGAATAGACTGTAAAGCGAATTGACTGTACATTTTGTGGGCAAAACACAGCAGCCAATTGCACACAGTAACGTCCCACAAACAGCTGTGGATTAAGTGACCAAATTATTATTTTTTTTGAGGGATTATTACCCCCTGAAAGCGATCCGACAATCGACTAACAACCAGATTCCTACTTACTGTTAGGTAAACAGAGACGTGTGGAGTAAGGAAACTTTGCCTAAGGTTTCTCCCCGCCCGGGAATCAAACCCAGGTTTTCTCGCTTGCGAGGCGAGTGCTGTAACCACTACACTAGTATGGATTAATTAATGAATTAATGACCCTCACATTTGATACAGCGCCTTTCACACAGCACAAGGAGGACATCCCAAAGCACTTTGTGGGATTTCACTGTAAAGTGTAGTGATCGCATGACTTCTCGGCGAACTGTAAATCACACGGAGGAGGTTCGGGTGAAGAAGGCTGTTTGATCCATCCATTCCCCCCTCCGCCCCCCATTGCTCTTTCTTAAACAAACCCCAATTTGGGTTTCTGTTTCATAATCAGAAAATCTTCTTAAAAGCTGCATAATATGGAACAAATCTTCAACCGAGTGTTAACTTGGAATCTGATTTTTTTTATCCGCAGAGAAATCGGCTTCAGAAATTCTCCCCCATTTTAGATGCTATCAGCCTGGCTCGGTGGGTGGCAGTCCCTTCCTTGATCAAGCCCCCGGTCTAGGCTGACACTCCAGTGTAGTGCCGTCCTTCGGATGAGACGGTAAACGAGGTCCTGTCTGTCTGTTCAGGTGGTCGCTAAAAATCCCACAGCATCATTTGAAAAGAGACGGGAGTTTCTCTCTCTCTCCTGGTGTCCTGGCCAACAAACCCCCAGATAAAGCTGATCGTACACATCATGGCTCTCCGTAGGAGACTGCTGTGTGCAAATCGAGCGCCTATAAAATACAGCTGATAAACTTCACAGCATATCCTGTGAAGCGCTTTGAGACGTCACTGTATTAAATGTGAGAATTATACTTACTTTATTTCTAAAACAAACTTATTGGGTAAGGCTGGGTGGAATTTCCAAGCCCGAACTGATTGAATCATCATTATAATTAACTTTGTTTTTTTTTTAATTGGTTAAAAATCTACATTTGCCTTTTTAATCCCCTGATTTTCTCCAAATCGAGGAAAATTTATTCCCATCGTTTAAAAAAAACTCTGCATTGTAAAAATCGTGTCACGAATTTCAAAATTCCGCTTGAAGCCGAACAAAAAACAAAATAAAATAATCCTTGCATTTGATATAGGCCTTATTACGCTTTCGAGAGACGTCTCAAAGGGCTTCACGGAATACACTGTAAAACGTAGTGACTATATTTTGTGGGCCAAACGCGGCAGCCAATTGCGCACAGCAGCGTCCCACAAACAGTCGTGGGATTGAGTGACCAAATTATTTTTTTGAAGGAATTATTACCCTCGGAGCTAGCAACTGGGTTCCTACTTACCGCAAGGTAAACCGAGGCGTGCGGAGTAAGGAAACGTGCCCCTCGTCTTCCTCTTCGACCTTACAGCCACCTCCCCCTCCTCCCTGGCTCGGTGGCGTGCCGCACTAATGTCCAGCACTCTGGGACCCAACCCAGCCCGAGGGGCGCTGTGTAAATGCAAGTTGTTGTTGTTCCAAACTCTCTGGGATGAGGTGAGTCCCTCAGGGGGGGAGAGAGTCCATAGGAACATATGAACAGGAGGAGGCCATTCAGCCCCTTGAGCCTGTTCCGCCATTCTATAAGATTGTGGCTAATCTGTACCTCAGTTCCAATTACCCGCCTTTGTCCAATATCCCTTGATGCCCTGACATAACATAAATATTCCAAAAGGGATATTTGTGCGCATCCAAAGGGAAATTTCTTTGGGTCTCTTTCGTTTGGAGACTCTCTTGAGTCTGCCTGACCCAAGAATGATTCTTCCATTCTCTCCAGGATCACCCCAACGCCCCCCCCGCGTGCCACTTCCCAGCCTGGCTCAGTGGTAGTGCTCTCGCCTCGGAGCCAGAAAGTTGTGGGTTCAAACCCTACATCAGGAATTTGAGCTCACAGTCGAGGCTGTTGCTTTAATACAGTGCTGAGGGGAACACAGCATTGATGTCGGTCCCATCCTTTGGACAAGACCTTAAACCGAGGTCCCGTCTGTGCTTGTTTGAGTGGACGTTAACGATCTCCAAAGTTCCCTTGAAAAAGAGAAGGGAGTTTCTCTCTCTCTCTTTCTCTTTCTCTCTCTCTCCCTGTGTCCTGGCCAATAACACCCCCCTCCCCCAGATAAAATCAGTCGCTCACTCCATGGCTGTTTGTGAGACGCTGCTGTGTGCAAACTGGCACCAGCCCAAAAGAATACACAGCGGCTACACTTTACAGTAAATCCTGTGAAGCGTTTTGAGATGAGATGTCTCGACGCTGTGATAAGGTGCGATATCAAACGCGAGGATTGTTGTCACCACCCAGCAGAGTATCCCCTGTCCCCTCGCTGCATGGCGGCCTCAGGTCCTTGCCACAGGAAGCTGCCGTGAATGGGATTGGAGTGTAAAATATTTAGTGGCTGAGACGGGGTATTGATTGCACTGGAAGCACTCAGCATCACACATGATCTGGCGCTCAAACGACACGTGGTACAGAGGTCAGCACAGCCTTTGTTCTCTCTGGACTCGGTGTAAGGTGCTAAGCGAGGGGAGGGGGAGAGGGGAGATTATAGACCCCCCCGTCTCACTTGCTTTCCTAAATTACTCACGAAATACGGTCAATTCACTTTACAGTGTATCCTGTGAAGCGCTTTGAGACGTCTCGACGACGTGATTACGTGATTAGTCCAGCTTTTATTTTATAATGATAATAATCCTGGCATCTGGTACAGCGCCTTATCACGTCTTCGTGACGTCTCAGAGCGCTTCACAGGATACACTGTAACGTGAATTGACTGTATATTTGTGGGCAAAACGCAGCAGCCAATTGCCCACAGCAGCGTCCCAGCAACAGTCGTGGATTGAGTGACCAAGTCATTATGTTATTTTATTTTTTTTCTTGAGGGATTATTATCAGACGTGTGGAGTAAGGAAACTTGCCCGAGGCGGGAATCGAACCCAGGTCTCTGGCTTGTGAGGCGAGCGCTCTAACCACTGAGCTACAGGACTCCATGAAGATGTCAGCCTGGCTCAGTGAGAGCGCTCTCTCTCTTCTGAGTCAGAAGGTTGTGCGTCGGGATTGGAAACACATAGTCTAAGATGACACTCCAATGCAGTGATGGGGGGGGTGGGTGGGGTGTTGCATTGTCAGAGGTGCCGTCCTTTGGTTGAGACATTAAACTGAGGTCCTGTCTGCCTGTTCAGGTGGATGTTAAAGATCCCCACGATCTATTTGAAAAGAGAAGGGAGTTTCTCTCTCTCTCTTCTGGTGTCCTGGCCAACAATCCCACAAATAACTCTGATGGCTCACTCCACGGCTGTTTGTGGGACGCTGCTGTGCGTACATTGGCTGCCGTTTTCGCCCACAAAATACACAGTCAATCCACTCTACAATATATTTTATGAAGCGCTTTGAGTCGACTCGACGATGTGATAAGGTGCTGTATCAAATGCGTATCATGATTATTATTTTTATTATTATTATTACCTCTTCTGGTCACATCTTGTGGTTCCTTTTGACCATCCTCTAACCTCCAGCTACTCACTGTCTCCCCCATCAGCCCCTTGTGAGTGCTCCGAGGTTCTGCCTTGCGTGAAGGGCGCTATATAAATGCAAGTTGTTGTTGTCTACTCACTGTTTTCCTCCCTCCCCAACCCCCCCACCCCACACACACACACACACACATATCTACTCACCATCTACCTGCTTGCGAGCCAATGATATCAATGGCAAGCTATGTGGTTTTAGCTGGTTAGACTCCAGCAGTTACCCCCAACTCACACTCTGGGGTCCCCAAGCCTTGGCTCTCACCAACCTGCGCCTAATACTCTCTGGAATTAGATAAACAGGATGCCTCCCTCCAGGGAGAGAGAGAGTATTCCATTCCAATAATCTATCAGCTTGGTTTGGAGACTCTTGAGCACGTTGATGGGTTTCCCCATGTGTCGGACACCCGGCTGAGCAAACAGAAGAGTCAACATCTCCTCCCCTGCTCTCACCTCCTCAGTCCCCACTCAAGCCAGTCACTCCATGCTCTCACTGATCCCTCTTCGCTCTCCCCCCCACCCCCCCAACACGCTCCCCCGCTGCTCTCCCCCATTCCCCACCACCCACCACTCCCCGTTCCCCCCTCACCCCCCCACCATTCCCTCCCCCGCTCTCCCCCTTTCCTCTCCAACACCCTCGCTCTCCCCCCCCCACTCCTCTTCCCCCACTTTTTACCCCCTTCTCCCCCCTCCTTCGGTTTCCCCCCCTCACCCCTCTCCCCCCACAGTGTTCGAGGTGGTGACAGTCACGGGGGATGTGCGAGGGGCCGGCACTGATGCCAACATCTTCGTCACACTCTTCGGGGTGTTCGGGATCACCCCCAAAGTCCATCTGTCCAGCAAGTAAGTAACAGCCCCTCACACCCACTCCTCCCGGGGCAGGTGTGTGAGTGTGGGAGTGAGCGTCAATGTGTGTGTGAGTATGTGGGTCAGTGTGTGGATGAGTGTGTGCGAGTGAGTGAGTGTGACTGTGAGTGTGAGCATGAGTGTATGTGTATGAGTGTGCACGAGCGTGAATGTGAGCATCAGTGTATGTGAGGATGTGTGTGAATGTATCGTGAGTGTGAGTGACAACGAGTGCCAGTGAGTGGAACCATCGCTCGGTGGGAAGGGACATGGACCTGAGCTGTGGACAGGAAGATGGTGGCAATGCTCTCGCACATTTCATGCTGAGCTGCGTTACGCACCGGGAAGCTCACAGGGTGGTCCTGGTACCTGCCAGCCACCCAGTGAGGCTCAAACTTGTGCGTGTCGGTTGTCAAATGACCAACTAGTGACTGTCCTCCTTGAATGGGGAGATAAGTAGGGGCTCCTTGGAGCTGAGGTAAATCAATGGCTCAGGTCATTGGCAGTTGCTGTCCAACCTTATTTAATTTAATCTGCAACACGTACAGTGGAGTCCTGTAGCTCAGTGTTCAGAGCACTCGCCTCGCAACTGAAAGGACCTGGGTTCGATTCCTGGGCAGGCCAAAACCTTAGGCAAGTTTCCTTCCTCCACTATCCTTTCTACCCCACATCCGTGCCATTACCCGCTCTGCCTTGCCCCACCTCTGCAACATTGCCCGATTCCGCCACTGTCTCACACCGCAGGCCACCGAAACCCTCATACACGCATTCAATAACATCCAGGCTTAACTATGCAAACTCATTGCTTGTCGGCCTCCCCAACTCCTCCCTCCATAGGCTGCAGGTCATCCAGAGCTCTGCATCCTGTGTCCTCTCCCGCACCAGGCTCCGTTACCCTACCACCCCCATCCTCACCCTAGTTTACTGACTCCCATCACACCGAGGATACAGTTCAAGATCCTGGTTCTCACCTTCAAAGCCCTCCATGACCTTGCTCCCCTTTAGCTCTGTAACCTCCTAAACCCCCTACTGTCCTGCTCGCTCCCTCTGCTCAGCGGGCTCCGGCCTGCTTCCCGTCTCCCGCCTCACATGCCCCACCATTGGCAGGCGAGCCTTCTGCCACTCTGCCCCCACCCTCTGGAACTCCATCCCACAGTCCCTCTGCCTCATCCCCTCCCTTGCCACCTTCGAGACCTATCTCAAGATCCTCCTCTTTGACCGTGCTTTTGATCACCCTGCTTCCCCCCCGCCCTCCCCCCTCCCCAATCAATAGGTACATGGAAAGGAAACATTTGCAGGACTATGGTGTAACAGCGGGGGAGTGGGACTAGTGGGTAGTGGCACAGACACGATGGGCCTCCTTCTGTGCTGATGATTCCATGGTAAGGCGCTATATCAAACCCAAGGATTATTATTATTATTATTATTATTATTATTAAAGCTGTCTTCCGGAATGTGTGAAGTGAAGACTTCTGCTTAGCGCAGAGGAGCAAAAGCATTTTGTGGCGACCAGGAATCTTAACCGTAACTTTGTGTTCATCCCACCTACAGCACCGAGAAGAGGTACCGACTGCTTTTATAGGTTCAGCCCCACCTCAGACCAGGAGAACAATGACTGTGTTTGGCTTTAGTAGAGGTGCCTGTGTTGGTTTGCCAGAAAATGCATGATGTTCCAGACCTCTTTTGCTATATTTTGTCATCGGGCAGTCAGAGGTTAAAATAGGCGATGTCTCCGCTGTGATCTACTCCCTAAGCCCCCCCCCACCCCCCCCCCCAGCCCATCAGAGAACCCCCATACGTGGAGTGGTGCAGTGTAGTGGTCAGCGCATTTGCCTCACAAGCGAGAGGACCCAGGTTCGATTCCTGGGCAGAGTGAAACCTTAGGCAAGTGTCCTTACTCCACAGGCCTCTGTTGGTGGTTAGTCCATTGGCGAATTGTAATAATCCCTCCAAAAACAGACGTGTTAAGGCTCTCTATCAAATGCAAGGATTATTATTATTATGACCAGTCCTCGCCAGACTCCTCGCCCGTATACTCACTCACTCCAAACTCCGTTCCCGGATCACCCCAGTCCTCGTCAGGCTCCGCTGGCTCCATATCACAGAACGGATCGATTTCGAGATCCTCTCACTCATCTATAAATCGCTTCATGCTCTGGCACCTCCGTACCTCTCCGACCTCTTACTCCTGGAGCCACTGCCTGCTGGCTCTGGCCTTTTGTTTTGATTCGCCCTCGCCACCCCACCCCCCCCCCGCTCCACCAACCGTGGCCACTTCACCCTGAACCTGTGGAACACTCTTCCTAAATCCCTGGCCTTGTCCCCTCCTCCTCTTTTAGATCAAGTCTAAATACCTTCCTCTTCGACCCTGCCTGCCGTCACCTCCACCTTTTTCCCCAGCTCGGCATCAGGCTCCGCCACTGTTAGCCACTCCTCCATGCTATCCTGCATGGATGGCACTGTGTAAGTTCAAGTTGTTGTTGTTTACCTCTCCATGTGTACACACACCCTCCGGAAATCCCTCCGCCTTCCTCCCTCCCTCCCTCTCCGCTTTCAAAACCCGTCTAAAAGCCTTCCTCTTTGACCGCGCCTTTAGTCGACCCCCTTGTATTCCCCCCCACCGACCCCCCACCCCACCCCAATCTCAGCTCCCATTCCATCTTTGTCAAGAGCTTTGAGACGCTCTCCAACATGGGAAGCTTTGCGTTAGTGTGAGTGGCTCTATGTTATTCTCTCCAACCCAGTGTTCATTCTTCACCACCAGATGGGGATGTTTGCCTTTTTATTTGAGGCAAACGGATCAAAGGGGGATAGAAAAATCATAGGAACTGAGGCACATAGGAACAGGAGTAGGCCATTCAGCCCGTCAAGCCTGTTCCGCCATTCTATTAGATCATGGCTGATCTGTACTTCAACTCCAATTGAGTGCCTCTTCCCCACCCACCCTCTCCCAGTGCGGGGCGCTGTATAAATGCAAGTACTGTTGTTGGTGTTGATGTTGATGGTGAGAGTTTAGCTTCTCGTCGGCAAACCATAGGAAAAAAGATGGAACATCATGAATTTTCAGAGCCTGAGCAGGCTGTGCGGGAGGAGTGTTGGTGTAGAGAGATGTACTGGTCTCTCGACTCTTTTCAAAGCTTCACAAACTGCATGGGTTTCCAGACCTCAGTACCACAGCCTTTCAAAGGGACCCCATCCCATCCCATTCAGCCACAACCCCCACTCCTCTGAAGACTGCTGTGGCCCCTTTAAATCGGGAGCGGGACCTAGGAGTCGGGAGGTTGTGGGTTTGAGCGCCCCCCCCCTCCCCCCCCGCCCCACCCCCACCCCACGTCGGGGGCTTTGAACTCACAGTCCAGGCTGTGCGCTGTTCATGTGGATGTTGAAGATCCTTTGGGACTAGTGTCCTGACCGATAATTTCCCAGATACAATCATTTGCTCACTTCGTGGCTGTTTTTTGGGACCTTGCTGTACGCAAATCGGTTGCCCACAAAAATACTACAGTCACTACGCATGACAGTAAGCTCCTGTGAAGCGCTTTGAGGCATCTCGACGACGTGATAAGGTGGCGTGAGGTTGGTCATGGTGGTAAGAGGATGGAAAGCCATGCAAAATGGAGATGGAACAGATCAGATAACTTCCTGTTTCCCGGCCACTGGGGAGGGGTGGGGGGCGACATTGGAGAAGACGCAATGATGTTCCTGCTGTTTTATCAACAAACATTTGGACGGAGATGGAGGAAGTAGGGAGAGGAAGTTAGGGAAGAGGGAGGAGGCGTCTGGAGGCTAATAAAACACTGGAACATCACTCGTCTTCTGTCCTGAGTATCCGAACTTCCCACCGCTACCCCCCACCCCAGGCGTGTCTGTCTCTCCTGAGGTTTTTATCCTTTTCCCCCGGGAAGGTAAAATACATGATATTTCAGACCCATTAGTCCTGCCCATTCTCCTGGGATTCCTGGGAAACGGCCGGGACTTCCCCCGGGAATGGCGGATAAATGGGATGGAACGCCATGTATGGTCTTATTTTTAGTGTTTTGTTTTGTGGGAAAAGCTTGCGCCGTTCCTGATTTAACGTGGCTGCCTCCCGCTCCCTCTCTCCCTCCCTCCCTCCCTCCTGCCGCAGCCCCCTATTTCCCAGGTAAGTGGTTCTTTCCTCTTCAGCGGAAGCCATTTTGCTTCAATCAGAAGAGGTCGATTTTTGTAAATCTCGGCCCCCCCCCGGTAAGAACATTACAACTCTCGCTCTTCCCCATGCCAAACCTTCCGCCCACGAAAGCTCCCTATGTAGAGCCTAAAATTTCCAACATTAAAAGTCATCCGCCTCCGATTGAAAGGAAATGGCAGCCACCAGGAATTGCAGAGGAAGAGCCACCTGACTGCTGCCACCTGGTGGTGATGGTTCGTCGGTTGAGGAACGCCGCAAACTTTACTCCGTGAATCTTATGTGATAAGTTTGTGACTTTTGAGATCGATTAGGATTCTTGCGGGATGAGGTTTCCGGGAGGGGGGAGTGAGGCCGCAGAGGAGTTGTGGGCTGGGGGGGAGGGGAAGGGGAGTGGCGAGGGGGAATGAGTGGGAAGGGAAGTTATGGGGGTAAGGAGAATGGTGGGAGAAGTGGGGCTACTGAGGGGTGGGAGGTTGGGGAAAGGAAAAGATGAGAGTGACAAGTGGGGGTGTCGGGGGTTCGGAGGTTGAAGTAACTTGTAATGTTTTATAATTACCAGAGAGAATGTGGGCTATGAGTTGTCATCGAGTTGACGGGATTGAGGGGGGAAGAGGGGGAGTGGGGGGTAAGATGGGGAGGGGAGGGGAGAGTGTGCTGTGAAGGCTGTGTGAGGGCTCCAGGCCGCCTGACCCCCCACCTCCCTCTCTGTGTCTCCTCTATTCCAGGAGCAAGACGGCCTTTGAGAAGAACAAGACTGATGTCTTCCGGGTCAAGACGAACAATGTGGGGTTGCTCCAGAAACTCAGGTGTGTTGTTGCTTTGGTAACGCAATTGGGGAGGGGGCGGGCGGGGGGGGGGTGCAGAACAGTCGCTGGGGGCAAGGAATCATCCCACTCATCCCACTGTGCTTGGAAGGGCAGAGCAGTCACGAGAGTCTGGGAATCATCCCTCTTAGCTGTTAACAATGCAAACCAAAGCCCTACCTGGTAGGATGGTCCAAGCAGTGGGAAAGCTGGCCAGACTGCGCTCTGAGCTGGGTAGACTCCAGCAGTTACCCCAACACACGCTCTGAGGTCCTCAAGCCTTGGCTCTTGCCAACCCGCGCCTAATATTCTCCGGAATTAAGTAAGCGGGATGTGTCCCTCCAGGGAGAGAGAGAGAGGTATCCATTCCAACAATCTATCTCTGGGATTTCCGTGCGGAGATGGGATGCAGGGAATTCCCAGTTTGGTTTGGAGACTCTTAAGCAACGGTGATGGGTTTCTCCATGTGTCAGACACCCGGCTGACCGCCCCCCCACCACCCCCCCCAAAAAATAATCTGTATTTTTGGCATGGTATTGCTGTGCTGTTGCGATTGTATCGCTGTGTTGTTTCCATGGTAACACACGGTGCTGTTGCTTGTTAATGCGGTGTTATTGCCATAGTAACGGCTTCACTTCGCTGTGTTGCCAGGATCGAGCACGACAACACGGGAATGAACGCCAGCTGGTTCCTGGACCGCGTGGTGGTGACCGAAATGAACCGGCCACATCTGCGCTTCTACTTCCCCTGTAACCAATGGCTGAGCCGCGAGGAGGGCGATGGACTGCACGTCAGGGACCTCCTGGGCAGCCTCAACCCCATGGATGTGCCCAAACGTGAGTCTGAAACTCTCCATGTTACTCCCACCTTTCCCAACATAACCCATCCCAACATAACCCAGCCCAACCCCAGCCCAACTCAACCCCAGCCCAACCAAACCCAACCCAACCCCAGCCCAACTGAACCCAGCCCAACCCAACTCAACCCATCCCAACCCAACCCAAACTCAGCCCAGCCCAACTCAACCCAACCCAACCCAATATCAGCCCAACTAAACCCAGCCCAGCCCAACCTAATCTAACCCAGCCCAAACCCAGCCCAACCCAACCCCATCCCAACATAACTCATCCCAACATAACCCATCCCAACATAACCCAACCAAACATAACCCAACCCAACTCAACCCAACCACAGCCCAGTCCAGCCTAACTGAACCCAGCCCAACCCAACCTAATCTAACCCAGCCCAATCCAACCCATACCCAGCCCAATCCCTTCCCAACCCCAGCCCAATCCAAGCGACCCCAGTCCAACCAAACCCCAGATCAACCTAACCCCACCCCAGTCCAACCCAACCCCAGCCCAACCCCAGCCCAACCCAATCCTAGCCCAGTCCAATCCATCCCAACCCCAGCCCATCCCAACCCCAGCCCAACCCAACCCCAGCCCAACCCAATACAACTCCAACCCAGCTAACCCAACCCCAACCCAGCCCAACCTAAGCTAACTCAGCCCAGCCTCAGCCCAACCCAACCCTAGCCCAGCCCAACCAAACCCCAACCCAGCTAACCCAACTCCAACCCAACCCCAGGCCAACCCTAGCCCAGCCCAACCAAATCCCAAGACAGCTAACTCAAACCCAGCCCAACCCAACCTAAGCTAACCCAACCCAACCCCAGCCCAACCCCAAACTAACCCCAACCCAGCCCAACCTAACCCAGCCCAGCTCAACTCAACCCAGCCCCAGCTCAACTCACCCCAATTCAACCCAACCCCAGCCCAACCCAACCCAACCTAACCTAACCCAGCCCAACCGAACTCCAGCCCAGCCCAACCCCAACCCAACCCAGCCCAACCCTGTGTATACTGTGTATGTATGTTCTGTGGGCACATGTCTCTGCCTGTGGCATATGGGTCTCTAGCATGTCTTTGTGGGCTGTGCATGTCTGTGGTGTACACTCTGTATATATAGTGTGCGTGTATAGTATGTGTACTGTGCTTGCGTGTGTGCAGTGTGTGAGTGAGGTGTGTGTGTGGTGTGTGTGTGTATGCAGTGCGTTGTGTGCGCATGTGTGTGTGCGTGCCCTGTGTTCCCCTCCTGTTATCATTGTCGCTGCTGTGGTAAAGCTGTCTCTCTCTCTCTTGCTCTCTCTCCCCAGTAAACAAGTACATTGTCAGTGTGTTCACACCCGATATGAAGGGCAGTGGCACAGACGCGGACGTCTTCCTTAACATGTTCGGCGAGAATGGGGACACGGGTAAAACCGTAACCATAACCGTGTGCTCCACAGCACCGCCCGCATTTACACGCCTTCACAGCTGTGTGTGTGTGTGTGTGTATCTCTCTCTCTCTCTCTCTCTCTTGCTCATTCAAACCATTACGAACCCGTAGCATATTGGTTTAGAGCGCTCGCCTTACAAGCGAGAGGACCCGGGTTCGATTCCAAGCAGAGCGAAACTTTAGGCAAGTTTCCTTGCTTCACACGCCTCTGTTTACCTAGCGGTAAGTAGGAACCCGTTTGTTAATCAATGAGCGGATCATTTTCCGGGGGTAATAATCCCAATAAAACTTTCCCAAATTTGGTCACTCATTCCACAGCTGCTTGTGGCACCGTGTTTTGGGTGAGACGTTGACCCGTCTGTGCTCTGTTCAGGCGGACGTTGAAGAGAGGAAGGGGGTTTCTCTCTGCCCAACAATCCCCCGGATAAATCTATGGGCTGACAGCGAGACCGTGCTGTAAAGTATCCTTTCTCTCACTGTCTCTGTCTTTCTTTTTCATGCTTTAGCCAGTCTTCTCTCTCCTTTATTTCCCTCTCTCTTTCTTCCCCTCTCTCTCCTCTTTCTCCCTTTCTCTCTCTCTTCCTTTCTCCACGTCCCCCCCCAAGCACACGCACCAACACGCTCACACACATACCCACATACACGCACACAAATACACACCCACACATGCACACACACATACGCACACATGCGCACTCACTCACACACACACACACATGCCCACGCTCGCACGCCCACACACACACACACACACACACACACGGGTGTGCGCACACATACGTGATGCTGTGTGTCCCACAGGGGAGAGGCGGCTGGACAATGACAAGAATAACTTTGAGAAAGGCAGCGAGGACAAGTTCACCATCGACTCCCCCAACCTCGGCCGCCTGCAAAAAATCACCATCGGCCACAACAACAAGGGCTCGTCCGCAGGCTGGTTCCTGGACAAGGTTTGTCATAGAGAGAGAGAGAGAGTGGGAGGGGGAGAGAAACTGTGTGAGAGGCAGAGGGAGAGAGAGGCAGAGGGAGAGAAAGGCAGAGAGAGAGAGAGAGAGAGAGAGAGAGAGAGACAGAGGGAGAGGGTGATGGAGAGAGAGGGAGAGAGTGAGAGCGAGTTTACTGTTGTGTTACGGTGGGTGAGGACAGGCTGTGCCGTGGCCTGGTCTCCCCTGAACCCCAGTGTGTGTGTGTGTGTGTGTGTGTGTTTGTGTGTGTTTTCCCGCTCGGGCAGGTATAATCCCTGCGTGTGTTGTATCTCTAGGTGTGCATTGACGACATTGGCAATAAAACCCTGTACGAATTCCCTGTGAACCGCTGGTTTGCGATGGACGAAGACGATGGCAAAATCCAGCGGGATGTCCTGGTGGGAGGGATGCACGCCACAGGTGAGCGAGGGAATGGGGGCTCCAGATTCCCTCCCGCTCTTAGCCTGAGGACCATTCCATCTTTTTTTCCTCTTGGTCTGACACATGTGGAAACCCATCACTGTTGCTTAAGAGTCTCCAAACTAAGCTGAGAATTCCCGACACATGGAAATCCCAGAGATAGATTGTTGGAATGGAATGCGCTCTCTCACTCTCTCCCTGGAGGGAGTCATCCTTCTTACCTAATTCCGGAAAGTATTAGGCGCAGGTTGGCAAGAGCCAAGGCTTGGGGACCCCCAGGCGTTGGGGGAACTGCTGGAGTCTAACCAGCTAAAATCACATAGCCTGCCATTGATATCAGCTACGACCACCCTACAGGAGTCTTGTAGCTCAGTGTGGAGTAAGGAAACTTGCCCAAGGTTTCACCCTCTGCCTGGAATTGAACTCAGTCTCTCGCTTGCAAAGCGAGTGCTCTAACCACTGAGCTACAAGACACAACACAACCGATTGGCTGTTGTGTTTCATCTGTAAAATACAGTCCACTTTACAGTGTGTCCGTGAAGCGCTTTTGGACGTCTGAATGACCTGATAGGGCATCATATCAAATGCAAGGATTATTCATAGAATCATAGAATTGTACAGCACAAAAAGAGGCCATTCGGCCCATCGAGTCTGTGCGGCTCTTTGAACAGAGCAATTAATGTCAGTCCCACTCCTCAGCCCTTTCCCCATAACCTGCAATCCCATCCTCTTCAAATACCCGTCCACCGCGTTTTTAAAAGTAGTTATCGAATCGGCCTCGACCGCCCTTTCAGGCAATGGGTTCCAGATCCAAACAACTCGTTGCGTTAAAATTTCTTCTCACCTCCCCTCGGCTTCTTTTAGAGACTATTTTGAATCTGTGACCCCGAGTCACCGACACACCCACCAGTGGGAACAGTTTTTCCTTTCTAACCTATCAAATCCCCTCATGATTTTGAAGACCTCTATTAGGTCCTCGTAACCTTCTCTGCTCCAATGAGAATAATCCCGGTCTCTCTCGCCTTTCCTCATCACGGTCCCTCATTCCTGGTCCCATCCTCGTAAATCTCCTCTGTACCCTTTCCAATGCCTTAACGTCCTTCCTATAGTGTGGGGCCCAGAACTGGGGCAGTATTCTAACTGAGGCCTAACCAATGTTTATATGGGTTAATCATCACCTCCTGACTCTTGTACTCTATGCCCCTATTTATAAAGCCCAGTATCCCATATGCCCTTTTTACAGCCTTATCTCCCTGTCCTGCCACCTTCAAGGATTCATTTACCTGCCCCCCCCAGGTCTCTCTGTTCTTTTGCCCCCTTTAAGATTGTATTATCGCCTATATTGGCCCTCATTCTTTATACCAAAATGCATTACCTCACATTTCTCCACATTGAAACTCATCTGCCATGTGTCACCCATTTTACCGTTCTGTCTATGTCTTCCTGCAGTCGGCTCCTATCCTTCTCACTGTTTACCCCCCTACCCAATAATATATTATTATTCTATTCAGCCCCTCGAGCCAGTTCAGCCATTTTAATTGAATCGTGGGCTGATCTGTGCCTCAACCCCAATCATTAATAAATATTAAAATGTCGATCCGATGAACTATTGCTCTGTCCAGGGATTGTTTACAATGTCTCGGTGATAACGGGCGACGTGCGAGGGGCCGGCACTAACTCCAAGATCCACATCCTGCTCCACGGCACCAAGGGGATGAAGAACAGCGGGAAGATCTTTCTAGAAGGCGGGCAGTTTGAGCGGGCGCAGATCGACATCTTCAACGTGGAGATCGCGGCGCTGCTCAGCCCCCTCAGCCGTGTCACCATCGGCCACGATAACTGCGGCGTCAGCTCAGGATGGTTCTGTGAGAAGGTGAGAGGGGAAGGCGGGGTAAATACCCGGTTATTTGCCCTAACTTGTGCCTCAGCCGCTCCGTGCTCTCATCTCTAGGCAGGGGTTTGTGGGTTCAAGCCCCCACACATCATTCCCCCCATCATCCACCCGCCCATGTTGTCTCAGTGCAGGCTGCGGCTCCAGTGTAGCACTGGGGGGGAGGGGGGGTTGTGTGGTGCGGAGAGAGCACCTCATTGACATGGAACCTCTCCTCTCCAACTTTAATAATAATAGAAATCCCGTGTTGCTGGTGTGAGCGGTTACAGCGATGGTTACGGTGATGGTGACTGTGCTACCGGTTACAGGTGGTGGTTTACTGCCCGTTCACCGGTATTGAGCAGACGTTCCCGTGTGGGAAGTGGCTGGACGAGGACGAGGGAGACGGGCTGATCGAGCGGGAGTTGTACGAGATGGTTTCACTGCGGCAGAAACGTCAAAAGAGCAAGTATCACATCCAGCCCCACCCTGACTCCGCCCCAGCCCCACCCGAACCCCGCCCCTAGCTCCACCTCAATTCCGCCCCCAGCTCCACCCTGACTCTGCCCCCAGCTCCAATGCCAGGTCCACCCTGATTCCGCCCCCAGCTCCACCCTCGACTCCTCCTCAGCTCCGCTCTCGGCTCCGCTCTCTCTCCACCCTCGGCTCTCCACTCTGCCCGAGCTCAGCCTCACCCTCCAGCGCCCAGACGTGCTCCAAGATGCTACACTCATAAAGACGCTGTTGTTGTTGTTCTTGGCATCTCTCCCCCTCTTACCCCTGCTCCAAATTCTCAATGATAGCAATCTTGTCGCTGAGTCAGAAGGTTGTGGGATCAAGCCCCACATTGGAATCGTTTAATCTAAGCGTGGAGTCCTGTAGCTCAGTGGTTAGAGCACTCGCTTTGCAAGTGAGAGACCTGAGTTCAATTCCAGGCAGAGGGCGAAACCTTGGGCAAGTTTCCTTACTCCACACAGAGCCTAATAATGATCCCTCCAAAACCAAACAATAATAAATTGGCCATTTTCAATCCACGACTGTTTGTGGGACATTGCTGTGCGCAATTGGCTGCCGCGTTCGCCCACAAATATACAGTCAATTCACTTTACAGTGTGTTCTGTGAAGCGCTTTGGGACGTCCTCCCGACGTGAAAAGCGCTATATCAAATGCAAGGATTATTATTATTATTATTATTATTATAAGCTGACACTCCAATGAGGTGCTGGTGGGGGAAATGGCACTGTCAGAGACACCATACTTCAGATGGGACATTAAACCAAAGTCCCGTCTGCCTGATCAGGTGGACGTTAAAGATCCCATGACACTACTCGAAAAGAGAAGGGAGTTTCTGTCTCTCTCTCTCTCTCTCCCGGTGTTCTGGCCAACAATCCCCAAATAAAATTGGTCAATCAATCCATAGCTGTTTGTGGGACATTACTGTGCGCAAACTGCTGTGTTTCACCCACAAAATGCAGAATAACCTCTCTCCCGGTGACTCTCCCTCTTTCTCCCGGTGACTCTCCCTCTCTCTCCTGGTGACTCTCTCTCTTTCTCCGGGTGACTCTCTCTCTCTCTCCTGGTGACTCTCTCTCTCTCCCGGTGACTCTCTCCCGGCAACTCTCTCTCTCTCTCCCGGTGACTCTCTCTCCCGGCGACTCTCTCTCTCTCTCTCCCGGCGACTCTCTCTCTCTCTCTCCCGGCGACTCTCTCTCTCTCCCGGCGACTCTCTCTCTCTCTCTCTCTCCCGGCGACTCTCTCTCTCTCTCTCCCGACGACTCTCTCTCTCTCCTGGCGGCTCTCTCTCTCTCTCCTGGTGACTCTCTCCCTCTCCCGGGGACTCTCTCTCCCTCTCTCTCTCTCCCCCGGTGATTCCCTCTCTCTCCTGGTGACTCTCTCCCTCTCCTGGTGACTCTCTCTCTCTCTCTCTCTCTCTCTCCCGGCCACACTCTCCTGGCCACTCTCTCCCGGTGACACTCTCTTTCTCCTGGTGACGCTCTCTCTCTCTCTCCTGGTGACTCTCTCTCTCCCGGCGACTCTCTCTCTCTCCTGGCCACTCTCTCCCGGCCACTCTCTCCCGGTGACGCTCTCTCTCTCCCGGCGACTCTCTCTCTCTCCTGACGACTCTCTCTCTCCCGGCGACTCTCTCAGTGATTCTCCCCTGGTGACTGTCACGGTGATGTTGTTGGCAGAGCACCCCTGGTCGCTGTGGATCTGGACGAGTGACATTAAGAGCGCCGGCACGGACGCCAGCGTCTTCCTGCAGATTTACGGCGACAAAGGCAAGAGCAACGAGATGCGCCTGGACAACAACTCCGACAACTTCGAGAACGGCCAGATTGACAAGTTCATGGTGTGTGAGCACTGGGGAGTGTCCCCCCGCGAGCGTGTCACCCCGAGCGTGTCACCCCGAGCGTGTCACCCCGAGCGTGTCACCCCGAGCATGTCACCCCGAGCGTGTCCCCACGAGCGTGTCCCCGCGAGCGTGTCAGCCGTGAGCCTGTCAGGCACAGATGGGTCAACTAGAAACGTGTCCACCACAAGCAAGTGCGGAGCAAGTGTGTGCAGAGTCCGTGTGCAAGAACCGAGTGTGCGAGGGGAATGAGCAGGATGTGAGTGTGCGGAGTGAGCGTGCGAGGAGCGTGTGTGTGAGGGACGGGTGTGCGTTCGCCAGGAGGAGATCTGAAATCACATTTGACGTTACCTCTGACTGGGAAGGACTGTAAGTGTCTGGGACATGACTTGCTGTTGGCAGATTGAGCTGCCAGACCTGGGCATCCTGACCAAGCTGAGGATCTGGCATGAGAAGAGGCACCCGTTTGCCGGCTGGCATTTAAACCGGGTATGTCCCTGGCATGTTCCCCTCACCCCCCCCCCACCATCTACACCACATTACACCAAATCCCTTCTACCCGTTAGCATCGCCCCCCTCCCACACACACGGAGCCCCTCACACTCACCCCTCGTTCCTCATGAGCTTTGGCATCCATTGAACCTTGAAGCTTATCCTAAACTTCACCGCCCCCACCCCACCCTCACCAAAGAAGTCACCATTCTTTGAATGAGCGGTTAAACCATAGTCTCATCTGCCTGGTCAGGTGTCATTTGTGGAGTCCTGTAGCTCAGTGGTTAGAGCACTCGCTTTGCAAGCGAGAGACCTGAGTTCAATTCCAGGCAGAGGGCGAAACCTTGGGCAAGTTCCCTTACTCCACACAGAGCCTAATAATAATCCCTCCAAAACCAAAAACAATAATAAATTGGTCATTTTCAATCTACGACTGTTTGTGGGACATTGCTATGCGCAATTGGCTGCCGCGTTCGCCCACAAATATACAGTCAATTCACTTTACAGTGTGTTCTGTGAAACGCTTTGGGACGTCCTCCCGACGTGAAAAGCGCTATATCAAATGCGAGGATTATTATTATTATTTGTTATTTAGACTGTTAATTTAGTGTTATTTGGAGTTGAGGTAAAGAATAGTCATGATCGAATGGCAGAACAGACTTGAGAGGCTGAATGTCCTCCTCCTGTTCCTATTTCCCTATGTGCTTATGCTATTGAAGTGTAAGGGTTCATTTATTTTCATGGCCCTGCGTTAAAGTAAGGACTGACACAAATGTTGTACAATTAACCGAGGTTTATTAATTCAGATTAATAATGGTTATAATTAACTAAAATGCATTGAATTATGCTGACGTATCCTGTAGTTCACAACGATTTAAGTCAATCAATCCCATCGTGTGGGAGAGATAGAGGAGTAATGTCAATTTAATGTCCAATTTAACGTCCAATTTGAATCCAAATATATGTCCATCAAAAGGGATCCAAGTATTATTGTACGGTTCCCCGTTGGATATCACCCAAACATATCCAGGTATTATTGTACATTTAGAGTTGTTTAAATCACAATCTTGATCTTCCTTCTTTAGAAGCTGGAATATGATTCGCGACTCCAAGTTCCAATTTCTTTTTTCTCTTTCGAATCGATCTCAGTTTATGCCGTTGATGAGGTGACCTTTCACTTTTGCAAGATGGTTCCCTTGTAAAAACTAATGCAACACAGGCTCTCTCCAGCAGCAGAACATATTTCCATGAGAGAATGACTGATAAGGAATGAAAACAGTTTGTTGCTTATAAATAGGCTTTTGTTTCCACTCTACAAAGCTCATCACAACCGACTCCCCTCATATGAGATTGATCATATGTTTCAAATATATAAACATCGCAAATATCATTTAAGATATTATTTAACATATTAATTACTGAAGTCCCACTACTCGAAAAGAGAGGGGAATTTCTCACTCCTGCCCGACAATCCCCCAGATAAAATTGGTCACTCAATCCATGGCTGTTTGCGTGAAATTGCTGTGTGCAAATTGGTTGCCGCGTTTGCCTACAAAATACACAGTGACTGCGCGTGACAGTATATCCTGAGAAGGGCACAGACGGAAACGTCAGCCTGGACTGTGAACTCTGAGACCCCAGTGAGGTGTGGGGTCTGAGCCCCCAGTGTGGGTTGTGGGCCCCCTGGTTGGGGTTGTGAGTCCTGTCTCTCTCTGTCCCCGCAGGTCAGTTTGCTGAAGTCTCTGACCCAAGAGAAATACGACTTCAAGTGTAATCGCTGGCTGGACATGAACGAGGACGACCACGAGATCATCCGGGAGCTGACAGCCGAGGGGCCCCTCGTGCCGAACGTCCTTCCCGGTGAGTTACCGTTACCCGGATTTTCTACCAACCGTCCCCAGCCCAGGAAGCCTCCCCTCTCGCTGAGGCTGGTATCCGTGGCACTAACAAGCTGCGGTTTGCCCTCCAGCAAACACTGGAGATCAAGCGCTCTGGGACGCTGCCCTGCGTGTGGGGCGCTATATAAATGCTTGTTGTAGTTGATGTTGTAGTTGATGTTATTGTTGATATTGATGATCTTGTTGTTGATAATGTTGTTGATAATGTTGTTGATAATGTTGTTGTTAATATTGTTGATGGTGTTCATGTTGTTGATGTTGTTGCTAATGTTGTTGTTGATGATGATGTTGATGATGATGTTGATGATGATGTTGATGATGTTGTTGTTGATGATGATGTTGTTGTTGATGATGATGATGATGATGATGATGTTGATGATGATGATGTTGATGATGACGATGTTGATGATGATGTTGATGATGATGTTGATGATGACGATGTCGATGATGATGTTGATGATGATGTTGATGATGATGATGTTGATGATGATGATGATTATGTTGTTGATGATGTTGTTGTTGTTGATGATGATGTTGATGATGTTGTTGATGATGTTGTTGATGATGATGATGATTATGTTGTTGATGATGTTCTTGTTGATGATGTTGTTGATGATGTTGTTGTTGATGATGATGATGATTATGTTGATGATGTTGTTGTTGTTGATGATGATGTTGATGATGTTGTTGTTGATGATGTTCTTGATGTTGTCATCGTTGTTGGCCGCTCAGTGCTGAAGTACCGGGTGGTGATCTACACGGGCACAAAGAGTGGCAGTGGCACAGATGCCAACGTGTATATCTGCCTGGTGGGAGAGCTCGGCGACACCGGGGAGAGAGCACTGTACGACAGCAAGAACAATGTCAACAAGTTTGAGAAAGCCAACGTGAGTTTCCACCGCCTTACTCCTCTGCTCCTCACTGACCCTCATTAACTGTGTGTGTGTGTGTTTCTCTGTCTCTCTCTCTATCCTTCTCTGACTCTAACCTTCTCTGACGCTCTGTGTGTGTGTGTCTCTCTCTGTGTGTCTCTATCCCTCTCTGACTTTGTGCGTGTCTTTGACTCTCTCTTGCTCGGTCTCTCTCTTTTTGACCCTGTGTGTGTGTGTCTGACTCTCTCAATCCCTTTCCCTCCCTCTCTCTGACTGTGTGTGTGTGTGTTTCGCTCTCTCTCTCTCTCTCTCTCTGACATTCTCTCTCTCCCTCCTTCTCTCTCTGTGTCTCTCACCCCAATACCCAGGCCGACGAGTTCCTGATCGAGTCAGTGAAACTGGGGCGAGTGAAGCGTGTCAGGGTGGGCCATGATGGTCGGGGAGGGACCTGCGGCTGGTACCTGGATAAGGTGGTAGTGAAGGAAGAGACAGCCCCCGAGTCCCAGGCCGTGGAGTTCCCCTGTAACAGGTCTGTGTGTGTCTGTATCTGAGAACAGGGAATCGCACCTCAAACACAAGAGTGAATAACAGTAAATGTTAATATGATAATAATCGTGGCATTGGATACGGTGCCTAATGGCGTCTTTTTTTGGTCGGTTTGCTCCGATCCGCCAGTTGACTAACACCCGGGTTCCTACTTACTTTGGCTTTGGTTCCTATGCGATCGACTTCAGGATCCTCTCACTCTCGTGTTCAAATCCCTTCACTCCCTGGACCCTCCTTCCCTCCCTCCCTCCCTCCCTCCCTCCCTCCCTCCCTCCCCCCCTCCCTCCCTCCTTCTCCGACCTCCTCACTCGCCAATCCACCACCCGGCACCTCCGCTCGACTGGCACCGGCTCCTGCTCGTCCCTCGCACCCTCCATCGCCGGTCGCGGTTTCAGTCTCTACGCTCCAAAAGTTTGGAACACTCTCCCTCAATCCCTCCGCCTTGTCCCCTCTCCCTCCTTTTTCAAGTCCCACCTGAAAACTTTCCTCTTCGACAGTGCGTACAGCCACACCACCCCCCCCCCCCACCCCACCTCGGCTCGGAGTCAGACTCCGCCACTGTTAGGCGCTCTGAGGCGCTAACCTGCGTGTAGGGCACTATATAAGTGCCAGTTGTTGTTGTTGTTACGGTGTGATTCCCTATTCCTTGTTTAGGGAAACAGAGATGTAGAGTAAGGAAACTTGCCTAAGCTTTTGCCCTGCCCAGAAATCGAACCTAAGTCCTCTCACTTGCATGGCGAGCGCATTCACTGCTGCATAACAGCACTTCACATACATTATACACACACCTTACACACCTCGTAAATATACCTTATACACACGGTAAATAAACCTAATAGGCACAGTAAATACACCTCACACACAAAATAAATACATTTCGCACACACAGTAAATACACCTTATACACTCGGTAAATACACCTTATAAACTCGTTAAATACACCTTATAAACTCATTAAATACACCTTATACACACGGTAAATAAACCTCATACACACAGCAAATACACCTCATACACACAGTAAATACACATTGTACACACAGTAAATACACATTATACAACAGTGAATACAACATGTTTCTGGAAGGGAAACACAAAAATATTACTTACCTGGCCCGCGGATGTTTCTCAAATGGGGCCTCTGGCCCTCAGCAGCCAGAAGGTTGGACCTCCCCCCCGCCCCCCCCCCGGCTTAGACTATTTAGTTCCAAGTCCTGACTTGGGGCTTGAACCCACAACCTTCTCACTCAAAAGCGAGAGTGCTACCACTGCACCACAAAGATGGCAGCACTGTTGCTTTGCGGGTTCCAGCCCCAAATTGGGACTCTGAGCTCTCAGTCCGGTGCAGTGATGAGGGAGTCCTGCTTTGTCGTAGGTGCCGCGCTTCAGATGAGATGTTAAACCGAGGTCCCGTTTGCCTGTTCAGATTGATGCTAAAGATCTCTGGCACTATTGGAAACGAGAAGGGAGTCTCTCTCTCTCTCTCCCGGTGTCCTGGCCAACCATCCTCCAGATAAAATGGGTCACTCACCTTCACGGTTGTTTCTGGGACGTTGCTGTGTGCAAACTGGATGTTGCGTTCGCCCAAAGAATACACACAGTCACTACACTTCAAAGTGAACCCTATGAAGTGCTTTGACACATCTGCTAATGTGAAAGATGCTATGCTGAACGTAAGAATTATTAATGATATTATTGTTATCGTTGTGCTTATATCTGTTTGTCTTCGTGCCCAGGTGGCTGGACAGGAATGAGGATGATGGACAGATAGTCCGGGAGCTGGTCCCAGCCGGAGATGCTCAAATGCTTAAAAGTGAGTGAACATAATAATTATTATTACTATTATAAAAATAATAAGTTTTGGTATCATCGATTGGATGATCAAAGATCTGAAAAATATCATAGAAAAATGTGAAAATTGTTGACCATTCATGGCCTACATGACATAAAAGCTGATGTTCAACGTATGTATGTATGTATGTATATATTGTGGAGTCCCCTAATGGTTAGAGCACTCACCTCGTAAGCGAGAGGAACCAGGTTCGATTCTCGGTTGGGGCAAAACCTTAGGCAAGTTTCCTTACTCCACACGCTCCTGTTTATCTAGCAGTAAATAGGAACCCAGTGGTTAGTCGATTGGCGGACCAATTTCCAGGGGTAATAATTCCTCCAGAAAAAGAAAATTGGTTACTCAATCCGTAACTGTGTTGGACTCTGCTCTGTGTAATTGGCGACTGTGATCACCCACAAAAATATACAGTCAATCCACTTTAGAATATATTCTGTGGAGGGCTTTGAGACAACAACGTACATATATATAGCACCCCCTCACGCAGGGTAGGGTCCCAGGGTCCTCTCGAAGATGTGATAAGGCATTGTATCAAATGCAAGGATTATTATAATTAGGATATTGTAGGGTTATAATAAGATGTCGCTGCTGCTGTTTCATTTCAAATCCCGTTCCGCCCTCGCGCCTCCCTACCTATTCGATCTTCTTACTCCCCACTCCACCCACTGCCTCCGCTAGGCCGGCTCCAGCCTCCTACGCCTCGTGCTCCCCTCTCCATCATTGGCAGCCGTGCTGCCAGCCACCTCTGGAACTCCCACCCTCAATCCCTCCGCCTTGCCCTCTCCCTCCCCGTTTTCAAATCTCGCCTAAAGACCTTCATTTTTGACCGTGCTTACGGTCACCTCCGCGCGCCCCCCCCCTCCCTCACCCCCTGGCTCAGGATCAGGCTCTGCCCTGTGTGACAGGCACTATATAAATGCGCTGTATAAATTTTGTGGCTGCTGTTTCATTGCAGATATCAGCTACCACGTGCTGGTGAAGACGGGGAATGTGGCCGGAGCCAGCAGTGACTCCAAGGTGTTTATCAAGCTGTACGGGGAGAAGGGCGACACCAGCCGGCAGTTCCTGGTTGTGTCGGACAATGACCTCAGGAACTACTTTGAGAGGGGCCGTGTGGATATCTTCACTGTGGAAACCATGGACATTGGCAGAGTAGGTGCTCGGGGGAGGGTGGGGGCAGATAAAGGTGGAGGGAGATCAGAGTGTAACCAACTTTGGGGTTAATGTTTGTGATGGTTTTAAGCATTGCACATATCACTAGTGTCACCCCTCCTACTGAGGGTCTTCCTCCTTCAGACCACAAACAGTCACTTTACAGCATATCCTGTGATGGGCTTTGAGACGTCTAGAAGACTTGAAACGGTACTATATCAAACGCAAGGATTATTATTTTTATATTATAACCTTGATGTTATTTATGTTGACGGTGTCTTTTTTATTCATGTGCACAATAATCTTGTTGTTATTTACGTTTATGTTAACCTGGTTATTATTAATGTTGACGGTCGCCTGTGTTTGTTTGTCTACGGTGTAGATCCACCGCCTGTTAATTGGCCATGACAATGTTGGGCTGAGGGCCGGCTGGTTCCTGGACAGCGTGCAGATCAAGGTGCCGACTCACGGCAAGGAATACATGTTCCCCTCTCACCGGTGGCTGTGCCGAGACGAGGCGGACGGCAAGACCGAGATCGAAATCTACCCCAGCGAGGTCCTGGAGATAGAGAAACGTGAGGACCACTGAGGGTACCGGTTACAGTACAGGAGGAGGCTGTCCTGCTCATTCTGTCTGTGCTAGTCCTCGCTCTCTCCCCCACTGGAGCTCTCTACTCTAACCCCATTCCCTGCTCTCTCTCTCCCCATCGTGTCTGTGCTGGTGCTCGCTCCCCCACTGGAGCTCTCTACTCTAACCCCATTCGCTGCTCTCTCCCCATCGTGTCTGTGCTGGTGCTCGCTCCCCCACTGGAGCTCTCTACTCTAACCCCATTCGCTGCTCTCTGCCCATCGTGTCTGTGCTGGTGCGCGCTCCCCCACTGGAGCTCTCTACTCTAACCCCATTCGCTGCTCTCTCTCTCCCCATCGTGTCTGTGCTAGTGCTCGCTCCCCCACTGGAGCTCTCTACTCTAACCCCATTCGCTGCTCTCTCTCTCCCCATCGTGTCTGTGCTGGTGCTCGCTCCCCCACTGGAGCTCTCTACTCTAACCCCATTCGCTGCTCTCTCTCCCCATCGTGTCTGTGCTGGTGCTCGCTCCCCCACTGGAGCTCTCTACTCTAACCCCATTCGCTGCTCTCTGCCCATCGTGTCTGTGCTGGTGCTCTCTCCCCCACTGGAGCTCTCTACTCTAACCCCATTCGCTGCTCTCTCTCTCCCCATTGTGTCTGTGCTGGTGCTCGCTCTCCCACTGGAGCTCTCTACTCTAACCCCATTCGCTGCTCTCTCCCCATCGTGTCTGTGCTGGTGCTCGCTCCCCACTGGAGCTCTCTACTCTAACCCCATCCCCTGCTCTCTCCCCATCGTGTCTGCTGGGTCAGGCGACGTGTTGCTGTCCTCCAACACTGTGTGAGTATGTGAGGTAGAGGGGTGGGGGGTTGACTGTAACACTGAGTGTGTGAGGCGGGGGTGGGGGGTGGGGGGGTACTCACTCGCCCTCTCTTGTGACCAGTGATAAACTACGAGGTACAGGTGCAGACGGGTAACGTGAGGAGCGCGGGCACCAACGCCCAGATCTTCATCCAGATTTACGGGGAGAACGGGAAAACCGAGGTCATCGACCTCCGCAGCCGCTCAGACAACTTTGAGCGAGCGGCCATGGACATCTTCAAGGTGGGTCATCGAGAGAGAGGAAGAGGGAGGGGAGATTGTGGGGTGGCGTGGGGTGTTTTGGGGTGGGTGGGGTAGTTGCCTGGATCTGATAGAGGTGTGGATGAGGGTTTTGTGTGCGTGGGGAGGATGTGGAGATAGAGGAGAACAGATTAGGAAGGACAGTTGGGGCTGTATAGATTGTGGATGGAGTCAGGTGAATTGGGACCAGGTTGCAGTTGGGTTGGGTATAGCTGGAGTGGGGTGGGGGGGGCGTTGTCAGTTGGTCAGGGTGGGGTCAAGTGGGTTCAGGACCCTATCCCATATGAGGGACTCTATATATTTATATAGCAAATTATTCTTGTTGAAAAATAATGTGTGAGTCACCCCCTCATTCTGCCTCCCTTCCTCTCCCCCCAATCCCCACCCCCCCCCCATCCCCCCATCCCCCTGCCCTGAGCAGATCCAGGCAACGGACGTGGGCAAACTGATCAAAATCCGCATCGGACACGACGGCAGTGGAATGGGGGACGGCTGGTATCTGGAGACAGTCTCCATCAGCCGGCTGAGCTGGCGACCAGCGGCCGAAGAGAAGAAGAAGAAAAAGAAAAACAAGAAGAAGAAGGGGGCGGCGGAGGAGGAGGAGACTCCGAGTGGGGGGGAGGAGGTGGTGGAAACGTTCACCTTCCTGTGTCAGCGCTGGTTGGCTACGGACGAGGAGGACGGAGAGCTGGTGGTGGAGCTGCTGCCCGAGGGTGTTGAGGACCTGGAAGGTGTGGCTCGGGGAGGGGCAGGATGGTGGTGGGAGGGGGGTAGAGGGGTGGTGGGAGAGACAGGAGGGGGGTGGGAGGAGCTGCTAACAGTGGAAATCCTGCCCCAACTGCTCAAACCATTCCCTGGCCTCCAAAGGGTTTGGGCTTCCAACCTTGTGAGCGAGCGACCAGTTTTATTGGGGGGGATTGTTGGCCAGGACACTGGGGGAGAGAGGAACTTCCTTCTCTTTGCAAATAGTGCATGGGATCTTTACCTGAACACACAGACCAGACCTTAGTTTAACGTCTCAACCAAGGACGGCACCTCCAACAATGCAACACTCCCCCAGCGCTGCATTGGAGCCTTGTCTTAAAACGGTGAGGTTGTGGAGTTGGAGGGGATTAGGACAGGAGAGGGAATTGTTTTTTTCTCCTCCTGATATTTCTCTGAGGTCTCTTTTTACACTCGCCCCATCTTCCCCCCACCCGCCGCCTTCCCCTCCTCAACACCATTCTCCCCCACAACCGATGACCACCTTTGCTCCTGCAGAGAACTCTTACGAGGTTCATGTCTTCACGGGAAAAGTAACAGGCGCGGGAACAGACGCCAACGTCTTCATCAACATCTACGGTGAAGTGGGTGACACTGGGGAGCGGCAGTTGAGGAAATCCGGCAACCTCAACAAGTTTGAGAAGGGGCAGGTTCGCTGGTTCTACGTCCATTTCCATCTTGGTTCACTCCAAATTTCGCCCCCCTCCCCGGTCCCTCTTCATCCTGTCCTCTATGCCCTCGCCCAACCCCTTCTCCCTGTGCAGGCATGTCCCTGTGTTTCCATGTTCCCATGTCCCTGTGTTCCCATATCCCCGCTTTGGCATGTCCACGCATTTGCATGTCCCCGTATTCCTGTGTCACCGTTGGCGTGCTGCTTTGTCGCGTGTTATTGGCGTGATCCCACCAGCCTGTGCTTGCGGTGTAGGAGGATGTGTTCATGCTGAAAGCCGCTGACCTGGGAACACTGAAAAAACTCCGCATCCGTCACGACAACTCCAGTGGCAGCGCCGGCTGGTTCCTCAATGAGGTGGAGATCGTCGACCTGAAGGATGACACCTTGTGAGTATCTGGGGGGAGAGAGGATCTGAGGGGGCAGTAGATGGTATCTCCTTATAACAGAAGGTGACATGTTTGGCAACGGAATGTCGAAATCAAGCACAGCTCTCTGACGGTCTCTAATCCAGGAGGGTCCGCAGTATTCCAGGGCACTGGAGATGACAGCACAGCCCAGCCTGGCTCATCGCAGGATCTAAGGGACCAGTCGCTGAGGGCAGGGAATCCTCCCACTCAGTTAACCCTGCAAGCCATAGCCCTAACAGGTAGGGTGTTCCCAGCGGGTCAAGCAGCGGGAAAGCTTGCCAGGCAGCGATATCAATGACAAGCTGTGTGGTTTAACTGGTTAGACTCCCAACAGTTACCCCAACACACACTCTGGGGTCCCCAAAACTTGGCTCTTGCCAACCTGGGCCTAGTACTTTCTGGAATTAGGTTTGGAGACTCTTAAACACGGTGATGGGTCTGAGGGGGGAAAAAGAGTGAGGATCTAAGGGGGGAGAGAGCGCAAGGACCTAATACCTCCCCTGACACCCCCAGGTATTTCTTCCCCTGTGAGCGCTGGTTGGCTGTGGATGAAGATGATGGACAGATTGCGAGGGAGCTGGTGCCGGTGAATGAGGCTTTCCTGAAGAAAGGCTCAGATGATGAGCAAGCTACACTCGGGCTGGAGCAGAAAGGTCAGGAGCTCAGCCAACAGGACACACCTGGAAACAGCGTCCAGCTGGAATTCTGTGTCAACAGCAACAACACATTACATTTGCACAGCGACTTTCATGTCAGGAGGACGTCCCAAGGCACTGGACAGTCAGGAATTTGGACCCAAGCTGGGGGTTGGGATTAGGGAGGGTGGAGGGCAGGGAGGGTAGGGGTAGGAGGGTGGCCAAGAGTGCATTCGAAGAGGAGGGTCTCGAGATGGACATTAAAGGGGGCACAGGAGGGGGCGAGGTGAAGGGACTATGGGGTGGAGTTACAAAGGGTGGGCAGAAAGACTAAAGGCCTGACCGTGGATGGTGGGTTGGACCGGGTGGGTAACAGGGAGCAAGCCGGAGTCTGCTGAGTGGAGGGAGCGGACAGTTCGGTATGGGCTCAGCAGGTCGCAGAGGTAGGGAGGAGCTAGGCTCGAGAGGGCTTGTCCAGCTCTGGTCAGGCCGAGCCTGGAGTACCGATTCCAGCTGTGGTCAGGGATGGACTCAATGTTCTTTGGTGTAGCTATGGTCAGGTTTGGTGCTGGTGTGTATAACTGTGTGTATAACCAATGCTCTCTGTATCTGGCAGCTCAGTCCACCACCTACACCGTGAGGGTCAAAACTGGGGACAAGAAAAACGCAGGCACCGACTCCAACATCTTCATCAACCTTTACGGGGAGCACGACGACACCGGTACATGGAGCGAGGCGGGGTCAGCAGAGGGGTGGGGCGTGGCCAGGGCGGGGGTCAGCAGAGGGGTGGGGTGTGGCCAGGGCAGGGTCAGGAATCGGGAGAGGCGGGAGTGAGGGTGGAGTCAGGGTGGGGTCGGTGCAGAGTGAGGGCAGGCTCAGGGTGGGGTCAGGGTAGGGTTTGGACGGGGTCTGGGCAGGGATAGGATGAGGCTGAGGTAGCGGGTTTGGGTCAGGGTGGGGCCGACGTTTGGTGGTTGTATTTTTTCAGACCATTTCTCACCTCGCTCCCCGCGCCCCCCAGAGGCTGACATATCGGTGGGGAGGGGGGGGTGGGGGGTAGCCCATCATCATGCTTAACAGTCTCCAAACTTGTGAGAATTCCGCAACCCTGTCTCCCTCCCCTCCCCACCCCGTTCCGGCTGTCCCCTCCCTCTCCTGCTCACCCTATCCACCCCTCCCTCCATCCGGTAGTCATGTAGTGGTTAGAGCGCTCGCCTTGGAAGTGGGAGGACCCGGGTTTGATTCCCGGGCAGGGCGAAACCTTAGGCAAGTTTCCTTACTCCGCACACCTCTGTTTACCCTGCTCACCTAGTAAATAATAATAGTTTGGTCACTCAATCTACGACTGTTTGTGCGACGCTGCTGTGTCCGATTGGCTCTTCTTCCAAAAAACACACAGTCACTACACTTTGTAGTATATTCTGCGAAGCGCTTTGAGACGTCTCAAAGGTGTGATAAGGCCCCGTATCAAATGCAAGGATAATAATTATTATTATTATATCCTCACCCTGTCCTCATGTTTCCCTCTCTCCTTCACCCTATCCCCCTCCCCCAGGTGTCGTGAACCTCAAGTCCTCGAAGATGAACAAGAACAAGTTTGAGCGAGGACAGGTGGACGAGTTTATAGTGGAGGCCGTGGACCTGGGGCCACTCAGGAAGATCCGAGTCGGACACAACAACTGCAGTGAGTACCCCCCCCCCACCCCCCGCCGCGCCCCCACGGTCTCAGAACCATTTCATTTTCTGCTCAGCCGGGTGTCTGACACATGAGGAAACCCATCACCATTGCTTAAGAGTCTCCAAACCAAACGGAGAATTCCCTGCATCCCATCTCCGCACGGGAATCCCAGAGATAGATTGTTGGAATGGAATGCGCTCTCTCACTCTCTCCCTGAGGGACACATCCTGCTTACCTCGTTCCAGAGAGTATTAGGTGCAGGTTGGCAAGAGCCATAGCCCTAACAGGTAGGGTGATCCTAGCAGGACAAGCAGCGGGAAAGCTTGCCAAGTCTGCGTTGGGGTAACTGCTAGTGCTAAATTGTATAGTTTGCTGAGGCATCGACAACACCAAATTGCACTTATACAGCGCCTTTCATGAAATGAGGACGTCCAAAGATGCTGGACGATTAAGGGTTTGCACCCGAACTGTGGGTTGGGATCAGAGAGGGGTGGAGGGCAAGGGAGGGGGTGGGGGTGGAAGAAGAAAAGTCCCAAAAGGAAGGTCTTGAAACGGGCCCTGAAGGAGGCAAGGGAGGAGGCGAGGATGGAGTTCCAGAGGGTGGAGGCAGAAAGGCTGAAGGCCTGATAGTCGATGGTGGAGCATATCTGGGGGTGGGAGGGGTGGGTGGACATTGATTAGTCTAGTGCCTGAAGAGTGGAGGGAGCAAACAGGTTGTGTGTGTGTTTGGGGGGATGGGAGGGTGAGGAGACAACGGGCCGAGTGGGCTCCATCTGTGCAGTGAGTTGCCTGTGTTCTCAGTGTTCATTCCCCCCACCCAGATGGGTCTCCCGGCTGGTTCCTGGATTGGGTGGAGATTGACGCTCCCTCTCTCGGACGGCGGCTGAGGTTCCCGTGCGGGCGATGGCTGGACAAGAGGGAGGATGACGGAGCCATTGTGCGGGACCTTGTCCCCGCGAGCTTGCAAACCGTGGAATATGTGCCATGTAAGTGGGGATTCACAGCGGGAGTGAGCGGGTAGGAGTTGGGGCCGTTGCGAGTGTGGACGATGGGAGTGAGTGGGCGGCTGCCCGCGGTGTGAGACAGTGGCAGAGCCGGGCGATGTTGTGGAGGTGGGGGAAGGCAGTGTCGGTCTCTCTCACTGCACTGTGCGCGGTGGGGGGCGGGGGGTGTGTGCTGTGTGGGGATGGGGGCTGTGTTGGGGGTGCTGTGTGCGTGGCGGGGGTTGTGTGTGCGGGGTGGGGCTGTGTGTTTGTGGGGTGAGGGGCTGTGTGTGTGTGGGGTGGGATGCTGCGTGTATGGGGTGCTGTGTGTTGTGTGGGGGGGGTTGGGGAGAGCTGTGTGTGGGGCGCGGGGGGGTGGCTGTATGTGTGTGTGAGGCTGACCCTCGTCGTGCTGTGCTAGTTGTGCCCTACGAGATCACGGTATTCACCAGTGACCGTTACGGAGCGGGAACGGACGCTGACGTCTCTGTGGTGCTGTACGGCCTGGACGGGGTCTGTAGCCAGAAGAGGTCCCTGTGTGTCAACAAGCGGGAGCGACGCATGTACTTCAAGAGAGGAGCCACCAACAAGTTCATCGTGGAGGTGAGTCTGAGTGGGGCAGCGGGGTTGGGGGGGGGGGGTGGGTGTGGGTGGGGGATGAGTTGGGGGCGCAAGGATGGAGTGCAGAGCGCCAGCAATCCTTTATATAATGTGCAACGCAGCTGAGAAACTTTATACAGTGATCAACCACAACTTACACAGTGTCCTTCATGCAGGTTAGCGTCCCAGAGCGCTTAACAATGGCGGAGCCTGGCACCGAGCCAGGGTTGGGGGGTGGGTGGGAGGAGGTGACCGTAAGCACCGTCAAAGTGGAAGGTCTTCAGGCGTGATCTGAAGATGGGGAAGGAAGGGGCGAGGCGGAGGGATTGAGGGAGAGTGTTCCAGAGTTTCGGGGCCTATTGGATGAAAGCGCGGCCACCAGTGATGGAGCGGAAGGGACGAGGGGCAAACGGGAGGCCAGAGGCCAGAGCGGAGGCAGCTGGTAGTGGAGTGGGGAGTGGGAGTCGGAGAGATAGGGAGGTGCCAGGGCATGAAGTGATTTGTAGAGGATCTTGAAGTCGATCAGTTCTGTGATAGGGAACAGTGACGAGCACTGGGGTGATGGGCATGGAGTTTAGTGCAGGTGACTATGAGTGGTGGAGTTCTGTATTAACTGTAGTTTATGGGTAGTAGAGCTGGGGAGGCCACCAAAGAGGGCATTGGAGTAGTGCCAGTATTGACAGACAGGCAGGCTGGCACGGTGTGACTGGCAGGGAGGCAGGCTGGCACGGTGTGACTGGCAGGGAGGCAGGCTGGCACGGTGTGACTGGCTGGGAGGCAGGCTGGCACGGTGTGACTGGCAGGGGGGCAGGCTGGCACGGTGTGACTGGCAGGGGGGCAGGCTGGCACGGTGTGACTGGCAGGGGGCAGGCTGGCACGGTGTGACTGGCAGGGGGGCAGGCTGGCACGGTGTGACTGGCAGGGAGGCAGGCTGGCACGGTGTGACTGGCAGGGAGGCAGGCTGGCACGGTGTGACTGGCAGGGAGGCAGGCTGGCACGGTGTGACTGGCAGGGAGGCAGGCTGGCACGGTGTGACTGGCAGGGAGGCAGGCTGGCACGGTGTGACTGGCAGGGAGGCAGGCTGGCACGGTGTGACTGGCAGGGAGGCAGGCTGGCACGGTGTGACTGGCTGGGAGGCAGGCTGGCACGGTGTGACTGGCAGGGAGGCAGGCTGGCACGGTGTGACTGGCAGGGAGGCAGGCTGGCACACACACCGTGTAACATTAAAAACTCATCCCTCCCTCTTCTCTATCTCACTCTTTACCTCTCGCTGTCTCTGTCTTTGTCTCTTTCTGTTTTTCTCTCTCTTCCTCCCTCTCCCCCCCTCTTCCTCATCCCTTCTCGCCCCCCCCCTCTTCTCGCCTCCCCTTCTCGCCCCCTCTTCTCTCCCGCTCTCTGCTGTTATCATCCCCCCTCCACCCCCTCTCTGCCCCTTCTCTCTCCCCCCACCCCTTCCCCCCCCCTCCTCTTTGCCCCCCAGCTGGCAGACGTGGGGGAGAGTATAGAGAAGCTGCGGGTTGAACACAATGGACGGGGCCTGAACTCAGGTTGGCATCTGGACCGTGTGGAGATCCGCCGACTGCTTCCCAAGGGAAAGGTGAGGGAATACCGGGAAAGCCAGGAAGTGGGGCTCAGCAATGCATGGTGACAAGGTACACTTAAGGGTGTGGTGGTGATTTTTTTGGGTCAGCCTTTACTAAACCACATTATATTTTTGGGGAGGGTCAGCCAGGTGTCTAACACGTACGGAAACCCATCACCATTGCTTAAGAGTCTCCAAACCAATCCAAGCTGAGAATTCCCTGCATCCCACCTACACATGGAAGTCCCAGTGATAGGTTTTTGGAATGAATGCGCTCTCTCACTCTCCCTGGAGGGAGAAATCCTGCTTACCTAATTCCAGGGAGTATTAGGCGCAGGTTGGCAAGAGCCAAGGCTTGGGGACCCCAGAGTGTGCGTTGGGGGTAACCAGCTAAAACCACATAGCTTGCCATTGAGAGCGCTGATGGAGGGTGAGTGTGGGGGATGTTTAGGACAGGGAGAGAGGGTGTGTGAGTATATGTTGATGCCACTGACTGACAGTAATCGCCGTGCACAGGGCTCGGAGACGGTGATCTTCCCTTGTGAGCGCTGGCTGGCCAAGTCCGAGGATGATGGTGAGATCGTTCGGGAGCTGGTGCCCAGCACCATCATCCAGGAGCGTTTGCAGCGAGATGGCACGTTAGCCTGCAGCGAGACCGATGTGGAGGAGCCACTAGAGAGTGAGTGATAGCGGGCGCGCTCTCGTCTCCCAGGCAGGAGGTTGTGGGTTCAAGCCCCACGTCAGGATTTGGAATCGCATAGTCTAAGCTGACGCTCCAATGCAGCGCTGAGGGGGTGTTGCATGGTCGAAGCTGCGGTCCCTAGGATGAGACATTAAACCGGTCTGCCTGTTCACGTGAATCATAGAATCTTACCGCACAGAAGGAGGCCATTCGGCCCATCGTGCTCTTTGAAAGAGCTGCCAACTAGTCCCACCCCCCCCCCGCAATGGAATCGTATGTTGTCAAAGATCCCCGGGCACTATTCAAAAAAAAGAAAGGAGTTTCTCTCTCTCCCGGTGTCCTGGCCAGCAATCGACCAGATAGAATCAGCCACTCGCTCTATAGCTGTTTGTGGGACGCTGCTGTGTGCAAATTGGTTGTCTCATTTCACCCCCATAATACACATTATATTCTGGAAACCGCTTCGAGACAACTCAGCAACGTGATAAGGCGCTATATCATATAGAGGTGTTTCGTGGTGGCAGTGATTTGTGTCCGAATGGCTTCTGCGAGGAGGTGTGGGTCAAATCCGTGGCCATTTTTTTTTGTGTCTCGACGGTGACACCCCGAGCTTCTCCCTGCGTCCTGATGACATTCATAAACCCTGCGAAATGTTTGGATGGTGTAGAATTAGGTTGGCAGGTTTACAATTTTAATCAGGAAGTGACGGCAACAGCACGTCAACAACAACAACTTGTATTTATATGGCGTCCCCTCATTGCAGAGCAGAGAGCACAGCTTGCGAACTGACATCAGCAACGATGCGCTAACCTGGAAGTACTGACCAGCGGCCATGGTTTTGCCTGCACCCCGGTCTGCGTCTGTTGAGGGTTCTGATGTTAGAATGTGAGTTCCTGTTTCCTCAGCTCACACCTACAAGGTGTCCGTCTCCACCGGAGACGTCTATGGAGCCGGGACTGATGCCAACGTCTTCCTCACTGTCTACGGGGACCTGGGAGACACCGGCGAGCGCAAACTCAGCAAATCCGAGGACCACTCCAACAAGTTTGAGCGAGGACAGGTCAGTAAGAGAGGAGCAGGGGCTCTGGGGGTGGGAGAGAGGGTCTGGGGTTAGAGAGAGAGATGGGGTTAGAGGGTTAGAGAGAGAGAGAGAGAGGGGTGTCTGGGGTTAGAGAGAGAGAAGGGGTCTGGGGTTGGAGAGAGAGGGGATCTGTAGTTAGAGCGAGAGAGATGGGGTCTGGGGTTAGAGAGAGAGAGGGGGGGGGTCTGGAGTTAGAGAGAGAGAGGGGGTCTGGGGTTGGAGAGAGAGGGGAGGTCTGGGGTTAGAGAGAGAGGGGGTGGTCTGGGGTTAGAGAGAGAGAGAGTGGGGGTGGGTCTGGGGTTAGAGAGAGAGAGGGGGTCTGGGGTTGGAGAGAGAGTCTGGGGCTGCAGTGATGGGGGGTTGGTGGTGGCTGCTCTCCCCACAGTGACCACCTCTTGCTGTGACCTGGCCAGGTGGACACCTTCACGATGGAGGCTGTAGACCTGGGGCAGATTTACAAGATCCGGATTCGGCACGACAACACGCTGGCGAGCGCGGAGTGGTACCTGGAGCAGGTGGAGGTGGTGGACGAGAACACAGAGGAGGTCTCGGTCTTCCTGTGCGAGCGCTGGCTCTCCAGAACCAGAGAGGACAAGAGGATCGACCGGGTTTTGTACATCAAGGTACATCATTCAATCCACCACTGTTTGTGGGACGCTGCCGTGCGCAATTGTGGAGTCCTGTAGCTCAGTGGTTGGAGCACTCGCTTTGCAAGTGCCGAGTTCAATCCCCGGCAGAGGGCGAAACCTCGGGCAAGTTTCCTTACTCCACACAGAGCCGAATAATAATCCCTCCAAAACCCAAAACAATAATAAATTGGTCATTTTCAATCCACGACTGTTTGTGGGACATTGCTGTGCGCAATTGACCGCCGCGTTCGCCCACAAATATACAGTCAATTCACTTTACAGTGTGTTCTGTGAAGCGCTTTGGGACGTCCTCCCGACGTGAAAAGTGCTATATCAAATGCAAGGATCATTATCATTATTATTCACCCGGACACCTGTGTGTTTCTCTCCTCTCAGGGTTATGAGGGCGATAGGAAGAGCCTCGTCCCATCCACCCAGGGGTCAAAACTGAGTCTCAGCAACGTTCAGCTCAGGAGCCTAACAGAGGGGTCGACAGAGGAGGGAACCAGTGAGTGACTGTTATACAACACCATGTTACACCGACACAATAACAACGATAACAACAAAATAACAACAGCAACAACACAGTAACAGAAACAATAACAACAACAACACAGTTACAGTAACAATAACAACAACACAGTAACAGTAACAGTAACAACACAGTAACAATAACAACAACAACACAGTAACAGTAACAACAACACAGTAACAGTAACAATAACAACAATAATACGTTACACTTATACATAACAACAAAATAATCAGTAACAGAAACAGAGTAACCATAAACACAATAACAGCAACAATAAAGTAAGAATAAGAAGACATTACACTTATATAAGTAATTTGGGGTCAGTCTGAGACGTGTGGAACAACAACAACAACAACACGATTGCATTTATAGAGCGCCTTTCACGTCGGGAGGACGTCCCAAGGCGCTGTACAGTTGGGTCAGGACCCGAGCATTGGGGAAATGGTCAGGGTGACGGGAGGGAAGGGAGGGAGCGAGGAGGGGGAAATGGTCAGGGTGAGGGGGAGGGAAGGGAGGGAGCGAGGAGGGGGTAGAGAGTCGAGAGGGGAGCTGAAGGCTGAAGGTCAAAGAGAAAGGTCTTGAGACCGGCCTTGAAGGAGGAAAGGGAGGAGGCGGCGAAGGCGCTGGGGGATGGAGTTCCAGTGGTAAAGAGTATCCACAGCAAACTGAGAGACGCGGGTACATCACCGACTGGAAATGTCCCTGGGCCTGGAATAGAATATTCACTCCCTTGCTGGAGGGACACTTTCTGCTCACCTAATTCTGGAGAGTATCAGGCACCGCGGTGTTGGCAAGAGCCAAGGCTTAGGGACCCCAGAGTGTGCGTTGCAGTAACTGCTGGTGTTACTCCAACACACACTCCAGCAAAAAAAAAACATTGGAGAGATTGACTGACAGAGAAAGCAGGAAAGGCAGAGAGACGGAGAGGGAGAGAAGAAGTGAGACGGGCAGAGTGCGGGACCGAGACAGCCAGAAAGAGAGTGAGATATAGACATGGTGCGCTACCACAGCGACAATCTGAGTCAACAACAACAGCAAATGTCATTTACACAGTACCTTTCACATCAGGAGGACGTTCCAAGGCGCTGGACAGTCAGGGATTTGGACCTGAGCTAGGTTTATGGGATCATTGGGGGTGGAGGGCAGGAGGGTAGAGGTAGGAGGGTGACCGCAGGCACGGTCGAAGCGGAGGGGCTTGAGACGGGCCTTGAAGGAGGCAAGAGAGGGGGCAAGGCAAAGGGACTGTGGGATGGAGTTCCAGAGGGTGAGGACAGAGAAGCTGAAGGCCTGACCGTTGATGGTGGGGCGGGCTGTGTGGGGAATGTGGAGAAGGTTGGAGCCCGCTGAGTGGAGGGAGCGGACAGGTCAGTAGGGACTCCCCAGCTTCGGGTCAGTATTATACAGACTGTTCCATGTGATGAGCTGAAAACTGTACTGTTTGCATATCGACATTAGGGCCCCTCACTCGCAGTTGATGTTCCTCTGCCCCTGTCTGTTCCTAGTTATCCCGTACCACATCACCATCACCACGAGCGTCCAACGAGAGGCCGGCACCATGAGCCGGGCTTTCATCATCATCATGGGTCCTCAGAGGATGCGCACGGCCAGGCTCTGGCTGGAACTGCCGCCCGGGAAGAAAGGATTTGTTCCCGGGTCAGTGGAAAACTTCATGGTCAACGGACTGGATGTTGGGGAGATTAAGAAGATTGAGGTAGGACTGAGCGAAGGGGTAAGTTAGGGTCACTTCAAAGGCTCACATTCAGGACCCTTGTCTTAACCTTCCAATCCCTTGACACTGGTACCCTTTCCTTATCTCTGCAAACTCACCTTGCCCCACTCTCCTGCCCACACTCTCTGCTCCAACTCAGGTCATGCACCTCAGACCCTTAGCTCAGTGGTTAGAGCAGTCACCTCGCAAGCAAGAAGACCCGGGTTTGATTCCCGGGCAGAGCGAAACCTTGGGCAAGTTTCCTTACTCCACACGCCTCTGTTTGCCGAGCAGTAAGTAGGAACCCGGTTATTAGTCAATTGGTAAATTGCTTTCCGGGGGATAATAATACCTCCAAAAAAAAAACATTTGGTCACTCAATCCTCGGCTGTTTGTGGGACGCTGTTGTGCACAATTGGCTGCTGCATTTCATCCACAAAATACAGTCAATTCACCTTACAGTATGTCCTGTGAAACGCTTTGAGATGTCTCAACAACGTGAGATAAGGCGCTATATCAAATGCAAGGACTATTTATACATTAAAACAACCCTTCAGAAACAATGGCAGATGTCACCGCTATGTTACCTGACGGAGGTCAGGTGAGATCTGGAAAAATTAATCTTTTCTCGTCTTTCCTGGGAATTTTCTTCGGTGACTCTGCTCCTGTTTCTCTCCGGACACAGTTGGGCCATGATGGAGCCACGCCAGAGAGCTGCTGGTTAGTGGACGAGCTGGAGGTCTCTGTGCCCACCAAAGGAGTCATGTACATGTTCCTCTGTAACTGCTGGCTGGCCAAGGATCGAGGGGACGGCCTGACCTCACGGATCTTCAGCATCCTGGACGCTGAGAACGTTAACATCGGGCAGAAGGTGGGTGTGAGCAGTGAGCCCTGGGTCACTCCAATAAAAATTGATCACTCGATTCACGACTTTTTGTGGGACACTACTGTGCGCAATTGGCTGCTGCGTTTCGCCCATAAAATACACAGTCACTACACTTTACAGTTTACTACCCTATGAAGTGAATGGGTCAGACCAAGCCTTGGCTTTAGATACACTGTGTTAGCAGAGAAAATCATGGAGAAAATCATCCCCCGGAACGGATGCGGCCCATGGACCAGTTGGACCACCCTGATCTCGGGAATGGTGCTTGGGAATGTTATTGGGAGTGGAATTCCTTGCTTGCCCGGTCAGGAGTCTGTGTGATGTCTGCCTGTGTGATTTTTCGGCAGGTTCTCTATGAAATGACGGTGGTCAATGGTGACATCCAGAACGCTGGCACCGACTCCAATATCTACATGACAGTGTTTGGAGCCAATGGGAGCACCGATGAGATGCTGCTGGATAAGAACGGGGACAGGTGGGTGGTCGGGGAGTCAGACCTGCCCACCGTTCCCTGACTCATTCCCTCTCCCATATATAGAGTCTCGTAGCGTATTGGTTAGAGCACTAGCCTCGCAAGCGAGAAGACCCGGCTTTGATTCCCGGGCGGGGCAAAACCTTAGGAAAGTTTCCTTACACCAGTGTTTTCCCAGCAGTATGTAAGAACCCGGTTGTTAGTCGATTGGGGGATCGCTTTCCGGGGGGTAATAATCCCTCAAAAAAAATTGGTCACTCAATCCGCGACTGTGGGTGGGACACTGCCGTGAACAATTGGCTGAAGGTGACACCTCCAGCAGTGCATCGCTCCCCCAGCTCCGCCTGTGGTGGGCTCAACGTCTCAGAGTAAACCCACAATCTTCTGAGATTGTGACTGAGCCAGCCGGACATCAAGAGGGTCATATAGACGGCCATTCACTTTACAGTATATTCAGTGAGACGCTTTGAGACGTCTCAATGATGTGATAAGGCATTAGATCAAATGCAAGGATTATTATTGTTGTTATTATTCATCTGGCCGTCTATATGACCCTCTTGATGTCCGGCTGGCTCAGTCACAATCTCAGAAGATTGTGGGTTTACTCTGAGACGTTGAGCCCACCACAGGCGGAGCTGGGGGAGCGATGCACTGTTGGAGGTGTCACCTTCAGATGAGATGTCAAACCGATGCCTCGTCTGCCTGTTCAGGTGGATATTAAAGATTCCGCGAGGCTCTTGGAGAATAGTGTCCCAGCCAGCAATTCCCCCCCAGATTCCTTTTATTCCTGATGAAATTGGTCATTTCACCCACAAAATATACAGTCAATTCATTTTACTATATATCCTGTGAACTGCATTGAGACATCTCGACGACGGGATAAGGTGCTACATCAAATGCAAGGATTATTATTATGCTTGTTTGTGGGATGTGCTGCCAGTTTGCTTACAAATATACAGTCACCATACTTTACATTGACTCCTGTGAAGCGCTTTGAGATACGTTGTGTGTTATTATTATTATTAATGATAATGTCCATCATGGTGAAGGTTCGAGAGGGGTCAGGAAGATGTCTTTGTCATAGAGATAGAGGATATCGCTCCACTGAGGAAGATCAGAATCCGCACGGAGACCAAGGGGAATCGGCCGGACTGGTTCCTGGACAAGGTGAGCTTTGGCTTCACACGTTCGGCTGAAGAGAATGTGGGAGGAGAGGGGAAGAGATGGAGAGGTGGAAGGAAACTTTCCTTTTATTATGAATTAATGATGAAATAATGTGCTCACAAATTGGATGTTAAATAATTGTTTCCTGTAATATAGTTCCACCGTCAATGATTATACACAGAGCCCATTCCATAGCAGTTAGAGCAATCGCCTCACAAGCCAGAGGGATTGGGTTTGATTCCCAGACAGGGCGAAACCTTAGGCAAGTTTCCTTGCTCCACACGCCTCTGTTTACAGCACTAAGTAGGAACCTGGTTGTTAGTCAATTGGCAGATTATTTTCCGGGGGTAATAAGCCCTTTTTTAAAAAAAATGTGGCCACTTTATCCTAACAGTTTGTGGGACGCTGCTGTCCGCGATTTGGCTGCCGGGTTTCACCCACAAAATATACAGTCAATTCACTTTATAGTATATTTTGTGAGGCGTCTTGCTGATGTGATAAGACACCGCCAGGCGTCCACGTAATGGATGCCAACTAAAATATTTTCTTCCGTGTTCTCTCCACTTCTCCTTATCAGGCAGTATATTTCTGGTTAACAAAGTCAAGCCCACTGTGTTTTTTTTTTGCAGGGATATAGGGGAGATGTTTTAGAGACAAAGATGTCTCACAGTACTCCTCCAATCATTGTCTCTGACACTCCCTCCGAAAACACCATAGCTCGTGCTGTTCTCCCCTCCTTCAAAACCTTCTCCGCTGAAAAAAAATTGTCCTTGCACCTCCCTACCCTCTGTAACCTGTTAACTCCATACCTACCGGCCCACTGCCTCCATTCAGTGGACTCTGGCCTGCTTCAAGTCCCCCCGCTCAGCCCGCCCCACCATCGGCGGTTGGGCCTTCAACCTCTCTGCCCCACTCTATGGGAAATCCATCCCACAGTCCCTTCGCCTCGCCCTCCCTTGCCTCCTTCAAGGCAAGTCTCAAGACCCTCCTCTTCAATGATGCCTTCCATTACCATTGAAGAGGAGGGTCTTGAGAAAACCCTGATTGTCCAGTGCCTTGCGATGTCCTTCCAACATGAAAGGTGCTGTACAATTATTGTTTGTTGTCGTTGTTGAGATGCTGTTGATCTTAGAGCTGCTGTATCAAATGTGAGTATTATTGTTAATATTATTGATATTGTTATTAATATATAAATGTAATCTGTTGTTGTGGTGGTGGTGCGGGATGGTGGATTGTTATGGGGAATGGGCACTGGCTGCTGTGGTGGCCAGTCACTATACACTGGGTGGGGATGCCCAGCTGATGGTCTCTCCACTGGTGGCTTTAGATAATCCTGAGGAACCTGTCCACGGAGGATGTGAGCACTTTCACTAACAACGAGTGGTTGTCAAGGACCCGCGGCTCCAAACCCACCACCGTCTGTGAGATGGGGGCCGTCATCGAGGGGGAGGAGACCGTGGAGAAGACCACCTATTCCTTCAGCGTGAAAACCAGCGACGTCTCAGGTCAGACCCTGGCCCGGCCACGTGGGCACAACCAGGACAATGAAAGAACTCTGTTCCCTGTAATTCGTGGAACTCTGTAGCTCAGTGGTTAGAGTGCTCGCCTCGCAAGCGAGAGGACCCGGGTTTGACTCCTGGCAGGGCGAAACCTTGCGCAAGTTACCTTACGCCACACGACTCTGGTTACTTTGTAGTAAGTAGGAACCCAGTTGTCAGTCAATTGGCGGATCGCTTTCCGGGGGTAAAAATACCTAAAAAAAAAGGCACTCAATCACTTTTGTGCGATAATATTCTGCGCAATTGGCTGCTGTGTTTCGCCTACAAAATACAGACCATTCACTTTACAGTATATTATGTGAAGCGTCTTGAGACGTCTCAACGACGTGATAAAGCAACAACAACAACAAGATTCCATTTATAAAGTGCCTTTCACGTCAGGAGGACGTCCCAAAGCGCTGCACAGTTGGGTCATGACCCGAGCAGGGGGGAAATGGTCAGGGTGAGGGGAGGGAAGGGAGGGAGCGAGGAGGGGGGAAATGGTCAGGGTGAGGGGAGGGAAGGGAGGGAGCGAGGAGGGGGTTGAGAGTCGAGAGGGGAGCTGAAGGCTCGGTCAAAGAGAAAGGTTTTGAGACCGGCCTTGAAGGAGGAGAGGGAGGAAGCGGCGAAGGCACTGGGGATAGAGTTCCAGAGCCTCGGGGCTGAGAGGCTGAAAGCCCGACCACCGATGGTAGGGCGGTTGGGGCGGGGGACGTGGAGCAGACCGGAGCCGGAGGAATGGAGGGTACGGGCAGGTAGGTAGGGGGATAGTAGGTTGGAGAGGTAGGAGGGAGCAAGGCCGTGAATGGCCTTGTAGGTGAGGATGAGGATCTTGAAATCAATCCTCTGGGGGATGGGGAGCCAGTGGAGGCGAGCGAGGGTGGGAGTGATGTGGTCCCGAAGCCTGGTGCGGGACAGTACTATGTCAAATGCAAGGATTATTATTATTCCCTGTAATCATTCCCCATAACCTTTGAGGATCTGCAGTGTTCCAGGGCACCGCTGATGACAGACCAGCCTGGTTCATTGACAGGACCTGAAAGGTCCTCCATCCCCCTCCCCCAGTAACTGGGGGTGAGAATCCTCCCACTCAGCTCCTGTTAACCCTGCAAGCCAAAGCCTTAATGGGTAGGTAGGTTGTTCTCAGCTGAACAAGCAGCAGGAAAGCTCGCCAGACAGTGCTCTCGATGGCAAGCAATGTAGTTTTAGCTGTTCGACTCCAGCAGTCACCCCAACACCCGCCACAAGCCTTGGCACTCGCCACCTACATCTGATACGTTCCAGAGGTCGGTAAGCAGGACGTGTCCTCCAGGGAGAGAGTGCGTATTCCATTCCAAGGTCACGGAAGTAGTGTTTGTGCAGATTACTTTTGAATTTACCCTCCCTCAATCGCAGGCTGTGTACTCTGTTTCCACTGTTCTGGACCAGATGAAGCAGCTTGTCACATTATCTAGTCCGATGAAGTTTCCCAGAAGAGAGATTTTTTTTTGCTCAGCCGGGTGTCTGGCACACGCGGAAACCCATCACCGTTGCTTAAGAGTCTCCAAACCAAACTGAGAATTCCCCGCCTCCCACCTACACATGGAAATCCCAGAGAAAGATTGTTGGAATGGAATGCGCTCTCTCTCTCTTCCTCTCTCTCTCTCCCTGGAGGGATGCATCCTGCTTACCTAATTCCAGAGAGTATTAGGCACAGGTTGACAAGGTTTGGGGACCCCAGAGCGTGCGTTGGGGTGACTGTCGGAGTCTAAGCAGCTAAAACTGCATCGCTTGCCATTGAGAGCACTGTCTGGCACGCTTTCCCGCTGCTTGTCCAGCTTGGACCACCCTACCTGTTAGGGCTTTGGCTTGTGAGCATTAACAGGAGCTGAGTGGGAGGATTTCCTGCCCTCAGTTGGGAATGGCTCCATTGTGAATAAGTGTATATGTGGATTCTGGGTGGCAGCGGGATGGAGGGGGCAAGGGGAGGGAGATGCTCTCTCGCTCTCTCTCTCTCTCTCTCTCTCTCTCTGACTCGCTGTGTCCTGGCGGCAGGAGCTGGGACGGACGCCAACGTGTTCCTCATCGTGTTCGGGGAGAACGGGGACACGGGCACGCTGGCCCTGAAGGAGTCCAACAACAGCAACAAGTTTGAACGCAAACGGACGGACATCTTCAAGTTCCCGGACATGCTGAGCCTCGGCAACCTGTCCAAGGTCCGTGTGTGGCACAACAACAAGGGTGAGAGGACAGCCTGGGGGAGGGAGGGGGCGGGGGGGAGGTGGGGAGCGCGAAGAGCATAGCTCGGGGGGACTGGGTAAGAGCCCAGCTGGGAAGAGGTGGGGGGAGAGACAGGAGTAATGGGGAGCACAAGTTTGGAGGGCTATGGGGAGAGCGCGGGGGCTCAGTCTCACTGTAACTGAGACCAGGAGGTGTAACGAGGGCAGGTTGACCCTTTTGCCCACTCCCCGTGTGCCCAGGGCTCGCTGCAGGCTGGCACCTGGAGCTGATTGAGGTGAAGGACGAGGCCATGGACAAGATCTTCCGCTTCCCGTGTGACCGCTGGCTCGCCAAGGACGAGGACGACAGGCAGATACTCCGCGAGCTCGCCTGTGCCAACAACGACATCCTGGATTTAATGGAACGCACACGTAGGTTACACTCTTCTCTCCCCTTCCTCACTCTCTCTATTCCTCCCTTCCTCTCCCACTCCCTCTCCGACTCCCCCTCCCTCCCTCAATTCCTCCCTCTCACCCTCCCTTCCTCCTTCTGTCCCTCCCTCCCTCCTCTCCCACACTTCCTCACTTGCGCTCTCTCTTCCCCCACCCCCTCACCTCCCTTCCTCCCTCCATCCCTCTCTCCCTGCTCCTCTCTGACTCTCTCCATCCCCTTCTTTCACTGTCTACTGTGTGATCTACTGTTTGATGGCTTTGAGACACTATCTTGGGAGAAAGGTGCTGTATAAATGCTTGTTGTTGTTGTTGTTGTTTGTTTGTTGTTGACCCGTGGCTCCTGGTTTACCAGGCTCCTGGGCAGTGATCCTGGAGTCTGGCTGATGTCTCTCCCGCCTTTCTCCAAGGCTACGAGATCCGAACCAAAACCAGCGACAGAGATGACGCTGAGTCCAAGGAGAACGTCTGGATGGTCCTCGAGGGCAAGAAGGGACGATCCAAGGAATTTATGCTGGAAAACTCCACCAAGAGGAAGAAGTTCCTGAGGTAACATGAGACTAGCTGCTCTACAGAGCTCTACAAAGATTCCACCCCCATATATAACGCTGGCAACGCTTACACAAACCACGTGTCTGTCAAGTAACCCTCCATCTCCTTGAGGGGAAGGTAAGTGGAGAGCTGAACTGAATGTCAGAATGGATCCACCCCTCTGTGGGGGTCTCGAGTCCGGTTCCTGGGCCAGGCTGGTCCGCAGTCCAGATTAGAGCGTTCACCTCGAAACTGAGACGACCCAGGATTGATTTCCAGGTGAAACTTTAGGCAAGTTTCCTTACTACACCCGCCTCTGTTTACGTAGCAGTAAGTAATAACCCGGTTGTTAGTCAATTGGTGAATCGCTTTCGGGGGAAAACAATCTCTTCAAACAAATATTGGTCACTCAATCCATGACTGCTCGTGGGACACTGGGTGCTGCGTTTCGGCCACAAAATACACAGCGCTTTAAGATGTTTCAACGGCGAGATGCAGCGCTACATCAGATGCAAGGATTATTAGTAATGATAGTATGAAATTTTGTGGTTATAAAGCCATTATTATTATTATTATTATTATATGCTCACAGGGGGGCCATAGATAAGTTTGAGTTTTCCTCCAAGAACGTGGGTGACATCGCCACGGTGTGTGTCGGCCACTGCCCGCGGGACGGCAAGAAGGTCACGGCCAAGAGCCACGCTCACTGGCATGTGGCTGAGATTGTGGTCACCGAGATGGAGGTCGGCAACAGGTAACTTGGGGGAGATGGAGGAGGGGCAGCTGTGTGGCTCTGTGTCTCTCCCCAGTCACTGTGTGGCTCTGTGTCTCTCCTCAGTCACTGTGTGGCTCTGTGTCTCTCCCCCCAGTCACTGTGTGGCTCTGTGTCTCTCCCCAGTCACTGTGTGGCTCTGTGTCTCTCCCCAGTCACTGTGTGGCTCTGTGTCTCTCCCCAGTCAATGTGTGGCTCTGTGTCTCTCTCCCCAGTCACCGTGTGACTCTCTCTCCCGGGTCACTGTGTGACTCTGTGTCTGTCTCTCTCCCCAGTTATTGTGTGACGCTGTGTCTCTCCCCCCAGTCACTGTGTGACTCTGTGTCTCTCTCCCCCCAGTCACTGTGTGGCTCTATGTCTCCCTCCCAGTTGCTGTATGACTCTCTCCCTGGTCGCTGTGACTCTCTCCCTGGTCGCTGCGACTCTCTCCCTGGTCGCTGTGACTCTCTCCCTGGTCGCTGTGTCTCTCTCCCTGGTCGCTGTGTCTCCCTTTCAGGTATGTGTTTGAGTGTAACAGTCGGGTGACCCTAAGCCACCGGAGGGACGACTTCAAAGCCTTCGAGTGCACCAAGATGGTGGAGAGCTTCGCCAGCAAGGTCCGCAACCTGGTGCCGGTGAAATACGAGATCATCGTGGTGACGGGGGACGTGAAGGGCGCGGGGACAGATGCCAACGTCTTTCTGACCATCTACGGCACCAACGGCAACTCCGGCTGCCGGCAGCTCAAGCAGAAGTTCCGGAACCTGTTTGAGCGCGGACGGACAGACCGCTTCCTGCTGGAGATGCTGGACCTGGGCGAGCTTTACCGTCTCCGGGCCGAGCAGGACGGGGGAGGACACGCGGCCGGGTGGCTGCTGGAGCGCATGGAGATCACAAACATCGCCACCGGCGTCAGCACCATCTTCCCTTGCGGCAAGTGGCTGGACAGCAAGAGAGGCGACGGCAGGACCTTTCGGGAAATCTACCCTAAATTTTAACGCATTCCGGGCGCTTGGCGGAGAGATACTGTCGAGCACAGTGACTGTCGAGTCCTGTAGTGTAGTGGTTAGCGCGATCGTCTCGCAAGCGAGAGGACCTGGGTTTGATTCCCAGGCAGGGCCAATCCTTAGGAAAGTTCGTTACTCCACAACTCTGCAGTAGGTAGGAACCCGGTTGTTAGTCGATTGGCGGATCACTTTCCAGAGATAATAATCACTCCCAAGAAAAATGGATCTGGTCACTCAATCCACGAGTGTTTGTGGGACGCTGCTGTGCGCAATCGGCTGCCCCGTTTCGCCCACAAATATGCAGTCAATTCACTTTACAGTGTATTCTGTGAGATGCTTTGAGATGTCTCGACGATGCGATCAGACGCCACATCGAATGCAAGGATTATTATTTATTTGGAGGCGAACGGGGCGGCCATTTTGCACTGACAACTGTGAAGTGGCAACTGTGGCTGATTTATTTGGGGGACTGTCGGCCAGGACACCGGGAGAGAGAAAGTCCCTCTTTTCCCCAAAGTGCCGCAGGAGATCTTTAACGTCCGCTTGAAACATCCCACCTGACAGGTGATTCCTTATCGACTGGGCCCTAAGAGCAGGCGAGCGAGGTGTCTGTGTTAGTGAGGCCATCGCAGTCTCTGGTCCCCATAGACTAGTCTTTCTTACTGTGAATTGTTGCCAATTTATTGCTTTGCTGGGGTTGGGTTGGGTTGCGTTGGGTTGGGGGTGCGGGGTGTCACGTGCAACAAATAGGACCAGCCGTCGGCGTCACTTGATCACACGCTGGTGACATCAGAGAGAAATGGTTACCAGTGCCATCATCGGGAGCTGGGAATTGCCTGGAGTTCTCCGGATTCCCGGCCATTGGAATCAGAAGCCCAATGGGACTCGGCGGCAAACAGGACTCAGTCCACAGGATCACCAGAGCATTTGTTTATTTTTTGGTTAGCCGGGTGTCTGACACCTAAACACATCTAAACCCATCACCTCACCTTCACGACCCTCCACGGCCTCGCTCCTTCCTACCTCTGTGACCTGCTAACGCCATAACAACCTGTCCACTCCCTCCGCTCACCAGGCTCCAGCCTGCTCCACGTCCCCAGTCCGGCCCTCCCCACCATTGGCGGTCGGGCTATCGGCCTCTTTGTCTCCATCCCCCAGTCCCTTCGTCTTGCCCCCTCCCTCGTTCTTCAAGGCTCGTCTCAAGAACACCCTCTTTGACACACCTTTGGTCACCATCCTGCTCTTACCCTCCCTCACCTCCTGAGCCCAACTCCAGCTCGGGTACAAATTCCTGACTGTCCAGCGCCTTGGGACATCCCCCCGACGTGAAAGGCGCCGTGTAAATTGTTGTGTGATTGAGTCTCCAAACCAATCAGAAACCTACCAACGCATGGAAATCCCAGGGATAGATTGTTGCGCTCTCTCACTCTCTCCCTGGATGAAAGCAAATCCTGCTTACCCAATCCCAAAAAGTATTAGGCGAAGGTTGGCAAGAGCCAAGGCTTGGGGACCCCAGAGTTTGAATGAATGAATGGAAAAATTAAGGCCCATCTCCCCCCCCCCATCTCTCTCTGTCATTTTCATTACTATTTCCTTCTAGAGGTATTGCTGTTCACAGGGTCAGTGACCCCCGCCCCCCCACCCCAAACCATCCAATGTACAAGCTGAATCATTGGCCACGGATTATGGGGGCATGAGGGGGACATTGGTAATCGGCATGTCCTGCCCTCTTTCCGTGCAATTTACCACGGAGGGGGAAGGTGGGCCGAGACTGAGGAGAACTTGGCAGTGATTGATTAGCAGGAGATGATGGGATGGATTTGGGGAAGCATTTGTAGGATACTGATGGTGAGTGAACCTCCCAAACCACACACAGTGTCAGACAGGAGCAGAGCATCACTGCAGTGACCACATTGCCTTGTCCTCAGGCCTCAGACCCCCAACCCCTCCACCCCCCGACACTAACACAGTGGTTGGGTCTAATCACCCCTGGCCACAGCCAAAGGCTCTGCCAATCTGTGGAGGGATACCTCATGAAATAGTAATGTAACCCAGTCACTTTAGTTATCAATAAGCCCGACTGTGTTTATTGATCAGCAGTAGGGGGCACCTGTTTATTGATTGCAACTGGGGGTCAGGGTTGCCCCCAAAATGGCCTCCAACATCAGACAGATACCGAGGACGGGAAATATTAAAGGGGGGTGGGGCGGTGTATATGTCTGAGTGCTGGGGAAAGAGGAATTAGACTGGGGTCATGGGGAGGGGGCCCCAAAAATTCAGTGGCAGCATTTTCCCTGCAGTTAGGGCTCCCCACCCACCACCCAACAGCTAAGGGAACCATCCCAGAGGCTTCCCGCCCACCCCCGCCCCCCCACCTTGTGCCACAGGGCTGCTCAGCCGGCGCGTGTGACAAATGTGTGACAAGTGTTATATCGAAGCCTCGTCTGCGACCACAGACGTACCCCAAGAAATAAAACCTTCCATTTTTTTAAACTATATTTTTTATTGGACGTTTATTCTCATTGCCCTTCCCTTCTCGTCCCTCGGTGAAGGGGGAGAAGAGAGGAGGGAGGGGAGCAGGGGGTGGGGGGGGGGGGGGGGGGAGGCTGAATCAACTGGGAGGTTTGAAAAGGAGATATATATATAATAATGAACCACCTCTCCCCCCCATCACCCCCCCACCATCTTGTGTCTTAACGGGGAACAGAGGCCACTCCATCCCAGCCACACACGCATGCAATTACTCACACACACGCACCAACACTCATACACACACACCTGTATCCTGCGAAGCGCTTTTGAGACGTCTCAACGGCGTGATAAGGCGCTGTATCAAATGCAATAATGTTATTACTATACAGACGGAGAGAAGCGGGAGCCAGTGAGCAGCTTTTATTAGTATTTTTTATTAGCATCAGCAGCATCGCCAGGCAGGGACCAGGATCTGACGATGATCACCGATGAACTTTTTCATCTGATAAACCAACAGAATAAATACTTTATAAAATATTCCACTCGCATGACCCCCGGCGACAGGGCCTCTCGCACAGCCAGGCACTTAAATGGACAGACACATCCGGGGGGGTGGCGGGAGAGAGACAATATAACATGGTGGAGGGGGCGGGCGGGCGGGGGGGGAGGGGGGGGTGGTTTTGGGAGTAAGGTTGAAAATTTTGTTCGCTTGCTCTGTGTCTGCGGACACAGTGACCGTAGACGTTTCAATCGTAAGAAAAAGAAAATTCCTCCGCACCTAAAATACATCGAGATCCTTCACTTGGCTTTTTAATAAAACATTTTCCAGTGGTCGCACCTGAATGAATAAATAAATACATAAATAAACAGATCGCAAAGAAAAAATATAAAACCTCCGCTTGAAAATGAAATCCAGTCCCTACAGCGTTAGCAATAAATAGTGATTGTTGAAGAAAATATTTAAGGCCTCTGAGATGATTCACATCCGAATGTTCTGTGGTGTAGTGACTGTGCAGGTCAACATGGAAGCCAATTTGCAATTGGTCTCGACCCTCTCCCCGCCCTCCCCGACCCCTACACCATGTGCAAATCATGGGTAAAGCCATGTGTAAACACTACGCTCTAATGCACCGTGTGTAAACCATGTGCAAACATGGGTTTAACAATACTTTAGAAGACAATAAATTGACACCATTATTCGGGAATCCAGTCTCTCCCAGCCTCAAGCCCAGTGAGCTGGGATCCAACGGGAAGACTCCGAGGTGAAGTAGCCGTGCGGAGAGAAGGGAAAAGGCCACAGGAAGAGATAGAGGAGGGAGGGATGGAGCAGCGCGTCCATCAGCTGTCCCCCAGCAGTTGGGTCTGGATGTCCAGCCTGCAGAGCGGGCACTTACTGCTGGTTTCCAACCACTGGTCCACACAGGTCTGGTGAAACACGTGCATACATGGCAGCCGCCTGGGGAGAGAGGGAGAGAGAGAGAGAGAGAGTGTGTGAGGGAGGGAGAGAGACACACACGTACATACACACTCGTAAAGAGAGTCTGAGAAAGGGGATTTGGGGGAGGCAGAGAGAGAGGGGGAGACAGACAGAGAGGGAGGGAGAGACAGAAAGATAGAGAGAGAAAGAGGGAGAGATGGAGCGGGGCAGACAGAGAGATAGAGAGAAAGAGGGAGACACAGAGAGAGAGAGAGAGAGAGATAGACGGGGACAGGCAGACAGAGAAAGAGAGAGGGGGAGAGAGATAGAGACCCACAGAGGGAGTCAGAGAAAGAGAGAGCATGACAGAAAGAGGGAGAGAGAACAAGAGAGAACAATAAAATCACTAGGTCTTGAGCGGCCATCTCCCTCTCTCTCTCTCTGTCATCCGTGCCAGAAGTTTATGCCCCCCATGCCCGCGCCCACCCACTCCCAGGCTTCCTTTCTCCCATTGCGGGGGCTTCAACCCCAGGTACACAGACAGAAACCCATCACCGTGAAACTATGTGAAACTATCACACGTGTCTGTCATCTACACATGGAAATCTCCCAGTGTCTGGAATGCAATCCGCACTCTCTCCCTGGAGGGACGCCCCCTGCTTACCTAGTTCCGGAAAGTATTAGGCGCAGGTTGGCAGGAGCCAAGGCCTGGGGGGAGCCCAGAGTGTGCGTTGGGGTAACTGCTGGAGTCCAACCAGCTAAACCAACATGACTTGGCCATTGAGAGCGCTGTCTGGCAGCTTCCCCGCTGCTTGTCCAGCCAGGACCACCCTCCCCGTTAGTTAGGGCTTTGGCTGTAGGGTTAACAGGAGCTGAGGGGGAGGATTCCCGGCCCCCAGTGACTGGTCGGCCCTTCCAGGTCCTGCCGCTGAGCCGGGCCGGGCTGTGCTGCCATCAGCAGCGAGTGCCCTGGAATCCTGAGGACCTGCCCGGCTCTGGAACCAAACCGGAGGGTGGACAGAGGGTGGTTCCAACATTCCGTTGCCAAACTTGTCACTTTTGGGCCAGTTCAGCTACAGGGAGACCCCGTACCCACTCAGACAGTCACCAGTTGATTAGACAAGTGCAAGTTTAACCTCTCACTCACTGGTCAGGGACCAGACAATCGCCCTATAGTAGGGTGGTGCAACTGGCGGCCCGCGGGCCGCATTCGGCCCAGGGGATTATTCTATCTGGTCCACGAACCATTCCCAGCTTCATGGCCCGACGAGCAAACCCAGGCGACACGCAGGGCCCGAGCCAATCAGGGCACGGTCACCGGGGGCACAGGCTCCGCCCAACAACAGGACTGGCCAATCAGGAGACGGTCACCGGGATCACAGGCACCGCCCACCAACGGGACTGGCCAATCAGGACAAGATATTGCGGCCCGTGGTTCACATGTGGCTCTCAGCAGCCAAGGAGGTTGTCCCCTGGTCTAATGGGGCAGCGAGAATGGTACCATCGCCCACAACCTCCCAGTCGGACCCCGGCCCCTGTACTAACCACTCACACCCACCTCACGTCGTCTCCCTCCGCCAACGTGCTGAGACACACAGTGCAGCGCTCGTCCCCATCCGTCTCCCCCGCACTGCTCTCCCACTGGCGTCTCTGTAACAGTCACAGCTCATCATCACGTGGCGCGTCTCAACAGTTTGCTCTCACACGTGGAGGGGGTGGGGACCAGAGGGGGTGGGGGGAATGGAGGGGGTGGCGGGGGGTGTGGGGGGGAAAACAGGGGGTGAGGAAACGCGTGTGGGTGGGGTAAGGGTCTGCTCCGGATTAGGGAAGCGCTCCGGAACCCTACCCCGGGTGAAGGGCGCTATATAAGTGCAAGTTGTTGCTGCGTCACCTTGCTGTACTTGTGTGGGAAGGTGCACCTCTCAATGCTGTCTGGCCCGAGCCCTTGTCTCACACTCCCCACTCGTTCCTCCAACTGCAACAACTCCTGAAGAATAGAAGCACAACAATATTAATAGCAATATTAAAAATATCAATAATAATAATCCTGGCATTGGACACAGCGCCTTCGAGACGTCCCAAAGCGCTTCACAGGATATACTGTAAAGTGTATTGACTGTGTATTTTGTGAGCGAAACCCAAAGTAATCAATAATATTGACAATAATAATCCTCACATTCGATACAGCGCCCACAACATCAACAACATCTCATCAACAACAACACATTACATTTACACGGCACCTTTCACGTCGGGAGGACGTCCCAAGGCACTGGACGGTCAGGGATTTGGACCCGAGCTGGGGGTTGGATCAGGAGGCGTGGAGAGCAGGAGGGTGGGGGAAGAAGCGTGAGACAGGCCATGAAGGAGATAAGGGGGGGAGGGAGGGGGCAAGATGGCAGAGCTCAGGGATGGAGATCCAGAAGGTGGGGGCAGAGAGGCTGAAGGCCCGACCGCCGATAGTGCAGGTCAGGGCGGGGGATGTGGCACAGGGCAGTGCCGGCCGAGCAGAGGGAGCAGTTGGATTGATAGTGATCGGCCACAAAACACACAGTCACTACACTTTATAGTAGATACTGTAAAGAACTTTCATACCTCCTCCCGACATAAAAGACTTTACATCAAATATATATATATATATGTGTGTGTGTGTGTGTGTGTGTGTGTAGTGACCATGTATTTTGTTGGTAAATGCAGCAGGTAACTTGCACACAGCAACGTCCCACAAACAGCCATGGAGTGGATGAGCAATAATATCTGGGGGATTATTGCCAAAGCACTGGGACAGAGGAACTGCCTTCTTTTTTCGCAGAATCTTTGACGTCCGCCTGAACAGGGCACAGAATGAGGTTTTACATCTCATCAGAAGGATGGCGTCTCCATCAATGCAGCTCTCTCTCTCTCTCCCCCCCCCCCAGCGCTGCCCTGGAGCATCAGCCTGGACTGTGAGCCTGGAGTCACCGTTGGTTGTGAGAGTGTAACTGACCCGGTAGCTATCCCTGACGGGAGGGCTCTGCCCTGGATGTAGCCCGTGGAGTGTGAGCAGGTGTAGGTGGGAATAGTGGTGGTTCCTCACGCCAGGAACAACCTGGGAAAGCAAGATAATTATATTAATAATAATAATAATCCTTGACGGGTTGACTGTGTTGGCCAGCATTAGGGAGAGGAGGGGGGTTGGATGACCAAAAACTGGGTGGGGAGGGGGTCTAGGCACAGATGGTGCGCTTGATCTAGGACATGGTGGTTGAGAGTGAGGTGGGAGTAATTGGGGCAAAGGAGTTTAGGGGACGTGGTGGAAGAAGGGGTTGGTGTAGACTGTACAGGGGTTGAAGAAGGGCATGTAGGGGAGGAGGATGCAGCCAAGGGAATGATTTCAATCTTCACATAAAGAAGTCAAGGACCTCTTCGGACTTGGCGTTTGAGGTGAGGATAGAGTTAGCTTTTTTTTGGGGGGGGGGGGGCTGGGTGTGGCGGGTGTAGAGAGGGTGGAGGAGATGATGGATGGTGCGGAACAATGTCTTTGGGATGTTTTTGGCAGATACCATCTGTGCACACGGTGACGGGAAACGGAGGAGCAGGACCCACCAGAGACAGGGATCTGGAGATAAACTGCCCCCTGGAGGTCACCAGGTAGAAGCGCTGGTGGACAGGCAGCAGATGGGAGTGAGGGAGAGCCAGGTTGGCCTCCAGGCTGATGTCCCTGAAACAACAAACAAGAGAATCAAGAGAGGAAGAACCCTTGAACACTCCCTCTCACCCTCTCTCCATCTTTAAATCCCAACCTTATAATAATAGTAATCCTTGCATTTGACATAGTGCCTTATTTTATCGTTACGTCTTAAAGCGCTTCACAGAATATACTGTAAAGTGTGTACTTTGTGGGCGAAACACGATACCCATTACACACAGCAGTGGATTGAGCGATGATTTTGTTTTGCGTGGGGGAGTTATCACCCCTGCAAAGCGATCCGCCAATCGACTAACAACTGGGTTCCTCCTTACTGCTGGGTAAGCAGAGCCGTGTGGAGCAAGGAAACTTGCCTAAGGTTTTGCCCCGCCCGGGTCCTCTCGCTTGCGAGACGAGTGCTCTAACCACTCTTCTACAGGACTCCTTGCAAGTTGTTGTTGGTGCAAATCCTCTCGTCAGACTCTCCCCTTCCCCTCCCCGCTGCTCTCTATTCCCCTCGTCATTGTGAGACGGTTGTTAACCAAACCCTCCCATTTGATACAGCGCCTTATCACGTCTCACAGTTTTCACAGCAATGGTTGTCGGGTGTAGTGACTGTATTTGTGGACGTAGATGAGAGACGCTCTGTAAGTGCCGGTTGGGGTTGAACATACCAGTCGGTGCCCTCGGCCAGGTAGCGGGGCTGCCCCCCCGGCGGGGTCCTAGGGGGGACGAGGTCGAACGGCCGTCGCAGTCGGTATGAGTACGGGGGGATCCTGCCCGGACTCCGTCTGAGACAACACAAGGAAAGACCCTCGTAACGTACAGACCACAGAGCGTTCAGTGTCAGCGTCAGACACACACGGAAACCCAGCACCAAGCGGCATCTCACGCTCTGGAATCAGGCAATCAGGGGGAGAGAGAGAGAGCACGAGAAAGAGAGAGAGTGCGCGAGAGAGAGAGTCCTGTAGCTCAGTGGTTAGAGCACTCGCTTTGCAAGCGAGAGACCGGAGTTCAATTCCAGGCAGAGGGCGAAACCTTGGGCAAGTTTCCTTACTCCACACAGAGCCTAATAATAATCCCTCCAAAACCAAAAACAATAATAAATTGGTCATTTTCAGTCCACGACTGTTTGTGGGACATTGCTGTGTGCAATTGGCTGCCGCGTTCGCCCACAAATATACAGTCAATTCACTTTACAGTGTGTTCTGTGAAGCGCTTTGGGACGTCCTCCCGACGTGAAAAGCACTATATCAAATGCAAGGATTATTATTATTATTATAGAGTGCGCATTGCAGACTAAACACAGAGAAATTACCAGGGAAATGTGTAGTAACCATGTATAAATGTGTGGAATTCTCAGTGTGTCACACCCCCGGCTGATCACGGTGATGGGTTTCTCTGTGTGTCACACCCCCGGCTGATCACGGTGATGGGTTTCTCAGTGTGTCACACCCCCGGCTGATCACGGTGATGGGTTTCTCTGTGTGTCACACCCCCGGCTGATCACGGTGATGGGTTTCCTTGTATGTCAGACAAACAATAACACATACTCTACCTGGGGATTGCCAGAACCCTCTGGTGTTGGGCTTCCATCAGGTGACGGTGGAGTGACTGTGGTGTGAGACTGGGCACAGGTTGGTACTGGGAGCTCGGCGAGGGTGGGGCGAGGCGTGGGAGGGGAAACTCTGGCCTGTGGGAGAGCCGGAGGGGCTGGCAGGAGACGGGCAGCTCGTGATAAGACCTCGACACGTGGAGACCTGCGGGGGGGGGGCGGTGGGCAGTGGGGAGAAAGCGAGAGTGAGAACAACATACATTTCATGACGGACATCATTACCCCAGCGTCAACTACCCCATCAGTGGTCAGGCATTCAGCCTCTCTGCCCCCACCATCTGGACCTCCATCTCACAGTCCCTTCGCCTCATCCCCTCCCTTGCCCCCTTCAAGGCCTGTCTCAAGAGCTTCCTTTTCGACCGTGCCTTTGGCCATCTTGCCTCCCCCCCCTTCTCTGATCCCAGCCCATAGCTCGGACTCAAACCCCGTATTGTCCAGCGCCTTGGAAGGTCTATACGCTCACTGTAGCCTTTCCCATGATGTCTGTGCTGGTGCTCGCTCCCCCCCACTGGAGATCTTTACTCTAACCCCATCCCCTGCTCCCCCAACCATTGTGTCTGTGCTGGTATTCGCTTCCCACTGGAGCTCTCTACTCTAACCCCATTCCCTGTTCTCTCCCCATCGTGTTCTCTCCACCACTGGAGCTCTCTACTCTAACCCCATTCCCTGCTCTCTCCCCATGGTGTCTGTGCTGGTGCTCACTCCCCCACTGGAGCTCTCTAACCCCATTCCCTGCTCTCTCCCCATCGTGTCTGTGCTGGTGCTCACTCCCCCACTGGAGCTCTCTAACCCCATTCCCTGCTCTCTCCCCATCGTGTCTGTGCTGGTGCTCACTCCCCCACTGGAGCTCTCTAACCCCATTCCCTGCTCTCTCCCCATCGTGTCTGTGCTGGTGCTCATATTTAAGTGAAAAACCGTCACAGAGGCTGAGACTGGAGGAAATTTGGGGTCTCAGAAGAGAAAACACAGAGACACAGACATATTCCTACACACACACCAACACATACATACACGCATACATACAATGTATACATACATATGACATGCCTACACACACATACAATAATAATCCTTGCATTTGATATAGTGTCTGATCACTTCATTGAGACACCTCAAAATAATAGTATAAAGTGAATTGACTGTACATTTTGTGGGCGAAACCCCACAGCTAATTACACGCAGGAATGTCCCACAAACAGTTGTGGATTGAGTGACTAAATTATTATGTGATTCCAAATCTGGGGATTATATCCACAACCTTCGGACTCAAGAGGTGAGAGTGCTACTAGCGGGCAAGCTGACACACACACACACATGTATATATACATACATACACATACATATGCACACACACACATTCATGACAACAACTTGCATTTATATAGGGTCCTTTACGTGGGGCAGAATCGCAAAGCACTTAAATACATACATATTCACACACACACACACACACATGTATACATTCAGACACATATACACACACAGTTAGTTACACACACATAAATACACACACACACACACACACACATCGGAATAGGTACCGAGAGCATTGCGCATAGATTTTAGATGGGACAACAAAACACAAAGCAGCTTACACTCCATTAACCGTTACGTTACAGCCGAACAAACCCTCAGGACTTACAAGAGTAAAGAACGCCGCAGTTTTTGTTGACAAGAGGAGAGCGAGAGAGAGGGACAGAGACGCGGAGAGGAAACCTGTCATTTCAGGAATCAACAGAAGCACAATTCACAAGTTAGGGAAATCAGACAGAACATCAGCACAGCATCGTGTTAGAGCCTTGGCTTTAAGAGGACAGGAGCCGGGGCTCGTTAACAAGGAAAAGGGAATCCCTCTCTCTCTCTCTCTCTCTCTACAGCTGAAAGAAACACAAAGAGCGTGGACTCAGCCCCAGCGCAGGATGAGAGGAGGAGAACTGTCCTCACAGACCCACACACACCACAGCGGGTGGAGGGAAGGTGTAAGATGTGACGAGGACGGATGGGGTTTCTTGCATTTCTACCCGGTTTCTGAAGGTTGTACCTCTGTTCCTCACAGCCTCAAACACAGGCAGAACCAGGTATCCCACAGGCACCGCAGCCATCCTCAGGCTTTGTTACTGAGGCACACAGATGGCTGTAGGACAGCTGACTCTCAGCAACTCAACCCCCCACCACCGTCTGTCCCATTCAACTGGGGGCGGGCACTCCCCTCACTGAGCCCTGCCAATCAGCAAACTCTGCCCATCACTGTCCTGCCAACCACTGTCCTACCAATTACTGCCCTGCCAATCACTGAGCCAATCACTGCCCTGCTAATCACTGACCTGCCAATCACTGCCCTGCTAATCACTGACCTGCCAATCACTGCCCTGCCTGCGCTGCCAATCACTGAGCCAATCACTGAGCCAATCACTGACCTGCCAATCACTGACCTGCCAATCACTGACCTGCCAATCACTGCCCTGCCAATCACTGACCTGCCAATCACTGCCCTGCCAATCTCTGAGCCAATCACTGCCCTGCCAATCACTGAGCCAATCACTGCCCTGCTAATCACTGCCCTGCCAATCACTGCCCTGCCAATCACTGCCCTGCCAATCACTGCCCTGCCAATCACTGAGCCAATCACTGCCCTGCCAATAACTGCCCTGCCAATCACTGCCCTGCCAATCACTGAGCCAATCACTGTCCTGCCAATGACTGCGCTGCCAATCAGAGCCAATCATTGCCCTGCCAATCACTGAGCCAATCACTGCCCTGACAATGACTGAGCCAATCACTGCCCTGCCATTCACTGAGCCAATCACTGCCCTGCCAATCGCTGAGCCAATCACTGCCCTGCCAATCACTGAGCCAATCACTGCCCTGCCGATCACCTCCACTTCAGGTCCACCTATCCAGGTGCGACGCTAACGGGGCATTACCGCCCTCCCCTCCGGGTGAGGGGGGTTTCCTTTCATGCCCAGGACCCTGGTCTCAGAGCCCAGACCGACTCACACTCTGGTCCAGTTTTGCCGATCACTGAGCCGAGACGTTGTCCCGTGAGACACCAAAATGGTTTTCACCGTCTGGAGAAGGGAGTTTCTGGGTATTTGGGTCCACAATACTGATTACTGTTCACCATTTCATGGCTGTTTGCGAGACTTTGCTGTGAGGCATTAAACTTGTGGTACCACCATCAGCGGTCAGACTTTCAGCCTCTCTGCCCCCGCCCTCTGGCAATAATAATAATAATAATAATAATAATACTTGCATTTGACATAGCGCTTTTTACGTCGGGAGAACACACCGTAAAGTGAATTGACTATATTTGTGGGCGAACGCGGCGGCCAATTGCGCACAGCAATGTCCCACAAACAGTCGTGGATTGAAAATCACCAATTTATTATTGTTTTTGGTTTTGGAGGATTATTATTAGGCTCTGTGTGGAGTAAGGAAACTTGCCCAAGGTCTGCCTGGGATTGAACTCAGGTCTCTCGCTTGCAAAGCGAGTGCTCTAACCACTGAGCTACGGGACTCCATCCTGGAGTCCTTCTGTCTCGCCCTCTCTCTCTCGTCCCTTTCAACACCCATCTCAAGGCCTTCCTCTTTGACCGTTCCTTCGGTCGTCTTCCCTGCTCCACAACCCCCCACCGCCCTCCACCCTTCTCTGATCCCAAACCCCACATCGGATGCAAACCACCCTTTTGACTGTCCAGCGCCTTGCGACGTCCTCCCAACGTGAAAGGCGCTGTGCAATTGCACTTTGTTGTTGTTAACAGTGCCATCGTTTGGCTGACAGGTTAAATCGAGGTTCCATGTTTGTTCAGCTGTAACACAAACGTACAAAGGGAAAGGGAGTTTCTTGCTCGTGAGGTCCTGGCCAACAATCGCTCAGGTACAACTGGTCACTTGATGCCTCTTTGTGGCCCAATGCTGCGTGGAAATTAGTTTATGTGGTGCTTTCTGATGATTTGACTTTGTGATTAGGATATCAAATACAGGAATTTTTATAAAAAGTTTGGAATTAGAGAGCTCCAGTGGGGGAGAGAGCACCAGCACAGACACGATGGGGAGAGAGCAGGGAATGGGGTTAGAGTAGAGAGCTCCAGTGGGGGAGCGAACACCAGTACAGACACGATGGGGGGAGAGCAGGGAATGGGGTTAGAGTAGAGAGCTCCAGTGGGGGAGCGAGCGCCAGCACAGACACGATGGGGAGAGAGCAGGGAATGGGGTTAGAGTAGAGGGCTCCAGTGGGGGAGCGAACACCAGTACAGACACGATGGGGGGAGAGCAGGGAATGGGGTTAGAGTAAAGGGCTCCAGTGGGGAAGCGAACACCAACGATGGGCCGATTGTATTCTTTGTTGCAGACCAAGAACGAGGCACAGATTGCCAGCAATCAGGGGGTGGGGGGAGCGCTGGTCTGAAAGGAGAGGAGACAATAGAATATAAAGGGAGAACAGCTGTGCTGGTTTTGTTGTGTGCGTGATGTTGTCCTCAAGGCGCGGAGGGAAACAGGTGGAACACAATGTAATCACACTCTGCGTGACCTGATCTCAATGTGCTGGAGTCGAGCCCTGATCAGGAGTTCAGTTCCTACAACCTCTATCCATCAGCGTTAAACTCTGGGGGAGGAGGAAAGGGAGAGCAGGAGAATGCGATTAGAGAGCTCCAGTGGGGAGAATTAGTACTACTCAATAGTTATACAGCGACTTTCACGTCAGGGGGACGTCTCAAAGAACTTTACTCTGTTAACTGGGCACCTGAGCTGGGGGTTGGGGTGCAAACAGACACGATGGGGAGAGAGCAGGGAATGGGATTAGAGAGCTCCAGTGGGGGGGAGAGAGAGAGCAGGGAATTGGATTAGAGAGCTCCAGTGGGGGGAGAGAGCAGGGAATGGGATTAGAGAGCTCCAGTGGGGGGAGAGAGAGAGCAGGGAATTGGATTAGAGAGCTCCAGTGGGGGGAGAGCAGGGAATGGGATTAGAGAGCTCCAGTGGGGGGAGAGAGAGTAGGGAATTCGATTAGAGAGCTCCAGTGGGGGGAGAGCAGGGAATGGGATTAGAGAGCTCCAGTGGGGGGAGAGAGAGCAGGGAATTCGATTAGAGAGCTCCAGTGGGGGGAGAGAGAGCAGGGAATTGGATTAGAGAGCTCCAGCGGGGGGAGAGAGCAGGGAATGGGATTAGAGAGCTCCAGCGGGGGGAGAGAGCAGGGAATGGGATTAGAGAGTTCCAGTGGGGGGAGAGAGAGAGAGCAGGGAATTGGATTAGAGAGCTCCAGCGGGGGGAGAGAGCAGGGAATGGGATTAGAGAGCTCCAGTGGGGGGAGAGAGAGAGAGCAGGGAATTGGATTAGAGAACTCAGGTCTCTCACTTGCAAAGCGAGTGCTCTAACCGCTGAGCTACAGGACTCCACACTCCTACAGGAATGGGATTAGAGAGATCCAGTGGGGGAAGAGAGCACCAGCACAGACACGATTTGACGAATGGCTTCCTCTGGCAGTGTCGATGACTGACCTCCCCCTCTTCTCTGCCTCGGCTTCCATTCCCGTGCAGTGCTCGAGCTGTTACCCTATGTGACGGACGCTGTGTAAATGATGCTGTTGGTCTCAACGGAGCGACGTGATCCGAGGTTACAGCTGTGACAGAAACACGCGCACACTGACACACACTCACGCGCACACTTTGCACAAACAGACACAAAGCCTTCACCGACATTGTTTAAAAGTTAAACCTTTATTCCTCAATATCTCTAGCTCATGTAATCACTGCATAACAGTTAAAAATCTATAGACTGCCACTGCAGAGAGAGGCAGCAGAAACAATATTTACAGGAGGGGATTTTCCCCCACACAAAAAAAAATGTCAACACCAAATACTGAAGAGGGGAAGAACGAAATAAAAACCAGACAATATATATATATATATATACTTTTTCTTCTTAAAAAAAATTCCATCATCAGTGCAATCCCACCAGGTCTTTGAAACCGACACCCAGGATTACTGTGACTTGTTACCCCTGAACACGCCTGAACTCACAGTATTTCAGTTTGCCTATAATACGAAGCTTTGGAGGAGAAAAAGTACTTACAAGCACGTTCAACAGTTACCTGTGCTTTGTTCCTGCTGTGCCTTGTCCTTGGTTTAAAAAAAAACTCTCCAAAAGAATTCAGCCTCCGTGGATAAATTTTAACAAAAGAATCTTTTTCTCTTCTCTTCCCCCCCTACAATTTTTTTTAAGACCTCTTCTCTCCCCTTCCCTCAAGACCCCCCACCTCCGGAAGGTTGAAATGCCTTCTCTTGTCTCTCCCTCTCTCTCCCGAGTTGGCTGATCTCAGTTGGAGGATTACAGTATATAGTTTGGGGCATAACACGTGCAAGCGACTGCCAGGATGGTGGTGGGTGAACTGGATGGACCTTGGTCTTCTTTTGTCTAGCAAATCCTTATGTTCTTATGTATGCAGTGAGTGGACCTCAGGACTCCAGAGGAAATAATCAGCCAGGATTCCGCATCTCAATCCTTGTTAAAACACTCTTGGGGATGGTGAGGGAGGGCAGTGGATGGGAGAAGAAAGCGTGTGAAGGAACATCTATCTCAGCTAATTTCAGTCCTCCTCTCACCCAAGGAGACTGCGGACTCGAACCCAGACACAGGGAGCTGTCCATGCATAGCGCATGCATATATATATGTGTATTGGACTCGGTCTGGTTTGGAGAATTAGTGTTGGGTTTCCGCATGTGTCACATACCTGGCTGACCAACACGCCCCTCATTTACACACCCACATTCTCAATGGCTGATCCGTGACCGCCCAGGCTGAAGTTTCCCTCTCAATCGGCCAGGGGGTGCTAAAGGCAAACTGGACCCCAATGCACCAAGCCCCCCCTCTCCCACAGTGCTCTGAGATCAGTTGGGAGAAGAGGGGACCTTGTGTTTGTCAATGAACTTCTGTTCATTTAGTATGAGAAACTTTGTGTGTGTGTGTGCGGGCGGGAACTACGATAACGTGTCACAACCACCTCAATATTAATATTCCCAGTCACCATTTCACAATCAAATATACATCAACAAAACCCCCGGGTGGAGGCGCAGAGAGACACCAGGACAAGTAAAGAGGCAGCGACTGAGTTGGTGGTAAACTAGTGAGAGCAAGTACAAAATGGGGACTCAGAGTCTGACAGTCAATTTGTTGAAACAGTTTATTGCACTGGATACCTGACTTAGCTCGACTGCGTTTGAGCAGTTAACCTGGGCCCCACCAGCCTCTCTCCACCCCACCCTGGGGGCGATGTCACAGCCCACCCAGCCCCAGTGCCTTGGGATGTCCTCCCCACGTGAAGAGCGCTGTGAAAAGATAAATGTGTATTGCTGTAGCCTCTGACCCTTCCAACAGATTCTGGGACGAACCCTCTGGGAGGCACTGACCCGCTGGAGAGAGAGAGGCGGAAACACAGGATTGATCCTGAAGGTCCCCATAGGCCCAGCCAATGGAGGAGCAATGTGGGGAGGGGGAAGAGAAAGAGATTGTGTGTGTGAGGGGGGGGGGGGGGGGGAGAGAGGAAGTGGAGGGGGGGAGAGAGAGAGAGAAAGTGTGGGGGTTTGGGAGAGACTGTCAAGGATGTGTTGGGGCCTTTGAATATTGATTGTATACTTGGCTCCAATCCCTTCCCACCCCAAATCCCGGTGGGGTAGGTGGGGGTGAGGGGAAACCATTGAGTTTGCATCTCTGACCAGGCTGCTGATACTCTCTCTCCCCACCACCCCCCCCCCCCCACTTCCCACACAACCCCCCCCCCCCCACCCTTTGAAAATACAACATTATAGAAGCCTTCCCTGAGTCAAGTTTGATTATTGCATTCTTTACAAAGAAAACTGGTTAATTGGGAATGGGAGGGAGAGTGAGAGAGGGGAGGGAGGGGCACATGGTAACCCGCCCAAATAAAAAAAATCAGTCACTACACTTGCCAGTAATTGCTGTGAGATTCAGCTTCTCGACTGTGTTAAAAACACACGTTCCCTTTACACTCTTCACAGGTTGTAGGGTCCATCGCTTCCAACAAAACTGTTCTAGTTGGAAGGTGGGGGGTGTTGAGGGGGCTTGTTGGGGGGGGGGGGGGGGGAGGAGAGAGGAAAAAATCACAGAAGTGAGTGTCCGCGAAGGGGAGATAGCAACCCTGGCGGTCGTCGACCTCAGTCTCAATTTGCTAGTGAAGAGGATAACAAATAAACCATCTGCTGCAACACAAGTCCATGTTACACATAACCCCCACCCACCCTCCCTCCCCCCATTTATAAATACATCTCCTTTTCAACGCGAGAACCTACTAACCCAAAACCTCCTGAAGGCAGTGATCACACACTGCGACAAGCGAGAACACAGCAGGTCCTCATAGGCTCCCAGCCCCAAAACTGCCCCATTTTAAAAATAATTCAACCCTGCCTGATAATCTTCGTACGTCAAAACAGTGGAGACTCGCTCGGCAAAGTATTTAAAATAAAACTAGTTTCTATTGCTTTCCATACGCCTTTCCTAACTCAAAAATACACGGGACATTTGATTTGTGCCTCTCAATACTGTGTGCGTGTGTGCATATGTGAGTGCATGTTTGTACATTTGTAGACATACACACATGCGCGTATATATACGTTTATACGCGTGTGTATGTGTGAGAAAATACACACACACGCGTATGAGTGCATGTTCATAATATACGGTACATGTGCATGCGTGCGTGTGTGCACGTGTGTATGCGTTTACAATGTAAGTGCGTGCATATGTATATTTGCGCGTGTGGGTGTGTACTGGTGTGCGAGTGTGCGCACACACACACAGGACGTTTAAAACTAGTAAGCTGTAAAGAAAATACTTTCACAAACACCAAATGTCAAAACAAAAATCTAGACACAAGGTTTAGAACTGTGCAGGAAGACCACTGAGGAGCCACCAACCAGGTATGTGTCCACTTAACAGCTGAGGTCCAGCCCCCCACCCCCCACCCGGCCAGTCCTCGGCCCGATGGGGGTGGGGCAAGAGATCAGATCACATCAGATTTCTCTGCATCAAAATTCCTCATGGCCTCAAGCGTAAGACTTGAACTTTAAGATGGTGGAAACGGCTTAAAATGGCTTCCAAACAGAGACCGACCGGATTTAGGAACGTGCCGTTTGTCAGAAGCTTTTTGAGACGTTGGGTCTTGAAGGAGAGGCCACAGTTTCCAAACTCAACAGCGGCAACTGTGTGCCTTTCAACCACCACCCCACCCCACTCCCCACTCCCCACTCCCGCTTGCCCTGCAATCTGATACATAGGAAAGCAAGCCACGGGGATTCCACAGCACAACACACATCGCTGTGTGTGCATGGGTAGCTTGGTATTGAGTGTGAGACCCACCCGGCGTAATTAACTTCGAGAATGGGGGTGGGGGGGGGGAATCTTTCACCCCCTGACCCCCTAAACAAGCCCCACAACCTGTGGCCAGGTGGGGGGGGGGGAGGCAGGGGTCTGTGTGCTGCAGGGGGTCTGGGCGCTGCAGGGGATCTGGATGCTGCCGCAGGGGTCTGGGTGCTGCCGCAGGGGGTCAGGGTGCTGCCGCAGGGTTCTGGGTGCTGCAGGGGGTCTGGCTGCTGCCGCAGGGGGTTTGGGTGCTGCCGCAGGGGGTCTTGTGCTGCTGCAGGGGTCTGGGTGCTGAAGGGGATCTGGGTGCTGAAGGGCATCTGGGTGCTGCAGGGAGTCTCGGTGCTGAAGGGGGTCTGGGTGCTGCTGGGGGTCTGGGTGCTGCAGGGGGTCTGGGTGCTGCAGGGGGTCTGGGTGCTGCAGGGGGTCTGGGTGCTGCAGGGGGTCTGGGTGCTGCAGGGGGTCTGGATGCTGCAGAGGGTCTGGGTGCTGCAGGGGGTCTGGGTGCTGCAGGGTCTGGTGATGCTGGGGGTCTGGGTGCTGCTGGGGTCTGGGTGCTGCTGGGGTCTGGGTGCTGCAGGGGGTCTGGGTGCTGCTGGGGGTCTGGGTGCTGCTGGGGGTCTGGGTGCTGCAGGGGGTCTGGGTGCTGCAGGGGGTCTGGGTGCTGCCGCAGGTGGAACATACCTTTTTGGGGTAATACACAGTGGTTGCAAACGACACAAATGTCACTCGGAGAAAAGTAAATGAACAAAAAGTTTCCAATCTTTGTGTACAGCAGCACCCCCAGGGGCTTCGTCACACACGCTCTCCCCCCGCCTCGCTGAGTGAAGACAGCAAAGGGGGGGGGGNAAGGAAAGGTGGGGTGGGGCGGAGGTGGGTTGGGGGCGGGGAAGAGGGGTGTGGCTCTCACAGCAGGTATCTACGTCTGGCGTCTTCGTCGCGGGTCAGGTCCACCACCTCGGGGGGCACGGTCCAGGGGGGCTGGGTGACGGCTGCCCACGAGTGTATCTGTTGCTGTGGGGGGGGCTGCTCCCTGGCGCTCAGACAGTACGGGTGGGAGGTAGCGTTCCAGGTGGAACAGGTCTGAATCACGCCGGGTCTGCTCTGTGGACGTCTGCAGAAGCCGTTAAAAAAAACATTTTAGAACCACAGTAATTTATAATAAAAATAATCCCTGCATTTGATACAGCGCCTTATCACGTCATTGATACGTCTCAAAGCGCTTCACGGGATATACTGTAAAGTGGAGTGACTGTGTATTTTGTGATCAAAACAACTGTGCACAGCTGTGTCCCACAAACAGTGGTGAATTGAATGATTTTGACCAAATTATTTTTAAGGAATTATTACCCCCGGAAAATGATTTTTTGCCAATCAACTAATAACCAGGTTCCTTCTTACTGCTGTGTAAACAGGAGCGCGTGGAGCAAGGAAATTTACCTAATGTTTCGTCCTACATGGGAATCACCCAGGTGCTCTTGCTTATGCTCTAACCATTACACTATGGGACTCTGGTTATGGCTTTAGCAGCAGTGGGGGACAAGGGCTGTGATGTGTGGTGTGTGGGTGGGTGTGTGTTGGTGTGTGTGTAGTGTGTGTGTAGTGTGTGTGGGGGTGTGTGGCAGCGATGTGTGTGCTTAGTGGGTGTGGCTCCCCATCCCCCAGAGGATTGATTTCAAGATCCTCATCCTCACCAATAAGGCCATTCACGGCCTCGCTCCCTCCTCCTCTCTGACCTACTGTCCCCCTACCTACCTGCCCGTACCCTCCGTTCCTCTGGCTCTGGTCTGCTCCACATCCCCCGCCCCAACCGCCCTACCATCGGTGGTCGGGCCTTCAGCCTCTCAGCCCCGAGGCTCTGGAACTCCATCCCCCAGTGCCTTCGCCGCCTCCTCCCTCTCCTCCTTCAAGGCCGGTCTCAAAACCTTTCTCTTTGACCGAGCCTTCAGCTCCCCTCTCGACTCTCTACCCCCTCCTCGCTCCCTCGCTCCCTCCCCTCACCCTGACCATTTCCCCCCTCCTCGCTCCCTCCCTTCCCTCCCCTCACCCTGACCATTTCCCCCCTCCTCGCTCCCTCCCTTCCCTCCCCTCACCCTGACCATTTCCCCCCTGCTAGGGTCCTGACCAAACTGTGCAGCGCCTTGGGAATCCTCCTGACGTGAAAGGCGCTTTATAAATGGAATCTTGTTGTTGTTGTTGTTGTGTGTTTGTGTAGTGTATGTGTGGGATGTGTGTGTATAGGGGGAGTGTGTTTGTGTAGGGGGAGTGTGTTTGTGTAGTGTGTGTTTTGTGTGTGTGGGTGTGGGATGTGTGTGGGATGCTTGCGTGGGATGTATGTATGTGGGTGTAGGGTGTGTGTGTATGTGCTCTCTTGTACCTGGGATCTTCCTGCACTCCCACAATCTCGACCTCGCTGTCGCTGGAGGCGATCTGGATTTCCTCCTTCACTGGGACGGAGAAATCTGCAAAACCATCGCCAGCCATCAGGTCCTCGTCCAGCTGCCCTGGAGCCAACAGCACAAGCAGGTGTGAGCCAGTCAGTGTAAGTCAGTGTGAGCCACCATCAGTGTGAGCCACCATCAGTGTGGGTCAGTGTGAGCCACCGTTAGCGAGAGCCACAGTCAGCGAGAGCCACCGTCAGTGTCAGCCACCGTCAGTGTGAGCCACAATCAGTGTCAGCCAGTCAGCGTGAGCCACAGTCAGCGAGAGCCACAGTCAATGTGAGCCAGTCGGTGTCAGTATAAGCTTGTCAGTGTGAGGCAGTCAGGGTGAGCCAGTTAGTATGAGCCACAGTCAGTGTAACCCACAGTCAGTATCAGCCACAGACAGTGTGACCACATTCAGTGTATGCTAGTCAGTGTAACAGCACAAGCAAGTGTAAGTCACAATCACCAACATCAATTTGCACTTATATAGTGCCCTCCAGGTAAGGTAGTGTCTCAGAGCGCTTAACAGAGCCTAACTCTGAACTGGGGGGCCCGTAAGTCCTGTCAAAGAGGAAGGTTTTCAGGCGGGACTTGAAAAAGGGGAGAGGGAGCAAGGCAGAGGGATTGAGGAAGAGTGTTCAAGCGTTTTGGGGCATAGTGGCTGAAAGCGCAACCTTCTATGGTGGGGGAGAGGGTGCGAGGGACGAGCAGGAGCTGGTGCCAGTCGAGCGGAGGTGCCGGGTGGTGGATTGGGGAGTGAGGAGGTCGGAGAGGGAGGGAGGTGCCATAGAGTGAATGGATTTGAACACGAGAGTGAGGATCTTGAAGTCGATCCATTCGGTGATGGGGAGCCAGTGGAGCCTGGGGCAGAGCTGGTGAGATGTGGGTTCGGAGTTTGGTCGGGGTCAGTATGGGGGCGGCAGAGTTTTGAATGAGTTGGATCTTGTGAATGCTGGAGGTGGGAAGACCAGCGAGGAGTACGTTGGGAGTAATCCAGGCGGGAGGTGACAAACGCATGCACGAGGGTTTCGGCTGCATTTGGGGTAAGGTACGGTCGGAGGTGGGCAATGTGGCGGAGGTGGAAGAAGGGGGTCAGGGACTGGATGTGGGGGAAGAAGGACAGTTGGGGTTGAATTGCCTAGATTGCGCACTGGTTCATAGAATCATAGAATTATACAGCACAGAAGGAGACCATTCGGCCCATCGTGTTAGGGCCGGCTCTTTGAAAAGAGCTTCCAAATCAACCCCCCGCTCTGTCCCCATAGCCCCTGCAAACTTGTCCTCCCCAAATAATTATCTACTTCACAAAATTATCTACTCCAAATCGAATATAGGAAGTGCAGAAGCGGTTTGAAAAAGGAAATAAGAGGGGCAAAAAGATTATACAAAAAAAGGTTAGCGGGTACTATTAAAGGGAATTCTAAAGTATTTTACAAACATATCAAGAAAAAAAGGCTCGTCAAAGGTAGGGTGGGGCCAATTAAGGACCAAGGGGGAAATCTTATTGTGGAGGCAGAGGGCAATGGCTGATGTGCTGAATGAGTACTTTGCATCTGTCTTCACAAAATAAATGGATGCACCAAATGCCGCAGTATCAGAGGAGAGGGGAGAGGAAATACATAGGATAAGTATAAACAGAGAGGAAGTACTGAAAAGGTTGACTGGGCTGAAGGTGATAAGTCGCCCGGTCCGGACGGGATGCAGCCGAGGTTACTATGGGAGGTACGGGTACAAATAGCGGAGGCTTTGACTACAATTTTTCAATCTTCGTTGGACACAGGAGTGGTGCCCGAGGACTGGAGAGTGGCCAATGTGACTCCACTGTACAAAAAGGGACAGGAGGACAAACCTGGGAACTCCAGGCCAGTCAGCCTAACATCAGTAGTGGGGAAACTCCTGGAGACTATAATCCGGGACAGAATAAATCTTCACTTAGAAGAATATGGGTTAATTAGGGACAGCCAACATGGATTTGTTAAAGGCAAATCTTGTCTAACAAATCTAATAGAATTTTTCGATGAGGTAACGGAGAGGGTGGATAAAGGTAGTGCAGTTGATGTAGTTTATATGGACTTTCAAAAGGCATTTGACAAAGTGCCACATGAAAGACTTGTAAGAAAGATAGAAGCCCATGGTATAAAAGGGACAGTGGCAGCGGATCCAGAACTCACTGGGAGACAGAAAGCAGAGAGTTGTGGTGAACGGCTGCTTTTCTGACTGAAGGTAAGTGTACAGTGGCGTCCCCAGGGATCGGTATTAGGACCACTGCTCTTCTTAATATACATAAATGATCTGGACTTGGGTATAGTAAGCACCATTTCCAAGTTTGCGGACGACACAAAGTTAGGGAGGGGGTAAACAGTGAGAAGGATAGGAGCCGACTGCAGGAAGACATAGACAGGTGGTAAAATGGGTGACACATGGCAGATGAGTTTCAATGTGGAGAAATGCGAAGTAATGCATTTTGGTAGAAAGAATGAGGGGCAATATAGGCGGTAATACAATCTTAAAGGGGTAAAAGAACAGAGAAACTGGGGGGGCAGGTAAATGAATCCTTGAAGGTGGCAGGACAGGGAGATAAGGCTGTAAAAAGGGCATATGGGATACTGGGCTTTATAAATAGGGGCATAGAGTACAAGAGTCAGGAGGTTCTGATTAACCCATATAAACACTGGTTAGGCCTCAGTTAGAATACTGCCCCAGTTCTGGGCCCCACACTATAGGAAGGATGTTAAGGCATTGGAAAGGGTACAGAGGAGATTTACGAGGATGGTACCAGGAATGAGGGACCGTGATGAGGAAAGGCGAGAGAGACCGGGATTATCCTCATTGGAGTAGAGAAGGTTACGAGGACCTAATAGAGGTCTTCAAAATCATGAGGGGATTTGATGGGTTAGAAAGGGAAAAACTGTTTCCACTGGTGGGTGTGTCGGTGACTCGAGGTCAGATTCAAAATAGTCTCTAAAAGAAGCCGAGGGGAGGTGAGAAGAAATTTTTTCACGCAGAGAGTTGTTCGAATCTGGAACATTGCCTGAAAGGGCGGTCGAGGCCGATTCGATAACTACTTTTAAAAACGCGGTGGACGGGTATTTGAGGAGTACGGGATTGCAGGTTATGCGGAAAGGGCTGAGGAGTGGGATTGACATTAATTGCTCTATTCAAAGAGCCGCACAGACTCGATGGGCCGAATGGCCTCTTTTTGAGCTGTACAATTCTATGATTCTGTGATTCACTCTTAAAAGCTGTTATGGAATCGGCTTCCCTCAGCCTTTCAGGCAATGCATTCCAGATCCCAACAACTTGCTGTGTGAAAACACTTCTCACCTCACCTGTTTCTTTTAATAACTATTTTAAATCGGTGCCCTTGGGTTACCAACCCACCCGCCAGTGGGAATAGTCTCTCCTGTTCACCCTATCGAATCCCCTCATAATATTGAAAACTTCTATTAAGTCTCCTCTTAACCTTCTCTGCTCCAAGGAGAATAATCCCAGTGTCTCCAGCCTCTCCTGATCACTGAAGTCCCTCATTCCTGGTACAATCCTTTGCACACTGTCCAATGCCTTGACATCGTTCCTAAAGTGTGGGGCCCAGAACTGAACCCAGTCTCTCGCTGAGGCCTAACCAGTGTTTTATATAAAGGTTCATCATAACTTCCTGACTTTTGTATTCTATGCCCCTGTTTATAAAGCACTAATATCTTGCATGCTCTTTAACAGCTGTATCTACCTGTCCGGCCACCTTCAAAGATTTACTATATGACCCCCGGGTCTCTCTGTTCCTTCATCCCCTTCAAGATTGTACCATCAGCTTATATTGCCTCTCCTCATTCTTCCTCCCAAAATGTATCACTTCTCATTTTTTTTTCTCACTTTTCAGTTCTCCTCTGTACTTTCTATATTCTATTTGATTATCTTCTGTATTTTGGACCTGGCATTTATCATAAGCCTCCTTTTTCTGTTTTATTTTAAACCCGATTTCCTTATTCATCCAGGGAGGTTTGGATGCCCTATTTTCCCCTTCGTGGGAATATATTTGTTCTGTCCCCAAACTATCTCCTCCTTGAAGGCTTCCCATTGCTCGTTAGCTTTATAACTGCCAATCTTTCTTTCCAGTCCACCTTGGTCAGGTCCCTTTTTTAAGTCACTGAAATTAGCCCTCTTCCAGTTGAGTATCTTCATCTTTCTTTAATTATTGCTTGTCCCTTTCCATAAGTACTCTAAACCTAATGATGTTGTGATCACTGTTGTCCAGATACTCTCCTACTGAAACCTGCTCCACTTGCCCCACTTCATTCCCCAGAACTAGATCCCGCACTACTTCATTCCTCGTTGGGCTGGAAACATACTGACCCAGAAATGCACACATTTCAGGAATCCTCCCCCCTCCTGTCCCTTTACACTGTTATTTTGCCAGACTATGTTAGAATAATTGAAGTCCCCCCTTATCAACAACAGGATTACATTTGTATAGCGCCTTTCACGTCGGGAGGACGTCCCAAGGCAATGGACAGAGTACAGCATTTCAGACCTGAGCTGGGGTCAGGGGGGCGAAGGAAGGGGAGGGGAAGTGGCTGATGGCATGGTCGAAGAGGAGGGTCTTGAGGCGGGACTTGAAGGAGGCTAAGGAGGGGGCGAGGCAGAGTGATTGGGGGTCAGAGGTTGGGGGCAGAGTGGCTGAAGGCTCTCCCGCCAATGGTGGGGCGGGTGGGTCGGGGGACATGGAGCAGGCCGGAGCCGGCTGAGCGGAGGGTCGGTAGGGGGTTAGGAGCTCACAGAGGTAGGGTGGGGCAAGGCCATTGAGGGCTTTGTAGGTAAGGACCAGGATCTTGAACTGGATCCTCTGAAGGATAGGGTGCCATTGGAGTCGGGCGAGAGTGGGGGAGATGGGGTCACGGAGTTTGGTGCGGGAGAGGACATGGGCTGCAGAGTTCTGGATTATTTGCAGCCTGTGGAGGGAGGAGTTGGGAAGGAGTGGAGTCCTGTAGCTCAGTGGTTAGAGCACTCGCTTTGCAAGTGAGAGACCAAGTTCAATTCCAGGCAGGGCGAAACCTTGGGCAAGTTTCCTTACTCCACACAGAGCCTAATAATAATCCCTCCAAAACTAAAAACAATAATTAAATTGGTCATTTTCAATCTACGACTGTTTGTGGGACATTGCTGTGCGCAATTGGCTGCCGCGTTCGCCCACAAATATACAGTCAATTCACTTTACAGTGCGTTCTGTGAAGTGCTTTGGGACGTCCTTCCGACGTGAAAAGCGCTATATCAAATGCAAGGATTATTATTATTATTACTCTATCACTACTCTATTGGTTTTGCATCTGTCTGAAATCTGCTTGCAGATTTACCCACCATCTCCTTCCCACTATTTGGTGGTCTATAGTATACACCTAACAGAGTAACCGCTCTTTTTCAACTCCTTAATTCTAACCAAATAGATTCTGTTTTTGGACCCTCTAGAACATTGTCCCTTTCCAGGGACGTAACCGTGTCTTTAATCAATATTGCCGACCCCCCCACTCACTCCTTTTTTTTTCTTCCCCATCCCTCCTGAATACATTGTAGTCAGGAATATTCAGCTCCTATTCCTGCCCTTGTTTGAGCCAGGTCTCCGTTATTGCCACTACATCATAACCTGTGTGGCAACTTGAGCCGCAGATCACCAATCTTATTGCATTTAAGCACATTTCTTCCCCTTTCTTCTGGATGACTCCTTATTACATTGCTATTGGTCTCGCCCAGCCCTCTCCGTAACTTGTTTGTCCTCTCCAATGCTGCACCCTAATTCCCTTCCCTCTCAAAATTAGTTTAAACCTTTCCCCACAGCACTAGTTAACCTCCCTGTGAGGACATTGGTCCCAGCCCTATTCAGGTGTAACCCATCCACCTTGTGCAGGTCCCACCTCACCCTGAACTGGTTCCAATTATCAAGGAACCTGAAGCCCTCCTTTCTGCACTATTTCTCCAGCCATGCATTCATGCTGTTTTGATACTCACTTGCACGAGGGAGTAATCCAGAGATCACCACCTTCGAGGTTATACTCGTTAGCTTTTTCCCTAGTTTCTGATACTTTCCCTGAAGGATATCAGCCTTTTTTTTGCCTACGTCATGGATCTCAACATGGACCACGACTTCTGGATGTTCCTCTTCCCCCATGTTCTGCACCCGTTCGGTGGTTTTAAGGGAGAGCGCAGGGAGGTTGAGGTGTTTAGATCCGCAGGAGTGAAGGCATTGACGGGAGCCAAGGAGTACAGCTTCCGTCCTGTTCATATTCAGCTGCAGGAAGTTTACACTCATTCAAGCCCTGATGTCTGCCAGACAAGCTGATAATAATAATAATAATCCTTGCATTTGATATAGCGCTTTTCACGTCGGGAGGACGTCCCAAAGCGCTTCACAGAACACACTGTAAAGTGAATTGACTGTATATCTGTGGGCGAACGCGGCAGCCAATTGCGCACAGCAATGTCCCACAAACAGTCGTAGATTGAAAATGACCAATTTATTATTGTTTTTGGTTTTGGAGGGATTATTATTAGGCTCTGTGTGGAGTAAGGAAACTTGCCCAAGGTTTCGCCCTGTGCCTGGAATTTAACTCAGGTCTCTCACTTGCAAAGCGAGTGCTCTAACCACTGAGCTGCAGGACTCCACTAGATAGACCAGCGACAGACCTGGAGTTGGTACTGGAGGAGGCAAAGTAAATTTGCATGTCATCCGCCGACATGTGGAAGTTTTTCCCCCATGTCGGCGGATGACATTGCCCAGAGGGAGCATATAGATGGAGTCCTGTAGCTCAGTAGTTAGAGCACTCGCTTTGCAAGTGAGACACCTGGGTTCAATTCCAGGCAGGGCAAAACCTTGGGCAAGTTTCCTTACTCCACACGCCTATTAATAATCCCTCCAAAACAAAAATAAATTGGTCATTTTCAATCCACGACTGGGATTGTGGGACACTGCTGTGCGCAATTGGCTATCGCGTTTCGCCCGCAGATATAACGTCAATTCACTTTCCAGCATATTCTGTGAAGCGTTTTGAGACGTCGAGAAGACGTAAAAAGCATTATATCAAATGCAAGGATTATTATTATTATAGATGAGGAAAAGAAGAGGGCCAAGGATGGAGCCCTGGGGTACTCCGCATGTGACTGGGCGGGTTGGGAGGAGAAATCATTTGCCGAGATGAAATGGAAGTGGTTGGTTAAGTAGGACTTGAACCATGCGAGTGTGGTCTCACTAAGGTGGCTGAAGGAGAGACAGTGGAGGAGGATGGCAGAGAGATCCAGGACAAGGAGGCAGCGGGAACCCTAGTCACAAATAGACACTGTTTGTGACTTTGACAAGCGCTGTTTCTGGTGACCAGACTGCAGGGGCTCGCGTAGGGAGAGGTGTGACCGAAGTTAAGCTGCAATAATGCGTTCCAGGACTCAGTATAATACCATAATATGAGTATGAACCACAGACAATGTAACAGCACAAGGTGAATGTGAGTGTGAGCCACAGTGTTACAGCACAATGCGAGTGTGAATCATCAACAACAACTTGGATTTATATAGCGCCCTCCACGCCGGACGGCGTCACAGACAATGTTACAATAACAGGATGCACACAAAGTCCTGTTAACCATGTTTCCTACAGCGCACTGACCAACAACTGAAACATGATCAGAATTGTATTTCGAAGTACGTAATTGTATTCAGTACAAGTGTTTAACTGTATTTAGATGTCCAGAGGATCGGTGTAAGTGTGTGAGTGAGTGCCATCATTTTTATCTCAGATACTCCGTGGCCATGTTTGATGCGACGGATGTGGGTAACAGGACTTTGTAGACACCCTGTACCTTTCCTAAAGATCACAATGTCTGAGACTCGAGCCGGCAGACTGACCTTCGGGGGCACATTTCTCCACCACCAGACCTCGGTTCTGCACGGTGTTCACCGTGAACTCCTGATGCCCGTAGGAGAAGGCTTCCTGGACGCCAGCAGCTGCAAGAAGATTGTCCACATTCAGTACCTCGGGCTCCGAGTTAGTGTCAGATATATAATAGTGCGGAACCACTGGAGGCCCATCTGAGAACACAATGCAAAGGAGGCCGGTAAACACGTGCAACAGGGAGAGACAGACAGGGAGACAGAGAGAGGGAGCAGGCAACTACGATCAGCATCTCAACAGTGCATTCACCCCTACACAGCTTCGTGACTGGCGTGGAGGGGGGTGATAGGTAGGTAAGGGTGGCTTTTCTTCACTCCTTGGCTGGCTGTAAAGCCCCACAATATTCTGTAAAGTGCTTTGAGACTTCTCGATGACGTGATAAGGAGCTATATCAAATACAAGGATTATTATTATTATTACTTGGCTGGCTGTAATGTTCCACAATATTCTGTGAAGCGCTTTGAGATGCCTCAACAGTGTGATTAGGCCCTAGAACCAGAGGACACGGCCTTTGATTGAAGGGGGGGTTAAATTCTGAACAAATCTGCGGAAACACTAATTCAGTGAGCGAGTAGTAGATGTGTGAAACAGGCTCCCTAGGGAGATGGTGGAAGCAGAAGGTGTTGATTCTTTCTAAAGCAAATTAGATAAGATTCCAGTTAGGAAATAATCTATTGAGATTTTTTGGGGCGTCAGCCGGGTATCTGACACACGTGGAAACCCATCACCGTGCTTAAGAGCATCCAAACCAAACTGAGAATTCCATGCATCCCACGTACACATGGAAATCCCAGAGAGAGATTGTTGGAATGGAATCTCTCTCCCCTGGGGGGACATTCCCTAGGAAGACGGTGAAAGCTGAAAGTGTTGATTCTTTCAAAAGCAAATTAGGATTCTTTTAGGAAATAATATCTGGGGATACAGTATATAGTCTGGGACATGACTGCCAGGATAGTGGAAGGCGAACTGGGTGGACCTTTGTCCATCACCAGCAAATTCTTATGTTCTAATATCAAATGCAAGAATTATTATAAAATGGAGACTGGACAGAGCCCAGAATTTACACACGAAGAGGAAGACTACAGAATCATGAAGCCCAGTGCTCACCAAGTTTTGAAGTGAAAATAAGAGTTGTTTTTGGAAAGGGGAGGAGAGAAAGAGAGGGAAGGGGGAAATGTACATCAATTTCCAAGCCAGTTCACTCTCTAGGATTTTCTGAAAAGGCCCTGCAATAGGCCCTGAAATTCCACCCGGTCTCAGCCTGCGAGACCTGCGTCTACATAAAAATAAAGAAAACTGAGCAAAGATTGAAAAATGTAACCAATGAAAATTCTTCAATCCAGTCCTTAATATGCAGCCGCTTCCTTAAAAAAAGTGGAAAAATTGCTTCAAGTCTAAAGGCTGGATTCAACAATAACAGATTACATTTTCACATCGGGAGGACGTCTCAAATCGCTGGACAGTCAAGGTTTTCGACCCAAGTTGGAGGCTGGGATTCAAGATTTTTCCACAAGTCTGCTCTATCTAACAGTGTCCCCGGCGGATTTCAGGCCTCAAAAGGGTTGGAGTCTATCAGTTCACAGTCCAGTGTGGGCAGTGCTGCATCGGGTTTTACAAATACTTCCTTCTGGACAAGTGGGCGGAGGGGAGAGAAGGGAGAACAGCGGCAACATAAAGGAAGGCAGGGTCTCGGATAAGATCTAGAACGTCCCTTCTGAGTGAGTTCAGTGAATCCCTCATTCGCCTACAAATACAGTCACTATGCTTTACAGTAAATCCGTCAAGCGTTTTGAGATGATTCTAGGCCGTGATATGGCACCACATCACACATATTTCGCCCACAATTTTACAGTCTATTCTGTGAAGGGCTGTGAGTGGTCTCGTAGACGTGATAATGCGTTATATCAAATGCAAGGATTATATTATTACATCTTGAACTTCAGTGAATGGGGAGAATATTCCCAAACTAGTCGCCCAACATCAAAACACACAACGCTATGCTATCAGAGCAAGAATAAACTCACTGTTTCCCTTCCACCCACCATGAAGACACTGCTTGCTACAGCTCGCTCACTACAGGTTCCAATACAAACCTTAAAACGCACAACTTGCAATGATCTACCTCAGGCACTGGCCAACATAAAGGTCTATCAAATGCAATCTTCTCTATCTATTCACAGATCATCCCAGGGTGAGAAGGTGGTCACTATCCCTCTTCCCGCTATTTCACAGTAAAGAGGTGCTCTCTCCTGGTGAATGTGCCCCTCCTCTCCCTCCCAAATTCATCTAAACCAGTAACATACTGATAAAGTGCTTTCTGGATGTTTCTCGCCCACAAATACAGTCACTACACTTTACACTGAAGCCTGTCCAGCCCTCTGAGAGCTTTCTAGGACACGAGGAGATGTTTGCAGGGCTATGGGGAGAGAGCGGGGGAAGGGGATTGATTTGGAAGCCCTTTTCAAAGAGCCGGCACAGACACGATCGACCGAATGGCCTCCTTCTGTGCTGTATAATTCTATGATTCTATGACACAATACGGCACCATATCAGATGCAGAAGTTATTTATTTCAACTAATATTTGACAGTGGCAAAAACAATGGATGAGCGAGAATTCATAAGCGCTTTCACAAGCGAATGTGGCAAATATTTAAAATAAAACCATAAAAAGGTGTGTGTTTTGTGGTGTGTGTGGGAAGGATTGAAGTGCAGGGGAGTGAGCCTAAGCAGATAGCTCCATCAGAAAGCCAACACAGAGATGATGGGCTGAATGGCCTTTTTCTGTTTTGTGACATTCTATGTTGTTAATCTGGCCAACAACAAACCAGATAAAATTAGTCATTCATTTCACAGCTGATTGTGGGGCATTGATGCGTGCAAATTGGCTGCCACGTTACCTCTACTACACACTTTCTCTGAGTTTCCCCTCAAGGGAAAGTTAATGCTGAGGAACTGATGATGATTTTCCTATTTAGCAACATAAAGAATCTCGAATCTCCGCAGCCAATATCTCCGTAAGACTGAACAAGCCACACACACCATAGGGTTATAAAAACCAAACATGGGGAATGATCTGAAATCCAATTCCAGCTCTGAATTTAGAGGAAAGCACCACATTGGGGAGTCCCGTGGTGTAGTGGTTAGTGCGTTTGCATCACAAGCGAGAGGACGGGTTTAATTCCTGGGTGGGGCGAAACCTTAGGCAAGTTTCCTTACTCCACACGCCTCTGTTTACCGAGCACCAGTAAGTAGGAACCAGGTTGTTAATCGATTGGCGGTCACTTTCCAGGGATAATAATCCCTCCACTCCCCCAAAAATGTGGTCACTCAAACCACAAGTGTTTATGGGACACTGTTGTGTGTAATTAGCTGCTGTGTTTCACCCACAAAATACAGTCGCTTCATTTTACAATACATAGCATGTGAAACGGCATGGTAAGGCACTATATCAAATGCAAAGACTATTATTATTTTGACTGTCAAAGATCCTAACCTTGAGATGAGAATTTAAACCAAGGTCACACCTGTGCCTGTTCAGGTGGACGTTAAAAGATCCCATGACGCTATTGGAAAATGAGAAGGGAGTTTTTCCTGTGTCCTGGCCAATTATCCTCCAGATAAATTGGGTATTCACTTCCTAGGTTGTTTGTGGGAAGTTGCCGAGAACGAACTGGCTGCCAATAAAACAATCACTCCACTCGCCAGCAATCACCTTCGCTTTGGAGGTGTTCTGAAGGTTAAGGGAATATAAAATGACAGGATAATCACAAGAGGCTTAAGGTGTGAAGAAAGGTTTCTGCACGGAGGGGAGTTAGGAACTGACACCGTGTTTCAAGGATAAAACCACACACGGTGACCTGAGGCAAGGTCTCCACAAGGGGTCGGCACTGGGCAGATTTTCCTCGTCAACTTCACAGAGCAAAAGAAAAGGCATTCAACTGTGTGTTACGTCAGCACTTCCCACAGCGTCTCAGTCGCCACATGTACCCGCTCCAGTTTACTGCTCATCACCTGCTCCACCATCAGAGATCAAGCTTTCAGCCACTATCAGCCATTCATCCAGTCCTCCTTTGCTGACTTCACGACAGCCCCCGCAGCAAACAATTCCCATCTACCTTCACCTGCGACGTCAGTCACTTCTATATTCCTTCCACTTCAACAATAACAACAAATACCATTTATCTAGCGCCTTTCACGTTGGGAGGACGACTCGCTTAGTGCCCTTTGCCACCTGCTTTGTCAGGTTCTCTTACGTGGGCCAGCGCTGTATAAAACACACAGTTCCTGTTTGCCCAACACAGACACAAGTCAATCAACTGACAGCACAGCAAACAGCCAATAACGTGAAACTTTTATGGCAAATCCGACTGTAGAAACCTTGTGTGCGGAAAGGATTGTGGTGAGAGACAAAGAGGAGAAAAAAATGGTGTCAAAATAGTTTGTCGATTATCCCTGCGAAAAATAACTATTTTCGACTGGAAATGGCACTTTGCCCGAACACCACCCACTCCCCCTCCCCACGATCGAATGGTTTCTCTGTCAATTTGCTTGCCATCTTTTTGTAAAAAGGACCGAGATTTTGACTCCAGCCTAGTAGTAGAAGGGCTTCGAAAGCCAACACACTCATTGGTCTTTAACTGACAAAGCAACGTGAAGTGTATTCTCTCTGCAGCCTGATTAAACGTTTCCCAACCTTGGAGAGGTGACAGCCATCATCGCTCTCAAACGCCCGGATGGGGAAATTTTCTTGAAGTTTCGTGGTGTGAGAGAGGAAGCAAAGAGGACAGGTGTTCAGTCCTAATCCAGGCATTCAAGGTCCCGACTGCCTGCTCAGGTGAATGTTAAAGATCCTGTGACACCACTGGAAAAAAGGGAGTTTCGCTCTCTCTCTCTCTCTCTCTCTCCCCGGGGTCCTGGCTCTGACAACCCCCCAGGTAAAATTCATCACTCACTTCATGGCTGTTTGTGGGACATTTATTGTAAAGTCCTTTTAAGTGCTTTGAGATGTCTCAGCAACGAGATAAAGCATTGTGTCAAATGCAAAGGATTATTAGTAAGCAGTTTCCAGGGTATAAAGCGGTCCTTAATTATCCTGAGATTTAGCCACACCACAATTTTGACCTCTGTAGCAGAACAGATCTGTTACAGCTTCACAAATTGAGATCTCAACACTCAAAATTCAATGATAATAATAATCTGTGCATTGGATGTAGCACCCTATCAAGTCACTGAGACATCTCAAAGCGTTTCACAGAATATACTGTAAAGTGAATTGACTGTGTATTTTGTGGGCAAAACCCGGCAGCCAATTGCACACAAACAGTCCTGGTTTGAGTGGCCAAATTTATCTATTACCCTCAGAAAGCGATCTGCCAATCGATTAACCACCGGGTTCCCACCTACTGGTAGATAAACAGATGCGTGTGGAGTATGGAAATTTGCTTAAGGTTTCATCCCAACCAGGAATCAAACAAGGGTCCTCTCGTTTACAAGGTGAGTGCGCTAACCACTACTCTACACGACTTCACCATATACACAATCTTTCAATACACGTTGTTACTGCCCACAAGTGTGAAGACTCTGCAGATCTGTGCTTTGTGGATTTAAGCACCGTTACTAACACCAGTTTGAATGAAATAAAATGATGAAATTATTTTAACATGTTCCTGGAGCTTTATATGGACATCTGCCTACACATCCTTTATCTAATCACTTTTGAGACATTTATTTCAGGGGGTATTTGACTGTACTCTAGCTGAGAAGATCGATGGGTGACCTGACAGAAGTCTCAGAGGTGTTACAGGGTAAACAGTAATAGATTCCTGAGGAATTCAAAAATGAATCAAAGGGGAGGGTAAAGAAAATATCTTTACAGAATGAGTTGGAATATGGAATTTCAAAGTGACTTGAGGCAGACTGAATTAGATAGAAGCTTGGAGAGTCCCATAATTTAGAGGTTAGAGCACCCGTCTCGCAAGCGAGAGGACCCGGGTTCGATTCCTGGACAGGCCAAAACCTTAAACAAGTTTTCTTACTCCACATGCCTCTGTTTACCTAGCAGTAAGTAGTAAGCTGGTTATTTGTCAATTGGCGGATCGCTTTCTGGGGGTAATAATCCCTTCCCCAAAAAATATGGTTTCACTCAATCCATGACTGTTTTGTGGGACACAGCTGTGCGCAATTGGCTGCTGTGTTTCGCCCACAAAACACACAATTTACTATATATTCTTTACGATATATTCTGTGATACGATCAATCCACTTTTACAATATAAACTGTGAAGTGCTTTGAGACGTCTTAACGATGTGATAAATTGCCAAATTAAATGCAAAGATTATTATTATACAAGGAGGAACATTGAAGGATCTTGAAGGGGGGGAAGTTGCTTAGGAAGAGTGTGGGTGGGGCGGGGGTGAGGGGGGGGTTAAGGCTGCTTTAAGAGAAAACCAGCAGTGCAGACTTGCTAGTTAACATTATAGCATTCTGTACTCTAATCTTCCTCACCTGTGCACAAGATGTGGGTCAGAAGAGACTTCAGAGTGGGTGAATATAGGAATAAGGTGGGTTTAGAGACAGTGAGATCGGGGAGGATTAGCAGAACACAAGTTAATTCAACCAACGATACAAAAAAAGGCCTGAAACGTACCTAGCTGTTAGTGTTAACAGGGCAACAATCTGGATTTACTACACAGAGCCAGCCCTCTCTTATCTAGATAAAGCATGCATCATCATTCAGATACAGAGGAAGACAAGACATGATCAGAAGGAGGTGGGTTTATTGGGGAGAGGGAGTGTTAACAAAAGAGGGCAAGGATTTCAGAACATTACATGGTGACTGCGTGATTAAAATGGATTCTTCCTGCCTCGTTACAACCTAAAAACAAAGGTGGTAGAGGGGAGAGGGAGATTAGAGGAAATCTTATATCACGGTATAGTTTTAAACCAACATTTGCAGTCACTTAATACCTCGTCCAAACACCACTCTGCGTGGGTGAGCCTAGACTGCAAACATTTCTGTAGAAAACGTCAACCAATTCTGCGTAACCATAACTTAAGTCCAGGGGGGATTTCTGGTTCTGTCACTGCGGTTGAGTCTAGAAATCGAGAGCTCGACTCCCTCTACAACACAACTCCCTGGTCCCTGCGCTGAAATTTATCGAGACTGAACTTATACGATTAATATTTTAATCACCAGTTTCTCATTCATGTCAATTTTGTGTTTTAAAAATATAACGGCTGTTCTATAAGGGCCCAAAACAACAACAAAAAAAAGTCAAATAAAGGAACTTCATTGAATGTCATTACATTTCGCCCACAAAATATACAGTTAATTCACTTTACAGTATATTCTGCGAAGTGCTTTGAGACTTATCAACAACACGATCAGGCGCTATATCAAATGCAAGGATTACTTCTAATGTTATTACAAAAAAGCTGTGAGTAAATTGGCTGGCTGTATTGTCACGGTTATACTATACACATACGGTCAGGGTCACTGGAAACACAAACACTTAGTGACATGCAACATACAGCAGACACGTCTGATCATGCAAATATACATACTTCAGCACCTACCCTTTATAATACGCTTTGCCAAATAATCCCAGTCTTCAGTCAGACAGTATAGGCACATCGGGGTATTTCTGCTGCTGTGGGGGTCCGGAATCCTCCGCGATACTGAGCAGAGCAAGCCGGCGAGATTAAAGAGCTGTGTTTGGTCCAAATCGCCACCAAGGATTGTTTTTGGTGGTGGGTGGGGGGTGGGAGTAAGTGGAAAGCAGGGGGAGTAAGGAAAAGAGAAGAGGGGAGATCGACGGGGTTTTGAGATAGCATACAAGATAAAAGGAGACTCTTGTCCAGGGGCTGGGGGGAGAGAGAGTGAGGAGGGAGGGGAGGGGTGGAGTAGGAAGAGAGAAAGGTAGAGCACCCAAAAGGGCTTGTGATGTGACTTGAGGCCAGATAAATTGCTGATAAAAATCAATGTGAACCACATGATTGGTTTCTTTTCAATAAAAGTTTATCACCCAAAAATACCACAGAGAGATGTTAAGATTTGTACACACACGCACGCACACACACACACACACCCGCGCGCCTGAAACACCCAACCCTCAAAACAGTGGATAAAGCAGAATCCATCAATGGCTTTCAAAAGAGAATTGGACAACAATTTCAAAAGGAAAAACAATTAAGAGGAGATTGGTGGGAAAGGGCAGGGGAGTGGAGCTAAAACCGAGAGCTTGTTTCAACGATGTGATAGGGCTCTGTATCAAATGCAATGATTATTATTATTATTGTTATTGATCAGAGAGCCAGCCCTCTGTGCTGTACCTTCTACAAAGCGATAACGCGCTCAGCAATCAATTTGAGATTTCCAGCTCAATGAAATCACAAATCCAAACTGGAAACATGAGCTACCTCCAGTCACTGGGCAACTGCAAAATAGCCAGAAGCTGACGAGTTGATGTTTCACACAGGTCACGGAAGGGTTGAAACATGACGTGTGGACACACTGGCGAACACTATGCACGTTTAGACCAGGAAAGGGAATGGAAAAAGAGAAGCCAGAGCTCCCTTTTCTGATCTCAGGCCAAAGGATGACCTCTGCTGGAAAGCATTCACAAACTGACAGGGGATAGGAGGGATTCAGGTTGGTCTGCGATGCGGAACTCCCCCAATAAGGTCTCATTCACTCCCACTCCTCACTCCCTACATCTCTCAGCTTCGATTACCTTGGGCATCTTGGATGGCCAACAATGCACCTGAAAGACTGTGGTCCTGATATATAAACTCAGTCATGTAATGGGAAGGTTTAGGTGGATATTGTAGGAGGATGAGATCAAAGGGGCTTCATCCAAACCCCTCTTGTGATGGAATTTTCTGAGGATTCTCACAGACGGGGCTGGCACACTGACAGTGGAGCCATAGCCCCAGCACATGCCAATGCCTTCAGGATGTGATGGAGGAGAGAATGTGGCAAAGCCACACACTTGGATTCTGGGTCTCTGTCTCTCAGCTGCGATGTCAAAGATACACTCACACAAGTGAACAAATAAAAACATATCAAATAAGCAATGTACAGATTGGATTAATTCAACACAGTGTCACTACATTGAGATCTTTTTGCCTTGTGAAAGCATGGAAAAGGCCAATCAGCCCATCAAGTCAGTTCTGCCTTTTATTAGTTTATTTGATCAGCGCAAATCTACTTCTTCATATGCCTTAACATCTTTACTTCCCAAGGATCTCTCTTCCTTTTAAACACACCAATTGTTTCTGCCTCTATGGAATGGAGAAGTGTGTCACAACCACAGTCCATTTGCCTTGTTCCCTTCCTTGCTTCTTTCAAAGCCTGTCTCAAGACCCTACTCTTCGACTGCGCCGTCGGTCACCCTCCTTGATCCTACCCTCCCTGCCCTCCACCCTTTCTGATCCCAACCTTGTGCTTAGGTCCAAATTCCCTGACTGTCCAGTGCCTTGGAACATCCCCCCGACATGAAAGGTGCTATGTAAGTGTAATTGGCACAGCCTCTTCCACACTGTTGTTGGATCCCTAGCTGGGTTGCTGAGACAACCCTATGTAAATGCACAGGTCACAGCTTTGATGTCAGCTTCACAAGCTGCTTGCTCAGATATGTAGCCTTGGAAATGAAAAAGCTCCAAAGGAACCAAGCAATGACAATAAATCAGCTTTGGCCCATCTGATCTTATCCTTCCAGAATTTCCATGACATTATCCCACTAGTCTCTACCACCCTTACCTTTGGCGCCACTAATTGCCCTCAGTGTTACATAACACAAACACCTAGTATTTTTTCTGAAATAGCCTTTCACAATTCTCGAGCTGTGCTCTGGAGTACGAGTATTGTACTGGGTTTACTTTCTCTATCTCATGCACCGGACTCGGGTGCAAACGCAAATGCAATTAAATGCATATGCATTAGAATTTGTGTTTAAATGTGTTCTGAGACACAAGCTATTATGACTTGCATTTTTCTCAAGCGCTCTGGGATGCTACCCGGCCTGTGCAAGGGGCTCTCTATAAATTCATGTTGTTGTTGTTATCTAAATGTCTGGGTGACACATCTGAAGTTGACCAAATACATTTGTAATATTTTCAAATGCTTAAAGGAATACTCAATGAATCTGATGCTGTAGAGTTTTCAGTATTGCAGCGACGATATTTTGTCCAGAAAGAGCCCGCATTAGAAAGAGCCCACACGAGAATCTCTATGTGCAACTTTTTATTAAATGCACTGAGCTTTGTGTTTGAACTTGATAATTTTGACATGTTATGACTCGAGTATTGCCTTTAGACGTATAGATGTAGTTTGTAATGTTTAATAGGAAGCTCTTTTGAGTAAATGCTCTGAAGTGTTGCATTTATTTCTGCCCGAAAAGAAAATCCACATTGGCATCCAGTACATTTTTTAAAAATATATTTGCATTTAGAACCAACACATTTGAATCTGCCTTTAACAATAATAACAAATTACATTTGTCGGGAGGACGTTTCAAGCTGCTAGACAGTCGGGGATTTGGACCTGAGCAGGGGGTTGGAATCAGGAGGGGTAGAGGGAAGGGTGTGTAAGGGTAGGAGGGTGACTGGAGGTACATTCGAAGAGGAGGTTCTTGAGGCAAGGGAGTGGTTGAGGTAAAAGGACTGTGGGATGGAGTTCCAAAGGGTGGGGGCAGTGAGGCTGAAAGCCCGACCACTGATGATGGGGTGTGCCGGGCGGGGTGTGGAGCAGGCTGGAATCCGCTGAGCGGACAGGTGTAAAAGGCGCTATACAAATGTAATTTGTTGTTCTTGAAGTTGTTAAATGCAAATTCAAATGTGTTGGTTCTAAATGCAAAATCCTTTAAATGCACTAATTTGGTTTTGCATTTGTGCAATCACAACACTTTAATTTGCATTCAAATATGTGTGTCCACATTGATCCCAAATGTGCAGCTTCAAGAGATTTCCACTGAGATGTTTCAGTGCTGAAGAACTCTTGCTTAATATCGAATTGTTCCTCACAGCTCATCCCTCTAACACTGGAGAACATCTCTCCTCTACGCTCTCTAGGTCCTTTGCAGGCCCTCCATACCATGACGACCAGCACTACCCATGTCAGTTGCCCAAATTTATCCATTTTGGGGAGTCAATTGGCTGAAAATGCAAGGATCAGAGTCTCCTATTCAGCAAGTGGAGTCGGTATTAAGAGGCAAGCACACATCCAAAATACCCAGGCAGAGGCATGGCAGCTTTCCATCAACAACTGATGGATTTCTCTGGAAATATCCACAAACAGCAACTCCAGGGATATTGAAAGGCATCAGGTTTGTCCAAATACAAGTTACAACATCTCAATAGGCAGGAAGGTATCACTTTTAAGATATATTTACAGCAGGTACAGACACATGGAGAGGAAAGAAGCCCAATGCCTCAAGAATTCCTTCAGCTTTTGGGGTCCGAAGAAGGAAAAACACTTTGGGTCCAGAGCTGAAAAGTGCCCCCGCTCCCCGCATCTTAAACCCCAGCTTTAGTTCCTTGTTGGCGTTATAACAAAGCATCAGAAATTCCAGAACAAGCAGAACTCAAAAGAATGCAAACCAGGGCTACACTTTGAACAATTTATTCGCGTTGATGTTGCAATTATTTTGACATTTCTGAATTGTACACGGTTTTGTTTTTTGGCAATACAGTACTTGGCAACCAATCCTGGAACACAACAAAGGCGAGCGAGGCGCTGCGAGGGTAATGATGGACACAAGGAACAGACCTACATGCTGGCGATCGGGAGACATGGCATTCCAACTGGATTGGTGGGATCTGAGAACCCAGGATTCGAGATCACAGGAGCCTCAGGTTAAGATGAAGAATTCGAGGTTTGAAATTCCTCACAGTTTCAGGTGCGAGGTTGTAGTCTTAAAGGAAACTTAAGATCAAGTGGGATTCTTGAATTCAAATTCAGTCCGAATTTGGAAGCAGTTTCTCTACAGCTCTTCCAAAAAAATATTGGCTTCCAATTTAAAACAGAATTTATGAATTTCCTAAAAATTCTGCACAATCTTAACTTTTAGTAAGACAATTTCAGGCTGGCTCAGTGACTGCTCCCCACTCCCTCGGAGACAGAGTTTCTCTTAAAATCAGTATCATATTTGCTAACGCTGGTGACGGGGAGGGTCCGGGCGAGGGGTAAAACCACGACGGTTCGATAAAACACTGATTCTGTTTTGATCAAAGTCAATTGAATATTAAAACATTATAAAAACCGACCCTCCGGTCAGTATCTTGTCCCATTCTTTACGTTTGCAGTTTGAGTCAGTATGGCCGTTAGTCAGACTTAGAATCATTGCACTGCCAAGGAGACACTGCACCTAAATGTACCCTGTCCCCCAGCTGAAACCAGCTAACTGCCCAGAGCAGGAAAGGAAATCAAAGCTGTCTGTTTGGCTTTAGCTAAGTGCTGGTTGAACTCAGTGAGACATCAGGGACCTTGAAGTGGGGGAGGCAGGGGTGGGGGGGAATGTGGTCGCGGAGAAGAGAGATTGTAAACAAATTTGCAAATAAGATCACCTATCGGGAAGTGCTGAGATATTGATCCACTCAATCATTTAACAATGTGCAAGGTCAGTTTGAGCCATCGCCACGCCAATTCAACAAGATGCCTCTAAGCAGATAGTCGTGTCGCCCAGTTTGCTGTTGGGGTGGGGACTAGAACGAAGAGAAGGGTGTTAAGGCTCTGCAGGATCCCACCCACTGCCTTCAGTTCTCAAGGGTTCCTCTCTCTCCTCCCTCTCCTCCCCCTCTCCTCTGCTGCAGCCCCCAAGATAACCTCAGAAAGGCACACTCAGCCTTGAGCAGTTTAAAAATAGTGCTGCGAATAGTGAGCAGTCAGCCAAACAACTACACAGGCTACAGTCAATACTACACTGATCAGTCACCACCTCTATGAGAATATAAAGTTAACCACATGGGAGGTGGACAGAGGTTAACCAATTTCCTCCTCTCAACTTGTATCTAAAGCGACTCTCTCTCTCTCTCTCTACTGTGGATTAAATGCCCGGAAAGCCTGGCTGATTTGTTTTAAACCCGACCCCAAGCCAGAGACCCTATGTAACCCTGGCTGAGATCGGCTCCTAATGCATAGATAGAGACCTGGGATCTGCTCCTCACCTGTCATGCAAACTGAGCCAGCCAGGACTGGGAAAACCAGGCATTTCAGAAAGGTTAGCCTAACTGGAATATAACCACACCATCCAACATTAAAAAAAATCAATTGGCAAAAACAGAGTCGTAGGTGCTGGTTCTCGTGTCCACCTCAATAAAAAATCAAGTTAGTTCCTTTCCTTTTTAAAAAAAACAAGTTCCATCATAAATACTGGGTTTATAGTGTTTGTGCAAATGCTCCCTCACTGTTCAGTGCTACCAGCAGTTTCAGTAATGGTTTAATGCCACATATTCCTCTCCCCATTCTACTTGGACTGTTATTTGTTTACGGTTTGTTCAAGAGTCTCGCTCCCCACCCACCCACCCACCCACCCAGAGTACACAGTTGTGACTGTCCACCTGCGATAGCATTGCGTCAAATTCCAAAATCATTCACAACAGGTTGTTTGTGTTCTCAGTATATGCAACACACAATTTGCCCAGAAAAGCTGGAGATCGCTTGACATTGGGACCCTCTATTTCACAAAGAGTCGAAGCGATTTCCATCCCTGGCCCAGACTATTGATAGTTTGGCCACTTTCTGTTTTTTTTAATGGTGTGTGTGGTGGTGGAGGGGGTGGTATGTGATAATTATCATACTGTATATTTTGTTTCACCCACAAAGTATACAGTCAATTCACTTTACGGTATAGTCTGTGAAGCGCTTTGAGATGTCTTGAAGACACGATAAGGCGCTATATCAAATGCAAGCATATTATCATTGACAATAATACCATATTGCACTTTAAGAGGCCAACTAGTCATATTGGCATTGTGGTGTGAGGAAATGACATAAGCCCCCTCTCCCCTCCCATACGTGGTCACATTGCTGGGCGGGGAAAGTATTTTAACTGTGTAGAAAGCTTGTGATTCTATAGAAATGACCAGAATAGTGTTGGGTGAGAAATAGGGTGGGGCGCGGAGGGGGAAGAGAAAGTGAGATTAAACGCAGTCGAGGGTCAGAACACCAACTGAAATATTACATCTAACTTTAACTGAAGGCAGGAGCTTGGAAGAGTCAGTGCAGGAATTGCACTCCTGAATTTCAGTCACACCAAGGCCAAACACAAAGCTGAGTTAACACAGAGGGTTTGATGCAGTGAATTACAACAGTTTCTAGAACATATCATGCCCCCAAAAAGTACAACCAACCGACCAGAGGCGGCGTCCCCCAGATACCATGTGAATTTTGCTTTTTCTTTTAAAAAATACAAGCAGCCACTTGACTGACCACAACCTGGGCGGTGGATTCCCTCCTTACACTCCTAAAGTTGCACTGCTGCCTGTGCACGGTACTTTATAAGTCGTTGAAACAATCCTTCAAATCCCCACCCACCCCACTCCCCCACACTGCAATCACCCCCTCAAACCTACCCCCCACCCCACACACGCACACACACACAAAACCCTTGCCCCACCCCATCCTCCCTCGACCACACTAGTCAGTCCAGGTACAAGAATCCACTGATGGGCCGGGCCGATGGTTTAAAGATTGGAGCGATTTAGGTCATGATCAGAGGCATTCCCGTTGTCCTGAAAACCAGCCGGTGGATTATTGTTGTTGAAAGGCGTCTGGAAAGCTTGCGTACTGTCAGCGTTTGGGTGGTTGTTGCCGTAAGGGGAGTGTGGCTGCTGGGGGCTGGCTGGTAACAGGCTTCCTGGTTGGGTGGGTGGGGGAGGAACCCTGGCTGGCCCTTTGGCCTCCTGCCCCTCCAGTGGCTGTTTGGCATCCTCGTCCGTGTCCATGCGGGTCAGCTTTTCCATCCACATGCGGAAACGCTCCTCCGTCTGCCGCTGCATCTCGGCAAAACAGTTCATAGCTTCCTCCAGCACATTGCCAATACAGTTCCGCTCCCAGGAGATCCCGGTGTCCGGCAGGCCGGCCATTTGGGCGGTGTTGCCAGTCCCCTCGGCACGGTTGTTGGCGGCAGCTTGAAAGACATTGAGGCCATTTGATGAGAGCGATTACAACACACATCCCCCCAAAATAGACAGGAACTCTTTCGCTCCACATTACAAAAATTTCTCTTAAAAAAAAAATCCCGGTAGAAAAAACATGGCGGACATGAATGTGGTATTCCTAAACTTATTCTGCTCCTTGTTTAAGACAGTTCATTGAAATGGGTTGTGAAATATCCCTCCCCGATTTCTGTTGTGCCTGAGGACATCAACCAGGCTCCTGTTGCTGCTGGAGGGCTTACTCACAGCGTAAGTTAGGCCCTGAGTAAGGTCGGAAAGGGTGCTTTCGGCACTTGCTAATCGGGAATCGAAAATCAACAACAACTACAATAACAACTTGCATTTATATAGCACCCTTCAAGCGGGGCAGTGTCTCGGAAGACTTGAAGTGGCGGAGCCTGACCCTGTGCTGGGGGGGAAGGGAGGAGGTGACTAAGCACGATCGAAGAAGAAGGTCTTCAGTCGTGATCTAAAAGCAGGTCAGAGGGATAAGGTGGTGCCAGGGAGTGAAGTGATTTGCAGATGAGTAATAGGATGCCTAATATCGTTCCGTTCTGTGATAGGGAGAAAGTGGAGCCTGGCAAGGACTGGTGTGATGAGGTACAAAGTTTAGTGTAGATGAGAATATGGGCGGCGGAGTTCTGAATCAGTTGTAGTTTGTGGGTAGTGAGCAGGGGAGACCGGGCAAGGAGGTAACGAAGGCAGGGACGAGGTTTCAGCTGGTAAAGGGATAAAAGTAACGTCTGGATGTTGTGTCCGCACATAAAGTCAGGGGGAAGAGAGAAAGCAAGTAAGATAAAATATTGTTTCCTAATCCTTAAATAACTGACATAATGAGTTTCGGAACACTGCAATTTTGACCTCCCCACATAAACTTTCTTTCAATAAAATTAACTTTCAGTTGAAAAACATTGCGGTGATAAGTCCCGAGCTGTCCTCACAATCCAAACAGTCAGATTAGAATTATCCACTTTCCTGGAGCGCAGTCTGTATCAATGTACAGTTTGTATCTTGAAGAATTAGCACTTGTGGTGAACTGAACTCAGACGTGGAAAGCCATATCAACTAAAGAACGTTAAAACACCACCTCCGTGCCAGCTTTCTGAGATATTGAATTAACTGAGATCAGTGAAGAAACAGCAATAGAAACAGAATGTCACAGCACAGAAACAGTCAGCTCAGTTCATCCACTCGGTGCTGCTGTTTTTCTCCACATGAAACACCTAAATCTAATCCTTGCTTCCCCATAACATGTAATATTACTCCTCTTCAAGCATCTAATTCCTTTTGGAAACAACTTACCAACTCTGCTTCAACAGATTTTTTTCTAACCTAATTCTTTCTGTGATTATCTTAAATTTGTGCCTCTTTTGGCTCACTGGTTGAATATTGCAAATTAATCTATTGCTATTTACCCTGTCCAGACTCTTCATAATTTGAGAGGATCTGGATTCGATTCCTTGGGCAAGTTTTCTTACTCCATACACCTCTGTTTGCCGAGCAGTAAGTAGGAACCCGGTTATTAGTCAATTGGCAAATCGCTTTCCTGGGGCAATAATCTCTCAAAAAAAATTCAAATAATTTGGTCAATCAATCCACGACTGTTTGTGGGACACTGCTGTGCACAATTGGCTGTTGTGTTTCACCCACAAAATATGCCATCAATTCACTTTACAATATATTCTGTGAAGTGCTTTGAAACATCTCAATGACAGGTTATCAAATGCAAGGATAATCTCCATCAGGTCAGCCTCTAACCTCAATTCTAGCCCCAAAATATCCAATATCTCAAATCTCCATTGATAACTGAATCCCACTCACACCTGGTAACATCCCAATGAATCTACATCTTTCCAATGTCTTTTAGAACCTTCCTATAATAGTGCCAAATCTATTGCTGGTGTTCACAAAGGCTTGTTACCCCGTTTTTTTCTCACAATGAATGTTTATTTCCTGTTGCAGATGAGTGGAGTGTAACAATGTCTGATACCAGTAACTTCCTCTTCACTGACTCCATCCACATTACAGAAGATGTGGCACCGAACATGATAACGGATCATTATTTGCCATGAAAATGACGGCACTCACTCACACATCCCGACTTTGTGAAGACTCATTGCAGCACAGTGAAATTCACAACACCGCAGTCAGGCAAATTATAGGGCGTACAATCACCATCTGTGCAGACCAAGTCAGAACACGCTAACAATGACACTTTGGAGAGAGGTGTCACCTTGTCTCAGTTGGTAGCGCTCGTACATCTGAAGTCAGAAGATTGGGGGTTAAAGCCTTGTTTTAGAATTTTGAACTCAGAATCCAGGCTGATATTCCTTGGAGAACACCACATTACTGGAGGTGCAATCCTTTGGATGAGACATTAAACTGAGGCCCTGAATGCCTGTTCAGGTGGATGTTACACTATTGCAAAGCAGAAGGGAGTCTCTCCCGTGTCCCAGCTAAAATCCTACAGATATATAATTGGTCACTCACGACCTGGCTGTTTGCTGCGCACAAATTGGCTGCTAAGTTTGCTAAAAATATACACTAACTACACTTGATAGAAAATCCTGGGAAGCATGTTGACATGTCCCCCTGACATGAAAGGTGCAACATCAAATGCAAGGATTATATCCTGCTGAGATTTATACCCAGAAAACCACAGCATGGGCAGTCTAGAAGATCAAATCAATTCTCAGGAGCTCCATGACTCCCTAACAACGTTGGATGCTCACCTACAAAATAGTTACAATAAACCCTGTGAAGCGATTTGAGAGGTCTTCCCAACATGAAACGTACGGTCATGTATGGAAAGGGGTAGGAGACAACCGTGTATGGTCATAGGTACCATTCTTTGTAGGTTACCTAGCAGTAAGTAAGAACCCAGTGCTAGTCGATTGGCAGATTACTTTTTCGGGGTAATAATCTCTCAAAGACAAAATTTTGGTAAATCAATCCAAGACTGTTTGTGGGAACATTGCTGTGTGCAATTGATTGCTGCGTTTCGCCCACAAAACACCCAGCCAATCCACTTTACAGTATATACTACGAAGCATTTTGAGACATCTCAATGACGTGATAAGGTGCTATATCAAATGCAAGGATTATTATTATTAAAGATCCTACAAAAAGAGGAAAGATCACCCATTGTCCATAAATCCTTAATGGTGCAAAAAGCCATTGGAATCTTAGGTTTTATAAACAGGGGTACAGAATATAGAAGCAAAGATGTAATGCTAAATTTATATATATATATATATCTCATTAGTTAGACCACAGTTATCATATTGTATCCAGTATTGGTCACCCCACTTCAGGAAAGATATCAAGGCAATAGATAAGTTGCAAAGATTAACTAAGATGATATCAGGGATGAGAGGTTTAGCCTATGAGCAAAAACTGGAGGAACTGGGACTTTTTCTGCAGGGACAAAGCAGGTTGAGGGTGACCTGGTAGAGGTCTTTAAAATTATGAGGGATATTGATAGATTCAATGGGGAGAAAATTCCACTAGTTAGTGAGTCAGTAACTGGAAGGGATCAATTTTAAATAGTAAAGGAACAAATTGGAGAGGTTTGGAAAATGTTTTCAGGCAGAGTTGTTAGGAAATGGAATGCCCTGCCGGGAGCAGTGGTTGAGGCAAATCCATATTGGGCTTCAAGAGGGAATTAGGCAGATCTGTTAAACAGAGTCAGATATAAGGGTGTGGGGATAGGGCAGATAGGTAAGACTGAAAGGATTGCTCTTGAGGGAGCCAACATGGACACAATGGCCGTAATGGCCTTATTCAGTGCTGTAAATTTCTATGTTTTTCAAGGTCTCTTAATACTGTCCTCAGATCCACATGAGTCAGAGTTAAAGCTATACCTTACCCCAGGCAACAATCTGAACTGTGGCCAAGGAACAACTGGTGCCAGCACAAATATCTGCAGAATGTTTAGAGCTCTCTGCTAGAAGCAATCCTAAATTCCTATTTCACATTGATGGACAGTGAATGAGAATTCAAGATGGTCGAAGGAGAAATAGAACCAGTGCAGCTATGACAGGGAAAGTGCAGAAGAACGGAGATGAAAACAGGGAGAAATTTTCCAATTACAAGAAATATGAGCAAAGTCATTTGAAGATGGAAAAAAAACGCCTGAAATGTGATAATTGAAGAGATTCTCATTAACATCTAAAGATGGAGCCCTGGGAGCCAAACTCCTTAAACCGTACAGTGTACAGCCACATCGAGCAATCGCTAAGGGACGATCACAGGTAATTATACAGTCAGTGGAATATGTACAGGACACACCAAAAAATCAGCTGCCACATCAAGACCAGGTTTAAGTTATGCCTATAATTCCTGGATCCCTGTAGCTTTATAGAAAAACCATGAGCTTCCCACCTCCACCGGTAACCAGTAATGTACAGCACTGCAGTATCTCCAACATCCAAAAGCCAAACGGGAGAGAAGCAGCAAGCCTCGTCTCAGATGATACAGAGAGTTAAAAATTTTCTTTCCCAAGTGTAGGCCAAGCCTTGGGCAGCATTTAAGGAAATCTCCCTATAGTTTACCCCCTTTTTTGGAACCTCGCACATCTCACAAACCTGATCTCTTGAGTTTAGGCTCAGGGCTCTCTCAAACTGAGATGGTAAGCAATACAGCCACTTGGGCTGTCCTCTCTTACATGTGCCCATTTCCTTACCGTTCATCCAGTGATTTCGCTTAAAATTAATGCTGAAGGCAGATTTTAGTCAAAATGTAAGACATATTTTAAACCAAGAATTTTGTGGAGGAGCCGTGTGAGCAGGTGAGTTTCAGAAGGCACACACTCAGTGTCCGGTGTCTGAAATTCAACTCCACTATATCATATTGTGGAGTCTTGTAGCAGAGTGGGTAGGGCACTCGTCTCACAAGCGAGAGGATCCGGGTTCGATTCCCGGGCGGTGCGAAACCTTAGGCAAGTTTCCTTACTCCACACGTGTCTGTTTACCTAGCAGTAAGTAGGAACCCGATTGTTAGTCGATTGGTGAATCACTTTCTGGGGGTAACAACACTTTAAAAGTAAATAAATGCTTTGGTTACTCAATCACGACTGTTTGTGAGACACTGCTGCGCACAATTGGCTGCCGCGTTTCCCCCGCAAAATATAGTTGATTAATAATAATCCTTGCATTCACTTTAGAAAATATTCTGTGAAATACTTTGAGACATCTCAACAACGTGATAAGGTGCTATATCAAATAGATGCATTAGTATGATCAGTGACCTCTCAGAAGAGCAAACACCTCGTCTGGTATCTCTCTCGCCTGTCACCACACTAACATTATTTGCTATGTTGAAACATTCACAGCTTTATCAACATCCAGTGTTATTTATAATCTGCAATGACCCCTGTTTTTCCTCGCTCCCCCTCCTACCCTATCAGAAGATACTGTTGCAACTCTATTCCTCCGTCATAACCTTGTGTAAAAATATCCAAACAAAGCATCACAATGATAAAACGTCAGTAACCAAAACCGGCTCCAACCTAAAAGCTCAGGAGGTTTTATAAACAATTATTAAATGAAGCTGAAAGGTTTCAAGGGCAAAACTCATGGAGATCAGTTAATTGTATTTGATTCAGCATCTATATTACCAAATGTGGCAAAGTGCTTGAAAAGGAACTGGGCCATCAAGTGTAGTGACTATTTGTAGACAAGTGTGGCATCCATTTTGCATACCACCAAGTCCAACAAAGAATCATGGTGTGAATGACCAATTATAATAATAACCAATAAATGACCAATAAATTTGGTTGTTGGAAAAAAATTCCTATCTCTCTTCCAATGATGATGTAAATAACAACAAGAAATTACACTTGTATAGTGCCCTTCACATCGGAAAGGCGTCGCTTAACATCACCTTAACAGGCACAAATGGGACCTTCAATGACAGCGTTCCCCAAATATTGAACTAGTGTCAGCCTAGACTGAGCGCACATCTCAAAGTGGACCTAGAACCCAATACATCCAATCTAGAGGCGAGAGTGCAATACAGATACAAATGCGTAAACAAAAGGGTTATTATTTCACTCAGACAGCAATGATACCCTGAACACAACCTCGCACTTTCACAATATTCAACTTAAAGACGGTGAGAAAAGGAAAAGACACACTTACATCCAATTACAAGTTACATCCTGTTTCACTACATTTCACAGCTAACTGCACAATGTGTCTAGACTGAGTTACACAAAAGACAAAGAATGCTGTAAAGTAGGAGCCCAAACTAACTGAGCGTAGGGGAGAGGGGTGTGAGAAGAGGGAACGGTGGGGAAGGGGAGGGAGAAACATATGGTTGAAAAAATATTTTAACCAAAACACTGATTGTCCAGCGCTTTGGGACGTCCTCCGGACGTGAAAGGTGCTCTGCAAATGTAATTTTGTTGTTGTTGCATTAGTATTCAACCACTTACAGGTTAGTAGCTTTCACTGTTCAGACACGGATTAAAAGACCCCAGAGTATGAATGGAAAAGAAGAGGCAGTTTCTCTCTGTCTAACAATGCATATAAATCGGCTGCTCTCCTCGTGGGTGTTTGACAACGGTTGTCACTTTTGTTACAAAAGTGATCACTGTACTTGGCAGTAATTACTGTGGGGCGGGTTTGGGTATCTCCATGCGATAAAGCATTAAAAAAAACACATTTTTACTTTCTTTTGGGATCAATAATGTAAGACCTGGGTCATCATAATTGTTGTTTCTCTTTCATGAGGAAGCAACCAGACCAGTTAGCCTTTAAACCACCTATCCAGCTTTTGGTTAATACAATCTTCCTCCTAGTACGCTGCCCAACATTCCTGTGTGTGCGCGCGCGCGCGTGCGAGTGCTGGGGTGAGGGGATGAGAAGGGAGAAGGTAAGCAGGGTCTCCTTAGAGCTGAGCAGGTTCCAAAGTTACACGCTTGATAACAGAACGACGGAATCGACATTCAGTCTCGGTAGCCCAATCCCTGATTCAGGAGAGTCCGCAGTACTCCAGGAGTACTGTTGGTGACAGACCAGCCAACCTGGCTCATCAGCTGGACTTGGAGGAGCAGGGATGAGAACAGGGATTCTTCCCAAAGAAGGGACTAACTGAGCGTAGAGGGAGAGGGGACTGAGAAGAGAGATTCTTTCCACTTGGCTTCTATTAACCTCGCAAGCCAAAGTCCTAATAAGGAGCCAGACAAGCAACGGGAAGCTTGTGAGACAGTGTACATTTGTACAGTGCCTTTGACATTGGGAGGACATCCCAAGGCGCTAGTTAGCTCAAGTATTACCCCAACAAACACCACACCCTGGGGGTCGCCAGACTGTGCCAAACTGTATTCAATACTCTCTGGAATTAGGTAAACAGGGTGTGTCCCTGCAGGAAGAGAACGTGCATCCGTTCCAGACACATAAATTTCCATGTAACCAAACTCAGTCTGGTGTAGATATTCTTAAACTGGTGATGGGTTCTGCACTCATCAGCCATCCAGCTGACAAATGCAAATCATGGCTAATATTGGCCCTTCATCCAAAATTCCCATTAATTAGACTTCATCACACTGCTTGCTTTAAGAATTTAAGTATTTCAATGAAATGCTCAAAGTATTTTCAAGCACTGTGACACAATAAGGCTCTTACCAAATGCAGATTTATTATTTATTTTAAGCGCTCTGAAACGCCATCCGGCGTGGAGGGCGCTATATAAATCCAAGTTGTTGTTGTTATTTAGTTAACTGGAGCAAATTGTTTGCAATTCTAACTTTAAGGCTAGCGCAGTAAAAGGAAAGACCGATCTCTCAATTAGTTCAGAATAAATAATGAAGCAAAAACTAGAGGAAGAAGAGAATTTTAAATGGAATCCGAGCGCATTAAACTGAATGCCGTGCACATAAATACTTAAACCCATTAGTAGGATGGTGGTGATCTGGAAGGAAACCCACTCATAGTGCTGGGCAGCATGCGACTCCCTCGCACCCTGCAAGATAGACTGATTTCATGAGCTCTCTGGTCACCCATCACTCTCAGGAGTACTGGAGCTTAGTGGTTATAGCACTTGCCTCGCAAACGAGAGGACCTGGGATCGATTCCTGGGCAGGGCAAAACGTTTCCTTACTCCATACGCTTCTGCTTACCTAGCAGCAAGTACATAAGAAATGCTAGACGAAAAAAAGACTTAAGGTCCACGTAGTTCGCCTTCTACCTTCCAGGCGGTCGCACGCAATAGGTGAATATGTACCGTATTCATAATGTTAAAAGAAAACGATCTAATCTGTGTTTGAAGGAATCAACATTTCCTTCTTCAACCGTCTCCCTAGGGAGCCTGTTGCACAGGTTCACTATTTGCTCACTGAAGTAGCTTTCTGAATTGACCCTCTATCAATCGCAGGCCATGTTCTCTCATTTTACTATTCTGGACTAGTTGAAACAGTCTATCTTGATCTACATTGTCTAGCCCCTTCAGAATATTAAAGACAGCAATTGTTTCGCCTCTCAATCTTCTCTTTTCCAGCGTGAAAAAGCCCAATTTAGTTAGTCGCTCCTCATAGTCCAGTGCCTCCATTCCCTCAATCACTTTGGTTGCCCTCCTCTGTATCTTCTCGATCTTTTTGTACCAGAACTGTACACAGTACTAAGTATGGTCTCACCAATGTTTTATTCAGTGGCAGGATTACCCCACTATTTCAGCTTGCTATTGATCTTTTGATACTTGCTATTGATCCTTTGATCAATAGCATCAACAAGTAGGAACCCGGTTGTTAGTCGAGTGGCAGATTGCTTTTCCGGGGGTAATAATCCATTAAAAAAAATTCACTCAATATGGGACACTGCTGTGTGCAATTGACTGCCGTGTTTCACCCACAAAATATACAGTCTTCACTTTACAGTATATTCTGTGAAGTGCGTTGAGATGCCTTGAAGTCATGATAAGGTGCTATATTCTCTTTGACCGAGCCTTCAGCTCCCCTCTCGACTCTCTTCCCCCTCCTCGCTCCCTCCCTTCCCTCCCCTCACCCTGACCATTTCCCCCTCCTCGCTCCCTCCCTTCCCTCCCCTCACCCTGACCATTTCCCCCCTGCTCGGGTCATGACCCAACTGTGCAGCGCCTTGGGACGTCCTCCTGACGTGAAAGGCGCTTTATAAATGGAATCTTGTTGTTGTTGTTGTATATCAAATGCAAGGATTATTATTATCAATGATGAAGTCGACAGGTATACATAATAGGTTAACCGGCAATAATATTAATAATCTTTGCATTTGATATAGTGCTTTTCACGTGTTCTCGACGTCTCAAAGCGCTTCACAGAATAGACTGTAAAGTGAATTGACTGTATATTTGTGGGCGAAACGCAGCAGTGTCCCACAAACAGTCATGGATTAAAGTGAACAACTTATTATTGATTTTTTTTCTTGAGGGATTATTATCAGGAGTGTGAAGTAGGGAAACCAACCCGATCCCCCATCTCCGCCGCTAGATGCCACTAAACACAACCCTAAAATCCTTTTTTCCCCACCACCCACTACCTCCTCCGTGCTCCCCTCAGGCCTCTTCAATCTTCATATAAAACGCCAAGTGCGAGGAGGTCATGGACTTCTTTTCATCTAAAATTCACAACATCCGCCAGGCAGCCTCATCCACCTGCCTCTTATCACCCACCACCACACCCTCTCTGTCCCTCTCATCCTCCCCATCATCTGCTCCTACCACCACCCCCATCCTACACTCCTTCCTCCACATCTCTCCCTCCTCCCTCTCACCCACCATCACCTCCATGAAACCCACCACCTGCTGCCTCGACCCCCTCCCCACCAATTTGCTGGTCACCCAGCTCCCCCTCCTCTGCCCACTACTGACTGATGTCATCAACCAATCCCTCTCCTCCGGATTAGTCCCTGCTCCCTTCAAAACGGCTGTCATCACCCCCCTCCTCAAGAAACCTTCCCCAGATCACTCAAACCCCAGCCATTACCACCCCATTTCTAACCTGCCCTTCCTCTCAAAAGTCCTAGAACGCATTGTTGCCAATCAACTTCGCGCAAACCTCTCCTCCCACTCCCTCGTCGAACCCCTCCAGTCCGGTTTCCGCCCTGTCCGCAGTACAGAGACTGCGCTTGTGAAAGTCACGAACGACATCCTCTCTATCTGTGACCAGGGCTCCCTCTGCCTCCTTGTCCTCTCCGCGGTGTTCGACAGTCGATCACGCCGTCTTCCTTCACTGACTTTTCTCCGTCATCCACCTCAGTGGGATTGCACTCGCCTGGTTCAAGTCTACCCTCACAAACCTCCAGCAGTACATCTGCACAAACGGCTTCTCCTGCCGCTCTCACCCGGTTACCTGCGGGGTATCCCAAGGATCCATCCTTGGCCCCCGCTTCTCATCTGCAGACACGGAGTACATTGGATGTGGACGACACTCAACTCTATTTTTCCACCTCTCTTTACGACCCCCAGTCCCCTGATGTTCTGCCTGTCAGATCTCAGGGGCTGGATGAGCACAAATTTCCTTCAGCTGAACGTTGACAAGACAGAAGCCATACTCTTTGGCTCTCGTCAACGTCTAAAATCTCCACCTACCCGATCTCCCCCTAAAACTCTCTGAACCCGTACGCAACCGAGGCGTCAGGTTCGACCCCCAATTATCCTTCCTCCCCCACACCCGGTCCCTCACCAGCACTGCCTTCTTCCACCTCCGACATATCGCCCGTCTCCACCAATACCTCTCTCCGAAAGCCGCTGAAGCCCTGGTCCATGCCTTTGTCACCTCTCGGCTGAACTATTCTAACACCCTCCTCGCCGGCCTCCCCTCCACTACCATCCATAAAATCCAGATCATGCAAAACTCTGCCGCCCGCATTCTCACCCGCACCAAACTCCGCTCCCCAATCACCCCAGTCCTGGCCAGACTGCACTGGCTGCCTGTCCCAGAGAGGATCGACTTCAAGATCCTCACACTTATATTCAAATCCCTCCACTCCTCTGCACCCCCCGACCTCTTCTCTCCTCAAAACAGTACCCGTTGCCTTCGTTCCTCCGGATCTGGCCTCCTCCTCGTCCCTCGAGTCCTCCGCTCCACCCTTGGCAGCCGTGCCTTCAGCCACTATGCCTCGAGGCTCTGGAACTCCCTTCCTCACTCCCTTTCGCCTCGCTCCCTCTCTGCCTATTTTCAGGTCTCTGCTGAAGACCTTTCTTTTTGACCGTGCCTTTGGTCATCTTCCCCCCCTCTCCCCCTGGCTCGGCCCTGGGATCCGTTACTGTAAAGCGCTCTGAGACGTCGTCCGGCGTGGAGGGCGCTATATAAATCCAAGTTGTTGTTGAACACGAGTTGAACCCAAAACCTTCTGACCCAGATGAAAGTGCCTGCTTTCTCAGGAGAAGGCAACAACAACTTGCATTTATAAAGCGCAGGAAAGGTAGCATGCCAGAACGCTTGACAGTGGTGGAGCACGACACTGAGCTGGATAAACGTTGGTCTTCTTTCATGTAGCAATTTTTATGTTCAATGACAATTGAATTTTATGGGGTTTCTGCTATTCCCATTCCAAAATGCCATGAAGCTGTGATCAGGAATTATCATTCACTTTCTGGCCTCCCCCACAAATAATAGCCACGTGAGCGATGGAGCCCATAACATCACCAGATCCCAGTACAAGTCAGCAGCTTCTGACGAGGAAGGAAAAAAACTGCCAGGGAAATAAAATCTTAAAATAGTCTACAACAACTACAAGATTACATTTGTGTAGTGCCTTTCACGTCAGGAGGACTACCCAAGGCGCTGAAATTGGTCTACTTGCCAATAAACCATCTTAAAGTGCACACACACAGGTCAGGAGGCTGGGTGCATATAACATTGGACTTTTCATTATAGGAACATAGGGACAGGAGAAGGCCATTCAGCCCCTCAAGCCTGTTCTGTAAGATCATCACTGATCTGTACCTCAACTCCAATTATCCACCTTTGCCCCATATTCCTTGATACCCTACCCTAACAAAAATCTATCCACCTCAGTCTTGAAAATTTCAAGGGGTCCAGCACCCACAGCCTTCTGGGGGAGAGCGTTCTAGATTTTCACTACCCTTTTGGTGAAAAAACTGCCTCTGATTTCACTCCTAAATAGCCATAAAGCTCCGAAAACATTCACCTACAGAAAGAACCTCACAATTACTTTGGAAGCATTTAAAGGAATAGAAAATGATTGCCTTTTACAAGTTGGTGCTCGCTATACGTAAAAAGAGCCTCTCCAGGGAAAAGAGGGAGGGAAATGGATTAAGAAATTCTTGCCAAATGATTACGTACAAAGAATTATATTCCAGAACTGCAGTATACCATCAATTATCTCCCCTGAGGATTACCATCGCATACTCTAACATAAGTGTTAGCCAGCGATATGGTGACAGAAAAAGCCATTAAGACAACCATGATCGTTGGCATCTGGGACTGCCTTTAGTGTGTAAGGCAATCCCTGGTAAACACGGGGACAGTGGTATAAATATCGCCAACACTGAGCTATCAACTGTGCAGACATATCCAAGCTGCTAACGGTGACTGTATCTGCTCTGTTCAGGGTAGCCTGGCCTTAGCGGATTCAATTCCATTTGTCCTGAGGTGCACTTTGGGTGTCAAGACATTGCTAAAAGAGGAAGCTCCACTTTGCAGACACAAACCCAGAGCTGGGTCAGGTTCAGTAACTTAGGAGGAAGGCAATTCAAAGGAAAAACAAAAGCAATTTAGCTGCAACTTAGTTTGGGTAAGGACTTGAACAACTATTCTATATATTCAGGAAGCTTGAAAATCTATGTACATAGAATGATGCAGCACAGAAATGTGATGTTCAACTATTTATGCTGCACAGTCTAAAGCATCTTGCAGCATATACTGTCAAGTGAATTGACTGTATTTTGTGGGCGAAATGTCTGCAAGCATCTCGTCTAGAGTAAAACTAGACTAACAAAATTAAAACTTGAAACCCAGGACAGGACAAATACAACTTACAGTTACACACTTTCCACACTGGATAAACGTCAAAACAAAGATGATGGTTCCTACTAAGTAGAAAGGAAAGATGGAAGGAGTTGTTTAAGGATAATGAGCAACGGCAAGGTCAGAAATGGGTATTTTGTGGGAATGCTTGAAGACTACTTGACTGCATGGGATAGTTTTCATACAACTTTCAGCTTTCTCTCCCTTTGCCGTTAAACAACCTCCTGAACAATTAAACTGCAGTGCCAACAATACAGACGCGCACTGGAGTTAAATTTAGCCAAGGACATTGTGAAGTGCATCAGATGACTTCCTTTACTCAGTAGACTAACATTGCAGTTCAAAAATGATTACGCCTGTCCTTGCCCACCTGACAAACACTGCAGTATGGAGGGAGCCCCCAGCTCAGATCACAACTGCTGTGGGCCAGCAAAGAGACGCAATATGCTTTAGTGTCCCCATTCAAGTAAATGAACTATAATTCTCCTTGATTTAATTGCAGGTGTATTTAATGGTAAGAAAAGCAGCCATTTTGTCTACAGTCATAAAGCAAACAACCAATTTTATCTGCAAGATTGTTGGCCAGTACAGCATGAAATAAACATTCTACTTCCGAATAGAGTTGCAGGATACTTAACACCAACAACAACAACAACAAGATTCCATTTATAGAGCGCATTTCATGTCGGGGGGACGTCCCAAGGCGCTGTATAGTTGGGTCAGGACCCGAGCATTGGGGGGGGAAATGGTCAGGGTGAGAGACAACAAGCAGACAGGAGCTCAGTGCATCAGCACTTGTCCAGATTGTCAGTCTAGACCGTGAGCTCAAGCCCCACCATGGGGACTTCAATCCATGAAACAGAAGGAAGAGTGTTATTGATTGAGACTTGCTGATAAGATCCCCGATTGAAAACATAACAGTGGGGATGTGTGAGATAGGAAACTCAGTGTTGTCTTTTATACATAAAAAAACAAATGGTCAATTTAAAAATCTCAATCTACCTCCCACTCTACAGTTACCAAACCGAGAGAATGGGACAGGTGCAATTACCAGATGAAAAATAAGTGTGATAATAATTTAAGAATTGCTAGACAAAAGAAGCCCAAGTGGATGAAACCAGCCCGTGGTCTGCTAGTTGGGATTCCAATATCCGTTGCCCAGCACATCACCTTGGAGCCAGTTAGAACTATAAGGAGACCCCTTCCCTACAGAGGATAGTCCAGCTGGTTGTTTGACATCCAACAAATCTTGCTTTTATATTCTTTTTATCATCTGGATACAAAACCCAAGGATTCCATTTGCCTTGTTTATGACTGATCTTGGCAAACATCTTACCAGTGCTGCATGTGTTGAACTGCGCTCAAAAACAGAAGTCGTTGGGAACAGTTTTCAGATTTCCAGCTTCTCCAGTATTTTGTGTTTTGAACTGTGCTATGTATTGATACAAAAAGAAACCATTTTACGCAACCATTCTATTATTTGCTTCTCAAGGTGCAACAGTGAATTGATTCTGCATTGGTCACACATTACAGAATGCTGGTCAAGCCGGGCGGGGGACATGGGGCAGGCTGTAGGCCGCTGAGTGGAGAGGTTGATATGGGATCGAAGAGGAGGAAGGGTAAGGGAGAGATTCAGGGGTTGTACCAAGAGGCTTATGTTAATTAGTAGTTAATTAGAAACACAACAGAACACTATGGAGACGAAATGCAGTCATCCAAGTAACATGTATGAAAGCACATCTTCACTCATGTACATTTTTGGTATTACAAATCTGGATGAACTACTGGTCTAAATTGGAGTTACCATTTCCTGGGAAGAGTGTTAATGTTGAGGTACAGGAATGCATCTGCTGACTTTTCACTATTAAAACCTTCTCACCCTGGCACCTCCCTTTCCTCTCCAATCTGCTTACTCCCCAACCAACTACCTAATCTCAATTGGGTCCGACCTACTGCATGTCCCTTGTGCCTTCCGTTCCACCATCGGTGGCCACTTTCAGCCACTGCACCCTGAAACTTTGGAACACTCTTCCTCTATCCCTCCGCCTTGCCCCCTTCCTTCCCCATCTTCAGGTCGCGCCTCAAGACCTTTCTCTTCGACCGTGCCTATACACCTTCCCCCAGCTCAACATTGTGCTCCGCCCTTATCTGTCATTTTCCTGCGTGGAGAGCACAATTTGTTGTTGTAGTTGCGTTACCCTGTGTGAGGGGCGCTATATAAATGCAAGTTGTTGTTGGTATTTCTTTATGGGCTTATACATAATAAGAAGAAGTCAGGGGTGGGGGAAGGATGAGAGAAAAAGAGGATGGACACCCTACTGTATCCCAAACCTTAGCCACTCTTAGGAAACCCTCAATTGCAATCCTAGTTGCAGAGCAGCGTTTATGTGGGACAAGGGAGATTCTAACGGGATTCTTTATTAAATAACCCTACAGGTTTGACCTTGGTGTCAGCCACAGCAAATTGCGTGAAGCAGCTTGACAGAAATATTGGACCAGAAAAAGGCCACAGGTCTGATATCAGTAGCCAGCAGACCTCACATGTGAATATTCCTGTGGATTGCTTTCAGTGAACTGGGCAGGACAAAGACAAGCCCACATTTGAGAGCACAGTATTGATGGGAGCTATGGATTGAACCCGCGAGGCAGATCTCGGTTTATAAAAAGGCTCGTCCGTCAATATCAACCTGATCTGAGCTGCCTCCTCACTTGGCCTCTAGTGCAATCATGAGCTCAGCTACAGATCGGATCACACGCTGAGCTGGGTGAACGACAAGCTCCTCCAGTGCCAGCCAGCAATGTGAGATCAGTGCCTCAGCACGGCACAAGGTCAACACAAAGTCCAAAGCACTCGCTTCACAGTGTGCAACTTCATTTAGAAATTCCCATTGCATCATAGGGACTAAAGGAAGCCATTCTGCTGAGTACATCTATGTGGTACCCATCATATCACCCTTTATTATGAATCCCACTCTCCAGCCCTCTCCTCCCCACCAATTCCTTAATATTTTACTGTTGCAACGCTTGCCCAATTTCATCACACAGACTGTCACTTAGCCCATCACGCCTTTGCCATCATTAGATCACTCTCTATTTCTACTATTCACACTTTCCTCATATCCTGTAATCTCTTTAATGCCTTGGATCCAACTCCCTTTAGAATATTTCTATCGATCCAGCCTAGAGAGCCACTTTAGAGTAATAAAAGCCACACACTTACAACCTTCCTCCCAAAGAAATTTCTTCTCCCATTCTTCTGCTAACAATCGAAGCGCCTTGACATGACATGTCAAACATATCAAATGCAAGGATTATTATAAAACAGAGACTGGGGCCCTTTGTTACCAATTTCCCAATTTAAGGAAATAGATTTTCTCTGTCTATCTTGTCACGTCCTTCAGAATCACGTCCCCTCTCAATCTCCTCTGCTCCAGTGGGGGGAAAAAAAAATTGAGACGGCTTTTTTTCCAATACATATATCATCTCAAATCACTAAATTCTGCTGCTATCACAAAGCGATCAGTGAAAGACAATGACGGGAATGTGACATGTATATACAATGTCCTTCTGAACCATGAACAAAAAGCCTCACGCTACGATAACAATTCATTCCTCCCAACCTGAGCGCTGTCTAGCTAGAACACTGAGCAAGGCGCTAGTTGGAGCAATGAGGCTGTTAAGAGCATCACTCTCCTCAACGTTACGGTTATTCTTGTCTAATACAACGGGCAGCGTTACACAGCACCTTCAGCGCATCAGAGAGCTGAGTCTTCTTGCAGTGTTGAGTTTTAGCTATACGCTACTTCTTGAACCCAGCACTGTAAAGATTTATTGCAAAAACAATGCAGAGATGATATGGTCTGAGGGGATCAATCAGTGATGCATGATATTGGGACAATATCATGAAAGTCAACGACAATCAGCCATGTGTGTCTTTACATGGGCTTCAGAGCTGGGTTGGACGGCATGCACTGTTCCTCTCCCTGACCCTATTCTGTCAATGCTAAGTCATGCAGGGAAATGGCTCTAGTGTCTGCCACCCTGTTGAGGTGCCAGTCCAGGCAGATTGAGTGCAAGCAACTGAACCCCTACCCCTTTCCATTGTGTCTGAACTGTCACCCACACACATAGACACCATGAACCATCCCAGAATGTTAGGGGTGGAGAGAAAGAAAGATTTGGATGGAAATGGAAAGTGCGGAACCTGCCTTCCTCTCTCTCTATCCCACCCTAGCGCAAGGGGACGGAGAGCAAAACCAGAGGATTTAACCCAAATTTAAGTCATGCATGGATTTAAAGCAAATATTCAACATTGTTGATCAGTCACCTGAATTACCAAAGATTTTCTATCCCACTGTATATCTCAGAGTGCTGCTCAACCCTGGATAACAACCATTAAACATCTGTTCAAAGATTTTTGTTTAAAAAGAGGAAAAATATCCTCCTCGCAATCTTCCTCCTATGTACTTCACTCTTCAAAAGCCACAAAAGATACTGACACCTCCTGAAATGCAACTGGGTGAAACAGCAGGGCCTTGCTGTCTAAATATAGCTCACTGCAACACACAGGCACCTTAATCAAATCATGCAGCAAGTTCCATGCCAGCTAAGCATTCGTTTTTCACTTCTAGAGCAGAAAGTTTCCCCCCAAATTATTTATAGCACTTTTGTCTAAGTTACAACTGCACCCACCGCAAATTAAAAACAATGGGGGGAGATGAGTAACTTAACATAACATAAGCGGGGGAACCACAACACAGCCCGTGTCCCTGGGAGTTAGGGAGCGAGTGCAAATACCTGGGATCTCTGTGCTAATGGTCCGCTTGCTGTTTCCGGAGCCCTCATCCTCGGAGGAGCTGGTGCTGGAGTCGCAGGTCAGGTCACTGTCGCTGGTGCTGCTGTCCTGCAGTAATGTGTACTTCTTGCGTGCGGCTGCCTCCCGCTTCTGCCTGAGCAGCCGCATGCGCTCCTTCTGCTTCTGCGTGCGGGCCTTGGACACCCGGCCATTTGGTTTGTCCCCGGGGCACGAGCGGTTCTTCTTGGGAGCCATGGCCGAAGTCTCGCTCTCGGACCTTGACCGCCGAGACTTCTTGCCGGCAGGCGGCGGTCCCCCACCTCCTCCGCTCCCAGCAATCCCTATGGTGTCCTCAGGCGGTGCAGTGCCGGCCGTCTCGCTCTCCTCCACAGACGAGAGGGTGTCGGAGTCCGCGAGGTGGCCGCTGGAGGAGGGGGACACCATACACTGATTGGAAGAGTCACTATCATATGTACGACCGTGCTGCTGCTTTTCACTGTCGGCGGATGGTGGCTGGGACTCCGAGTCCTGCCCGAGCTCCATCAACAGGCACGGCTCCCCCGACTGCCCGCTTGGCTTCAGCGGCAGCTCGGGCTCCTCCTGCTTAGCTGGGACAGTCTCTTTCTGGACAGTCACCACATTGTCCTTGTCGGCACAGTCTGCCTTGGTGTCCTCAATACCCTTGGCCGGAACCTCAGCCTCTCCCAGGCCATCCTGGGAGGAGAAGTCGGTCTTCTCCGCTCCTTCCATCTTCATGTCACTGAGTCCTGCGTCGCTCCCTCTGAAAGGTCATAGAGCACGCAGGCGGGAGGTTGGGCACGGCGCTCAATTAGATCTGGTGATAGTAGGGGCACCTGAAGAGAACAGAAGTGTTGGTTACAGTCAGCTCAGCAAATCTGACACAAGTAGAGCATCTGTTCCCTTTTACCAGAGCCCATTAAACTCATCTGACGTCACGATTACCCACAGCACATTTCTCCATTGCTGCTAGAACATGGAAATGTTTGGCTCATACATAGCAAGTCACCTCATTTAACATGTTGCCTACTCAGCACCAGGAAATCATCATGCGGGGGGTAGGGCAGGGTCTACAATTCTATCTAGGTGTTTCTAGACAGACTGCACATTCCTTCTTTCAGTGAGCCGGGAGGTGATCTGGTACACTTCAAAAGTAGAAGAAAGTACACTTCAGTGCTAGATCAGTTCAATGTAGTACTGAATAAGCTATAAGTGACATAAGGTACTGTGTGCGCTAATTCAGATGAATGTTAAAGACCCTGTATCACTATACAAAAGAACAGAAAAGAATATTTCTCTTAGTGTACTGACCAACAATACTTCACATAGGTCAGTCATTCTCATGGCTGTTTATAATAATAATACTTGCATTTGATATAGCGCTTTTCACGTCGGGAGGATGTCCCAAAGTGCTTCACAAAACACACTGTAAAGACTGTATATTTGTGGGCGAACGCGGCAGCCAATTGTGCACAGCAATGTCCCACAAACAGTCGTAGATTGAAAATGACCAATTTATTATTGTTTGGTTTTGGAGGGATTATTATTAGGCTCTGTGTGGAGTAAGGAAACTTGCCCAAGGTTTCGCCCTCTGCCTGGAATTGAACTCAGGTCTCTCACTTGCAAAGCGAGTGCACTAACCACTGAGCTACAGGACTTATGGGAGCTTGTGGGCAAATTAACTACAATGATTGCATACAAATAGTCACTGCACTTGACAACAATTATTGTGAAGCTCTTTAAGTTGCTGAAGGAAAGATTAATTATTACATCTCCGGGAATGTGAAGCACACAAAGCAGGACGCTTTCGGTGACTGCATTTCGCAACAGAAACAGCAGTGTGCTCCACCCATCCTACTCTTTGCTGTGTCCAGCCCTGCCCTTCCAGCAGGTCACTGAACTCAGGCTGTGTGCTGATTGCTTCAGGCCCTGGTCCTCACCCACTCAAAAGAGTTTCTTAAAAAAACATATTTTCCAACATCATCCTTGCGTTTGTCTGCAATTACAAACAAGTCCTCCTAGGGCGTTGGAAATGCTGCAGGACATTGAGTCATCGTGAATCAGAAAGTTGTCAAAGCAGAAGTTGTGAATATTGGGAGTCCTGTAGCATAATGGTCAGAGCACTCGCCTCACAAGCAAGAGGACCCAGGTTCAATTCTCGGGCTGGGCGAAACGTTAAGTGAGTTTCCTTCCTCTACATGCCCCTGTTCACCTTGCAGTAACAAGTCATCCAGTTGTTAGTCGATTGACGGATCACTTTCTAGGGATAATAATCCCTTAAAAAAATAATTTGGTCACTCAATCCACAACTGTTTGTGCGCAACTGACCATGTTTCACCAATAAAATATACCGTCAATTCACTTTACAGTATATTCTTTGGAGTGCTCTCAGTGATGCGATAAGATGATATCAAATGCAAGCATTATTATTGTTAAAGTGCATTTCATCATATCTCCTACGACTGTAAGGGAGAAGAAAACCAGCAGTCAAACTTGGATTCATATCAAATTGTGTCTATACCCCTGCCCACAACCTCCACCCTCATCTCTGGCCCACTCTCTGTCTCATTCTTCTTTCGCTGAGTCGGTGGCTCAGACTTCAGTTACTTTGCTACAACACATTCTAGAAGTTGTTCCCTGAATCCCTGAGGTGAATAACTAACCTAAACCAAACGGGTGTACGTCTCCCCGGTTTAACATCTCTGACAGTGCAGAACTCTTCCTAGTACAGCCCTGAATCATCAGCCTACGCTACAAGGTTAGATCATTTTAATGAAGAAACTCTTAACAGTTTCTGTAGTTCATTGCTCTCATAGCCACTCCACAGAGCAGATGCTACAATGGGAATTCATTTACTCAGTGATGGACAGGATTGCATTCAAGTGCGCAGTAATTTAACCAGATCACAATCACCTGTAAATCTACACTACTGTGACTCGTCTCCCGATCGTTGCTTACTGCTTCAATCCCACCATCAGTGGCCAAGGCTCAAGCCACAACTCTTAGGAACTCTCTCCCCAAATCGCTTGCCTTGTGCCTGCTTGCTCTGCCTTCATTCCCCCTTCTCTGTTGGCAGGCGGGCCTTCTGCCACTCTGCCCCCACCTCTGGAACACCATCCCACAGTCCTTCCGCCTCATCCCCTCCCTTGCCACCATCAAGACCCATCTCAAGACCCTCCTCTACGGCCGTGCTTTCGATCTCCCTGCTTTCCCCCCCCCCACCTGCCCTCCACCCTCCCTGACCCCAACCCCCAGCTCGGGTCCGAAACTCTGCCTGTCCAGCCCCTTGGGACGTCCTCCCGACGTGAAAGACGCTATACAAATATAATTTTGTTGTCTCTCTCTCTGACCATTCCTTTGGTCAAAATCCGCAAACTCCCCTTCCACCGTCTTTGCACAAGGTTTCCTAATTGAAGAGGCGCTTACGTAAATGCAAGTTGCAACACTATCGTAAATCGCCATTAATGACACCACCCAGTCAATGCTTGGTGTTGTGGGGAGAAGCCAAGTAATTGTCACAGCAGAATCCTCCTACATGAAGGTGAGGGCAAGTAGAGTCATAGAAAAACAGAATTTGAGGCCACTTGAACAATGTGACAGTTGCCTCCAATTTGGGATACTCTAGTCCAATATTTTTTTCTATTATACGAACTGAACAACCAAGCAACCAGGAGGCAAACAATCAAGTTCCCAGTTAACAAACATCTGCGTCTGATAACAAGAGATAACTAAAGGTCTGTGAACTGAAACCATTTAATACACATAATCAGGGAAAGGAAAGCTGAATTCTGAAATACGACAATGTTAAAGGGGGCATTATTGCACTCTGTTGCGCAGTTTTCAAGCTCTCTCTTTCTCTCTCTGTGTTTCTGTTGCTTGTCTATCTAATGCTGTAAGCCCTCAGTCAGTACACAGGAGCAGGCATTATGCGTCTAATTCCCACTCTCCTTTCTGTGACATTGCGATCCAACGCTAGAGTTACGTCATCCAGAAACTTTCTGCACAAAATGCCCAGCTCTGAGCAGCTTTAAACCACAACAAGAAACAGAGGACAGTTACACTCTCTCCACCCACTCAAATTCTTAACCAAATAGTTATAATGGACCCCTCCCTATACGATTATCCAAGCTCCATCATCACACCTCCCTCAGCCTCCTTCAAACCCCTTAGACCACGCTTTCAGTCACCTTCTTATTTGTGCGCAAATTGGCTGCCGCGTTTCCCCAACAAAATATACAGTCACTATAGTTTACAGTATATCCTGTGAACTGCTTTGAGATATCTTGAAGACATGAGAAAGCTCTATATCAAGGGCAAGGATTACTATTATCAACTAGCTTGGTGATTCTCACTAGCCCTGTAAAGCTCTTTACCTGATGTGAAAGGTACTATAATTTTCTCTTGAATTTCCTGATACATTCTACATATCCACTGCTCTGTGGGAAGCAGTGCAACCCAAAACTGTCTGTTCACCTTCTCTAGTATCTTGAGTCAATGCCTCCTTGTCATAGAAACTGTGCCTAAATGAAACCGCACCGGGGTTCATCTTAACCAAACCCTTTATGATCTTGAATACATCACAAGCCCGCATAACATTGTGTCTCGGTGGCAAAAAAAGTAATGGGAAAGCTGCCATTTGACCACAGCTACTTGTCCTGTCACACTTCATTATCAAGCCCATTTTCCAGCCCTTTTCCAATAACCCGCAATATTTTACAGCTCAGATGCTTATCCGGTTCCCCTCTGAATGATTCTATTGATCAAGCCAAAAAAAAGGCAGCTGTGGTAATGAAATCCCCACAATTTTCCGAGTGAAGATATTTCTTCCAACAATCGCTCGCTTGTCATCAGTCCCCAAACTAAGGAACATCCCCCGCCCTCAAACAACTTACATCTGTACTGAAAACACAGCTATAAAAACTGACAACATGTGCTGTACTGATCAACTTTGCATCCTTAGATTAAGCTTCTAAATCCGTTTCAAGGTCACCATTGTTACTGACTGCGAGACCGAAATAATTACTGATATCCTTGGCTATTAAACAAAATACAACATTTAGGTGGTTGTTTCACAGCCTTCTATTTTGCTACACTACCCTAGGGTCTATCCTTCACACCCTATCCCTAACCTGAGTTCCCGTCTGCATAGTTGAGTTGATGTTTAAACATCCCGCAACAGAATTCGAAAAATGGAAATTTCTCTTGTCAAACATCTGGTGTGCTGCGTAAGGATTTCTGTCAAATGTAGAGTTTGCATATTTGTAGGCAAATATGGAAAATCATACATTCCATGGGGTGAGAGGCAGGTAGGGGTGGTGGGGAATCAGCAGATGTGCCATCATTTGGATGAGACATTAAACCAAGGTCCTGTTCAAGTGAATGTTAAAGATCCTATGGCACTACTCGAAAAGAGGAGGGTGTTTCTCCCGGTGTCCTGGCCAACAATCTCTTCAATAAAATCAGTCACTTCTTGGTGCTACTTTACAGTGGAAACTTCACATACAGACAGCATATCAAGCTTCCAAAGGGCAAAGTACTGCAGTTCTGATGAATGGTCATTGACCTGAAATGTTAATCATTTTCCTCTCTCCATGGATGCTGCCTGACCTGCTGCGTGTTTCCAGCGACTTCTGTGTTTGTATCAAGCTTCCAACTGTAGGTTGAGTCAGAAACAGTCATACATTATTACTCAGCTCTTCAAACAATGACTCGCTCTAAAACCAATTGAATCGCCCAAAAAAGTCACAGATTCAGTCACAGGTTGAATCCCTGCTCTGTGCTAAGTTGGTGGATTTCAGCCAGGCAGTCGTAGAATGTGTTAAGAATTGCTTCTGACAAGACAAGATTCTAACAAGATTGGCGGTGTCCGTTAACTATCGATGGATTCCAATCAATGCTGATGGTAAACTGCAGAATTGTGAACAATGCCAGCACGTTTCCCCACATTATAACGTGTATGTAGACAGCACCTTTCCGGTAAGTCAACATCTATCTGAAAGCACTTCACGGGAATCACCAAGTGCTGATCAAACTGGATCAAAGAACAAGTTTCTGAAAGAGCGTTGGAGGCAGGGAGAGAGTTCCAAAGAGAAGGGATGTAGTTGCTGGAGCCTCACAGAAGTAGGGAGGACCAAGCGGTGAGAATCAACAAGTACTGCAGAACACTGGTGCAGTACCTGTGCATTATTACTATTTCAAGCCACGATGCAGTCCGCACAACCTGAAACGTGGCTCTGGAGACTCAATGCCACGATAACAATCACCTGGCGGGAAGTTGCAAACTGCTGCAGGTGTTGCAAAAGAATCTAAAAACTGCAATTCTCACGGGAACAACTCTCACGGGGGCGGGTGAAGCTGCAGTTGGTGTGAAAATGATACGTTCTGTACAAGACATAGCTAGCCACACTTATCCAACCCCATTAACATTCCGGATTCACAGGCACATTTTGCTGTCCTCCCCCATCTGCCTGGACAACTTTAGCTGTCAGGGCTGCTAATTAAAAGGCAGTGACTAACCAAGTGGCCACAATTCCTAGTCAGACATGGGCTCCAGCTTCAAGAACATTTCAACAAGTTTAAAGTGTCTGCAAAGCAAGCCAAGAATCAATCATTGCACATGTATCCGATTAGCACCATCTTTCTCTCATGTTTTCCCCACTGTTTTTCTTTGCTTTCTTCTCTCCTGACAGGATCCAAATCCGGGTTTTTATCACCAACTCACCCTCACCTGCTCCTTGATGGCGATTCAACTGTGACAAGCCATGGTGGCCAGGCGCCTATTCTACCCTCAAACTACACATATCCCCTTTCCAGCAAGGAGTGGAGTCTGGATATTGCTCCTAGTAATGGGAATCTGCAGCATTCCCACTTCACGGACCTGCTGCACACCACCTCCACCGCTGGAACAATTAATTGCTCACGCTCTTTGGGATTCTCTCCCCAAATGCCTCCATCTTCAAACTCTCCCTGTTTTCAAAACCCTTTTGACTGCGCCTTTTGTCATCTCCTCTACACCATTCCTCCTGTGTGATCTATTCAGCCCACAAAATATACAGTCAATTCACTTTGCAGTACATACTGTGAAGCGCTTTGAGGAGTCTCGAAGACGTGATGAGGCGCTATGTCAAATGCAAGGATCATTATTATTATGCTGTCCTACTTGAAAGATGCTTTAAGAGTCAAAGTTATTGCTACTAACTCTTTTCACCTCCCTTTCCCAGGGAGCTGCTAATACCGACACTGTACAAGCACAGATCAAACCTCTCTCAAACACTCCATCCCATTCTCCTTGCTGCAAAGCACATCTGCACAACAATTACCGAGGTCAGAAGCTTAGGACTTGGAAAAACACTGGTCGTAAACTGACAACAACAACAACAAGATTCCATTTATAGAGCGCCTTTCACGTCGGGAGGACGTCCCAAGGCGCTGTCATGTAGGGCATAGCCTGTTTTTAAATATCTTTCTAATTTCATCCCCTTCCTTTAATTAAATTAATTGAAAAATTTTAGAAAATCGTTCCTCTGCAAATACAATTCATGTGTTCCAGATACGCAGGACTGACAGGCAAACCAAACTAATTAATGGGCCGTCCACCTCAAGGCTCGCTGTTGGATCTTGCTATGTACAAAATGGCAATTGCCTGCCTCCCCAAACCGTTACTACACTCGTTCGCTCGCTGTTAACATGCTTGATGGGACGAGATGTTAGAAAAATACACGTTTATTCTCTAGTGCTGACACGCCTCGGTGAGTGGGAAGGTACGAGTTGCTTCCCAGTCACAGTGAGCTGAAAGCTCAGCAGCCTGGAGAACAATAGCAGGTCGATTATTTCTTTGTGACTTTTTGCCTCGGCCCAGCCTGTGTGAACGACCCACTGTTGCCTGGCTCAGCTTGATCCTGGCCGGTCCACCCAACACAAAACAGAACACCTCCTCAATTACAGAAACTTGCTTTAGGTCAGAAAACAATTCCCAAGTACTATTTTACCGGTAATATATTTGCTAAACACTGCTTCAATTTAAACATTTTGGGTCTTTTAGATGGAAGAAAGTTTAAGGCAATGGCTGTGAACTGAGGTCTCTGATTGAACACAACAAATTACACTGTATAGCGCCTTTCACGTAGGAGGGCGTCCCATTGAGATAAGACAGTCAGGGATTTGGACCCGAGCAGGGCATTGGGATCAGGAGGGGTGGAGGGCATAGTGCTCGTTGTAAACGGCTCAGGCCAGTTCCAGGAACAATGCTTTGCCTGGTGGACGTATAAAATCTGACAATGTGTTGTCGCCATGGTTTTACTACGAACCACTTGCTTTCCCTGTAGCGCCCTGCGGTTAATACTGTACCTAGATTACATTTATGCTGCAGACTGCCAACTGACTGTGGAAAGAGAGAGGGAGGGAGGGGGAGGCTGCAGCTATTTTCACACCCGCTGACATCACAAACTCTCCCACACCACCTCAGGTCTCAAGGTCACAGTGCTGCGTGTTTTTTTAAATGAAGACATTGAGCCCACACACCTTGCCTGTTGCTTTGAAGGGGTGAGTTTGCGGCTGAATTGTCTGTGTGCTTGGGTGGCCGGCATTACGTAATCCTTAAGCATCAAATAAGTGCACAAAGCCAATGAAACGCCACCCACGTGACACGGTGACACTGTAACCTTCCCAGCACTCGCTTCTGGAGGTTACCATAACACCAGCTTGTTTAATCAGCAAATCATCCTTGGGTTTTTATTATTATTACTTACAACCCGTGAACCCAAACAAAGGCTCTGCCTTACCTTCCATCACTGATTTTTGTTAAGATAGAAAAACAGCAAGTCCAGACAAGACAACACAGCCTCCACAGTCCCTCTCCTCCTCAGCACCTCCCTTCGCAGTCTCGATTTTCCACGAAACTAACAACAACTTGTATTGATATAGCGCTCATCACACAGGGTAGAGTCCCAGGGCACTTGAAATCATAAACAATAAATCCTGCTGCGGACCAGACTTGTCCCCTCCCTCCTCAAACCCAGGGCTTGAATTTTAAAATAGAAAGAATCTGTGAATATAAACGAAGCAAGCTGTAACACAACATGCTTTACATAATTTCACCACTGTCCAATTTGCTCCACCAGTGGGCCTGCCACCAATTTACTGCATGCTCACTCAGTAAGGCCTCAACGCTTTTACCTTTCAAACTCAAACCTAACTTGCTCTCCTCAGGCCCTTTTCCACTCTCCACTCCCAATTACTCCCAATTTTGTTGACGATCCCATACCTTTGCTCTCACCTCTCAGAGTTTGTTTTCCCACATTCTCTGTTGCTCCCCTCCCAAGCAAGACTCGACCATTCTTTACCCGCCACACTATATCCTGTGAAGCCCTTTGAGACGTCTCAATGATGTGATAAAGCGCTCTATCAAATGCAAAGATTATTGATATTATCCCAACAGCTTCTCTTGTTCGATTCCCGGCCAGGGCAAAACATTAGGCAAACTTCTTTATTCCACATGTCTCTTGTTTACCTAGCAATAAGTAGGAACCTGATTGTTAGTCAATTGGTGAATCGCTTTTCCGGGGGTAATAATCCCTTCAAAAAATTATAATTTGGTCGCTCAATCCATGACTGCTGTGTGCAATTGTTTGCTGTGTTTCACCCACAAAACATACAGTCAATTTACTTTACAGTATATTCTGTGAAGCGCTTTGAGACGTCTCAAAGACGTGACAAGACGCTGTATCAAATGCAAGGATTAGTATTATTCTCACACTGGTTATTTCCGCTATCAAAGCGTGCTCACTTTTCCTCCTCTCTCCCCCTCCCACACTAAAAAACACCTCATTTAACTTTACTGGCAGATCGTCAAACCAAGGCCAAGCCGAGGCTTCGCTTTATCTGTCACCAATATCTACACACCTGTTTCACTTCTCAATCCTTTACTGACTCTCACTTCTCTACTGACTCGCACTTCCACCGGGACCCCTCATCTCCTGGACTGTCCCATTAGCCGGTCAAGTGCCGCCCCACCACCACCACCCTAACATCTCAGCATCTCGAGGTTAGAAGCTTGCCTTTTTCTTGAGCGGTCCTGGGAGCTTGGCTTACCCATCTCAGCAGTCCCCAGTCTCCGTTGCCCACATCCATCTCGATTACCCCTTCCATTCTAAATCCTACTTGTCCTTCTTGCGCACCTCTTGCCCAGTCTCTTCCTCCCACTCCACACACACACACACACAACCAAACACCGATGGCCACACTTCTTCATCCACCCCCAGGGTTCCTTACCTTCCGAAGCTCTGCTCTTCCCCCCCTTGTCTCCCCCCACAAATCGCAACCCCCTCTCTGACGGGGACACAGTTGATCCGGAAGATGTGAAGAGCAGCAGCAGAAGAGCCTGAGACCGGACTGGAACAGTCCCCGTTAAGCACTGGGAGCGCAGAGCGATGGTGGAGGTGACGAGAAGGGGGGAAATAAGGGGGTCGTGGGGGGGGGTGGGGGGTGTGTGTGTGGGGGGAGAGGGAACTTGTCACAAATCAGGAGCAGACAGCGAGACAAGAGAGACAGAAAAAAAAAGAAGGGCGATAATGTTTCGCTCTCGAAAGCAAAACCCGGGGGAGGGGGGGCGGTAAAATAACCGGTTGTTTAGTAGATATTTAAAAAAAAATTGACGGGGAGGGGAGGGGTCCAAATAACACAAACTGATCTCACGGCAATCGGAAGGGAGGCGGCGGGGGAGGGAGCAAAAACCCCCCCACCCCCCAGGGGAGGAGAGGAGGAGTGGACGGGCTTTTTTTTTTCCCGGTGAATCACTGATTAGTGAGGGCTAAAAAGCTGCTGAGGGCGGAGGCCGGTGTCGGCGGGGAGACGATGGGGGGGGGAGAAGCGGCGGCTGTGAGGCTGTAAGATGGCGGCGGCTGCTGCCGGGTGACATGGGGGCCCGGCCTCGGGCGGGTGTTGGGGGGAAGGCCTCTCGCTCACACACTCACTCCTCGGCCTCGAGTGCTCGGCAGCGGGGACTGGGACTGGACAGGGAGGGAGGGAGAGCGCCGGGGCGCCCGCCGCGCCATGCCGTGTGTGTGTGTGTGTGTGTGACTCGCAGCTCCCGGGCTCCGGCCCCTGTTGTCGCTGCGCCTCCTGCAAATGGCGGCCGCGGCGCCGGCCGCTCGCCTTTTATACCCGCCCCACCCGCCACCGCGGGGTAGCCCAAAGCCGCTCGAACCCGAGCCCCGAAGTAGCCCAATGTGGGTGTTGTTAATTATAAACAGCGGCGGCTGCCTTTCAAACAAAACGACCGGGGGGGGTCAGGGCTGCTCTTGAGACCGCGTGAAGACAAAAAGGCTGCAAAAAAAAGTGTGTGTGGGGGGGGAGGAAACCGCGCGCACGCGCAAAAAAAAAGTTTTGCGGGGGTTTCAATTGATTTTTTTTTCAAAAACCCGCCCAATTGGGCGTGAAGCCCGCCCAACCCGGCTGCTTTGTTGGTCACCGGAAGCCGGCGGCCCGCGCGCGACCTCCGAGACTCCTCCCCCTCTCCCCTCCTCCGCCGCCTCCTCCCCCCCCCCACCCCCGCGTTACCATGGAGACGCCGGGCCTATCTGTCGCCATGACACCCAGCCATCCCCATCCACCGCCTGACTCCCCACCCTCACTCCCTCCCTCCTCACCCTCACTCCCTCCCTCTCCACACTCCCTCCCTCCCTCTCCACACTCCCTCCCTCCCTCTCCACACTCCCTCCCTCCCTCTCACTCCCTCCCCACATCCCACCCTCCCTCCCTCTCTCCCTCCCACCCTCACTCCCTCCCCCCTCACTCACTCTCCCTCCTCACTCCCTCCCTCCCCACCTCACTCCCTCCCTCCCTCCCCACCCTCACTCCCTCCTCACCCTCCTCCCCCACCCTCACTCCCTCCCTCACGTCGAGACGCCATCCAGACGTCTCAAAGCGCTTCACCCCCCCCCCCCCCCCCCGGACCTCCGTGAAGTGACTGTGTGTTTTGCGGGGCAGGCGCCGCGGCCGAATTTCCGCACAGCGACGGCCCGGCCATCCGCCGCCGTGATGGGGCGGACGAGCCATTTTCTCCGGACTTCTCTCTCTTCCACAGTCGTGCCGCAGGATCCTCGACTCCCGCCTGAGCGGGACCTCGGTTTAAACGTCTCGTCGCGCGGACGGCACCTCTGACCACACAGGGCTCTCCCGGCCCCGCCTTGGAGCGTCAGCGTAGGCTAATGGGTTCCAAGCACCGGCGTCAGCCTTGAACTCGTAACCTTCTGACTCAAGAGGCGCGAGTGCTAAGCCGGGCCGACGCGACTGAAATAATTAAATCATACCATACAAAATTCTGGAAGATTGTTGGCCAGAACACTGGGAGAAATTTATTTTTCTAATAGTCTCGCTGGACTTTTACGTCCGGAAGAGACGGACAGAACCAACAGATGGCATCTCCAATACTCAAATTCCACTACAGCCCAAAGTCCCTTCAACCCATAACCCTCTGACTCACCTGGTGAGAGCTCTTAGTTACCATTTTAGAAAATGTGATGCTGGGGAGAGTTGGGGGTTAATAAGTGGGGTCACCTCAGGGCTGAACTGGCTCCAAGGTAATGCTCTTGGCAACAGAAATGTCAGAATTGAGTCCACCCTCTGGGGCAGTCTCGGTTCCAGAGACGGGCAGATCCCTAGTAGTCCAGGGACTACTGATGACAGCCTAGCCCATCAGTAGGCTTTAGAGGAGTAGACTGTTCACTGGGGGCAGAGATTCTTCCCACTCAGCTTCCGCAAGCAAAAGCTCGAGCAGATGGGGAGCGCCTACTTGGATAAGCAGCAGGAAGTTTGGAGCAAAGGAAGAGTGTGAAAGCAGCAAGGTGGGCCAAATGTGAAGCAATGTGAAACAGCAATGAACAAGAACAGGAGAACCATCAACAGGGCCAAAAGACATCCTGTAATTTCTACAATTTTAAGGGAGCCAAAAAAAAGTTATTTTATTCCAAATAAATTACAGAAGCGAATAACATTTTGTTGGGAAACTGGGCTGAGGCTGATTGGATTTCAGAAGCACTGTATTAGTGGGATCATGAGACGAGGTGGTAGGGTTACAGATCACTAGATTATTCATTCCCGTGTTAAGACAGCAACAGGTCTAGTTTCAACCAAAAAACTTAAAAGATTGTGTTTACACAGCATTTTTCATAGTAGAATGAACATCTTGAAACGCTTCATGAGGAGGAGACAGGGGATAATAATAATAATCCTTGCATTTGTTACAGTGCTTTTCACATCTTCTAGACGTCTCAAAGCACTTCATAGGATATACTGAAAAGTGAATTGATTCTATATTTGTGGGCGAAACACGGCAGCCGATTGCGCGCAGAAATATCCCATAAGCAATCATGGATTGAGTGACCAAATTTTTTTTTGAGGGATTATTATCCCCGGAAAAGTGATCCGCCAATCGACTAACAACCGAGTTCCTACTTACTGCTGAATAAACAGAAGCGTGTGGAGTAAGGAAACGTGCCCAATGTGTCGCCCTGCTGGGAATAGAACCCAGCTTTCTGGCTCGCGAGGCGAGTGCTCTAACCACTGAGCTACAGAACTCCAGGGGATGGTCAGGAGGGAGGCGAGGGGAAGGCTGAGGTTGTTGACTAAAGACACAGTCAGAGAGATGAGTGATAAAAATGGTTTTGAAATCTGAAAGCGCAAAACAGAGACAGATTTTGAGCGAGTTCCAAAGCATGAGGTATAACAGCTGAGTCCTTGACCACTGATGGGGTTAGGGAAGTGAGCACAGTGAGGAACAAGCAGGAGCCCAGAGTCAGACAACAGGGGACAATAGGTCTGAAGGTTTAGGTTTAAAGGCTATGAAGACAAACGGAAGGGGGGGGGGGGGGGGGCGCAAAATTCAGGGAGTTCTTGAAAGCTCAGCCACTGTTGGTGGGGTGAAGCGGGGCAGAAAATGGCAGTAAAGCTCAAGGTAGCTGAGGGGAGCAAGCGAGCAGACGGGGTGGGGTTGGATGGGAGAAGATCAGAGATAGAGAGATGCTGGCGAGTGGAGGGTCTGTAGACGAGGGTGAGAACACTGAAATTGATCCGTTAGGAGACAGCGGAGCCTGGTGAGGATTGGGGTGATGGAGGGGGGTGGGGGTAAGAGAGAGGAAAAAATATCAACCAGGATTCCAATTATCCTGAACCTCGTTGAAGCTGCACAGGTGCAGACAGGACCGGGCTGTGATAATAATAATCCTTGCATTTGATATAGCGCTTTTCATGTCTTCTAGATGTCTCAAAGCGCTTCACAGAATAGACTCAAAAGTGAATTGACTGTATATTTGTGGGCGAAACGCAGCAGCCAATTGCACACAGCAGTGTCCCACAAACAGTCGTGGATTGAAGTGACCAATTTATCATTGTTTTGTTTTGGAGGGATTATTATCAGGTGTGTGGAGTCAGGAAACTTGCCCAAGGTTTCCCTGCCTGGAATTGAACCCAGGTGTCTCGCTTGCAAGGCGAGTGCTCTAACCACTGAGCTACAGGACTCCAAGTAGAGTTAGAGAGTTAGTGATAAGTAGAGTTAGAGAGTGATACCAGGCCACTTTGGTGTTTATACTCCACACAAGCCCCCACTACCCCCTCACTCGCATACACAGCAAGTTTTCTGCTAAGTACTGTACATTGAAGCTATTTACTTCACCCATGAATGCGACAGACAGAATCCTGTGTGTACCAGTGTCTACTTGACAATTTCAGAAAGAATAATATCGACTTGTCAAGTAACACAGTAAGACAGGCCATTTAATCACAGTGCATTCCATCGAGAGTGTCAGAGAGAGAATTACACACCAAGTGTCTGACATCAATCTCGGCCTGTGTGTGTGTGTGTGTGTGTGGGGGGGGGAACGAGGGAGAGGAGGTACAATGGTCCAGTCACCCAGCTTGGAGCAGAATCCTTCCTGATGAGACAACAGCTGAGAAGCCACGGTAACCGGGTACTGAGCTCTCCATTGCCTTCATCTAGGACACGAAGGCCAGACTCTCCATCCTCTGGGAGATCAGCTCCTCCAGCTTCCTCTGTGGGAGAGAGAGAGAGAGAGAGAGAGAAAGATGGATGGGGAACAGGGTGGAAAAAAGAGGGGGAGAGAGGCTGTCAATCACTTTATAAGGGCCTCTACTCTACTTATCACTCTAACTCTACTTGGGAGTCCTGTAGCTCAGTGGTTAGAGCATTCGCCTTGTGAGCGAGACACCTGTGTTCAATTCCAGGCAGGGAGAAACCTTGGGCAAGTTTCCTTACTCCACACTCCTAATTCCTGGGTCCCTCCCACTTTCACTTCCCACTTCAATTCTGGCCTCTTTGACCGAACTTCCGGTTATCTTTACCCCCTGCACCCCACCCCCCGTAAGTTGTTGCTCACATTCCTCTCTTAATCCAAATTCAAATTGATCGCCACCCATTTACGGGGCTATCACTGGCAGATCAGCTGCAGAGTTCATCGGTATAACATTCACTTCTCACTGTGCAATTTTAATCTGTAAAACACTTTAGGAAGTTCATTTGCGTGAAATGTTCTAAATAAAATGTACATTCTCGTCATGTTTGCAGGACATCGCTCTGCCCAATTGGTTGCCGTTTCGCTCACAAAATACAGTCAATCCACTTTACAATATATTTTATATATAGAAGACATGAAAAGCGTAATATAAAATGCAAGGATTATTATTATGTGATTTGAGACGTCTGATAAAGCCCTATGTCAAATGCAAAGATTATTATATTATTGGACTTCAGTGATTGTCATCCCTCCCATTCAGCTCTATAGATATTGCTAAACATTGGGATTTGGGGTTAGCACTTACCAGCTCCAGCTTGGCTTCCTCAATCTTCACTTTGGCCAACATGGGGTCCTGCAGAGACATCGCAGACACAGGAAGTCATTTTCACAGCCGCCACCAACACGTGAAGCGAGAGGATCAGACTCTCCTCACTGTATTTACACAACACCCTTCACATGGGGCAGCTTCTCGCAGTGCTTAACAGTGGTGGAGTCTGATGCCGAACTGGGGGCGGGGGGGAGGGGGGTGAAAAAAGGAGGTGACGATAATCACAGTCAAAGAGGGAGGTATTCAGATGTGATCTAAAAGAGGGGAAGGAGGGGGCAAGGTGGAGGGATTGAGGGAGAGAGTTCCAAAGCTTTACGCTGTAGTGGCTGAAAGTTTGGTCGTTGATGGTGGAGCAAAAGGGGAAGAGGGACAAACAGAAGGCCAGAGCCAGCCGAGCGGAGGCAGCGGAAGTGGAGTGAGGATATTATAGGTCGGAAAGGTTGGGAGGTGCATGAAGGGATTTGTAGAAGAGTGACAGGATCTAAAAGGTCGAGTAGTGAAGTAATCGAGGCGTTTGAGATAACGAAAAGATTTGAGATAATTGCAAAAAGCAACTCAGAGGAGACCTTCGTCTCACTCCCTCCCTTCCCATTTTCAGGTCTCTGCTGAAGACCTTTCTTTTCGACCGCGCCTTTGGTCACCTTCCTCCCCCTCCCCCCGGCTCGACCCCAGGATCCATTACTGTAAAGCTCCGAGACGCCGTCCGGCGTGGAGGGCGCTATATAAATCCAAGTTTTTGTTGTTGTGAAAGAGCTGTATAAAATTTTAAATGGGATTGAGAAAGTAAACCCTGAACATTACTTTAAGAAGCACTGAGACCGTGGAACAAAAGGACATGGGTTAGAGTTGTAAAGTGTCATTTTAGGACAGACATCAGGAAGTTTGCCAGGGTTGCCAGGGGTTAAGGTCAGGACACTGGGACCCAAGTAAAAATAAAACAGCTGGATCCTGTGATGGGAGGACAGTGAGGAGGGAATTACACCCCCACCCATCCATCACCACCTTCACCTCCACCTCCGCTGACCCCCACCAATAAGGTCCCAAACAGGAACAAGGAACATACAGGCACCAGGTCCAGGTAGGAGTTCAGTTTTGCCTTCATTGGAGCCACTTCCTTTTTCAACTTGGTCAGCTTCTGTAAACAAACCATCACAGTAAATCAGCCGGGCTCACTCGTTCATTCACTTACTGGCTCAGTCGCTCACTCGCTCATTCGTGTCTCTGGCTCAGACTTTGAGCTCACAGTCCAGGCTGACCCTCCAGTGTATTACTGAGGAGCACTCCGATATCAGAGGCGCTGTCATTCGGCCGAGATTTAAACCTGGCCCCTGTTTATGTTTGTTCGGATGGACTTTAAAGATCCTATGGGACTATTAGAAAAGCAAAGGGAGATTCTGAGTGCGACACAGAAACTCCCTTCTCTTATCGTTAGTGGCATGGGATCTTTAATGTCCACCCGAACAGCAAATGTGCAGTCAATACTCTTGTGAGGCACTTGGCAAGGCACTTATAAAGATGCAAGTTCTTTTTTCATAATGCTATTTTTTTAAAAAAAATTCTAGTCTCTCCCGGACAGCAATTGGCAGGGTCACTGAGTGCTGAACGGCTGCTTTCATGGAGTTCCATAGTGTAGTGGTTGGTGCACTCGCCTCGTAAGCAAGAGGACCCAGATTCGATTTCCGAGCAAGTTTCGTTACTTGTTCTTAGACAAGTTCCGTTACTCCATAGCCTGTGTTTACTTAGCAGTAAGTGGGAACCTGGTCATTAGTCGATTGTCGGATCACTTTCTGGGGGTTATAATCTTCCCCCCATTGAAATAAAAAAAGTGGTCACTCAATCCACGACTGTTTGTGGGACACTGCTCTGCGCAATTGGCTGCCGAGTTTCTCCCACAAAATACACAGTCAATCCACTTTACAATACAGTCTGTGAAGCGGTTTGAGTCATCTCAACGACGTGATATCAAGTATAAGGATTATTATTATTATTCACTGACCTCAGAGAGTTCCAGCAGGGCATGGTGCTCTAGCTCAGGCTGGTAACCAGCCTCCAGTAGCTGACGCTGAAGAGAAAAGTTTCAATAAGAGAAAGAATTCAGAACAGCATCCAGTCTCTTGTTCATCCCTTCACTCTAGTTCCCTCACATCACCAGGTTCAGTCAATCCTCCTGACCAGCACTCTGTGTCACTAACCAGTCTTTACTGATGTTCCTCCAACTCCCTCACTCCTCCCAGATACAGTTTTGTAACCCAGATCATTGCTAGTGACTGCCAGGCCAGCTTGGCTCATCGGTAGGATTTAGAAGGGCAGACCAGTCACTGGGAGCAGTAATCCTCCTGCTCAGCTCCTGGTAACCATGCAAGCCAAAGCCTCAGTGGCTTAGTGGACAAACAGTCGGAAAACTTACCAGCAAGCTATGTGTTTTAGCTGGTTAGGCTCCAGCAGTTACCCCCTCATTCCGACTGTGTCTCTACTGATGTCCCCCAGCTCCCTCGCAATGTTAGCTCAGTCGCTTTCTCCAGTTGACTGCGGGCGAGGCAAGTGGGAACTCACCTCAGAAAACTTCTGCTGTTTTTTCCATTCTTTCATCTTCTTGGTAAAGAAATCCATGTTTTGTTTGTTATTCTCAGCTTTGGCTATCGCCCCAGGAAGTTCCTCCTCAACATTCCTCAAATCTCTGAACAAGAGACCAAACGTTACAGTGAAATCTCAAGGGAAGCATCTGTGGACCTTCTCCATCCATCCACACTCCCAGGTCAGGGTTAAAGACACAATATAGCTCCCTCTACACTGTCCATCCACACTCCCAGGTCAGATACAGCACATAAAAAAGACAAAACTCCCTCTACACTGTCCACCCAGCACTCCTAAGTTAGTGACAGAATAGGTTAGAGACAAAATAAAGCTTCCCCTACGCTCTACACTCATCACTCTATATCTTTTCCACTGCACTTTCAGCCACCGCTCCTCCCTCCAGTGTGTGAAGAGCTTTGAAACCACCACCCGATGAAAGTAAATTGAGATGTGCGTGTGGCTGCAGTACCAGCCAATCATCACCAGAGGTCCTTGGGAAGCTATGGTACCTCTCCATTTAGTGGCGAGAACCTGGTCAATTCAGCAGATAAACAATAACAACAAACATTGTACTTGATGCACCGCCTGTAACATACAAATATCACCAAGAGACGCACAGGTAGTGGTTGTCAACTGCAGAGACTGTGTATTCAAACACTGGAACTGCAGTAGAAAGCTAGATACCCGCAGGTGGGTGAGGAATTTTCTGGGGGTTCAGCTGCGTGGAAACCCGTCACCGTGCTTAAAAGTATCCAACCCAAACTTGTGCATCCCCCCCACACATGGAAATAGATTGTTGGAATGCAGATTCTCTCTCTGGAGGGGATCGTCCTGTTTGTGGGGCACTGCTGTGTGCAACTGGCTGCCGCGTTTCGCCCACAAACATACGGTCAACTCACTTCACAGCCTATTCTGTGAAGCTTTGAGACGTCTAGAGGACGTGAAAAGCGCTATATCAAATGCTGCTGGAGCCTAACCAGCGAAGGCTGCATAGCTCGGCCATTGAGAGCGCTGTCTGGCAGCTTTCCCGCTTCTTGTTCAGCTAGGACCACCCTACCCGTCAGGGCTTTGGCTTGCAGGGTTAACGGGAACTGAGTGGGAGGATTCCCTGCTCCCAGTGGGAAAAGGCTCCACTGTGTTTAAGCAGATGTATGGACACGGCATGCCCCAATGGATGTTCATCATTAAGTGTGCGATCTCCTGGTGGCTAATGGTGTCCCCAGTCCTGCCCTGGATTGCTCCGACCACGGGGGCGAATGCCATTTGGTGCCATTAGTACTATAGGCACGACCGTCTACACTGCCCCCACATTGCTCTGCACATTGCCACGGTGACCATGGCTCCCCGCACTCACTCCTCCAGCAACTGCTCCAGGACCATCTTGTCCGTCAGTTTCTTTGACAACGCCTTGACCTCCAGCTCCTGGGCTCGGCTCTCAGCCGCCGTCAACTCAGACGTCAAACTGTTTATCGCCAACACAAAGCTAGAGAGTGGGAGGAAAGACAGGGATAACATGGTTGATTACGACCTCAACTTCTCCCACCTCAACTGAAAATATTCCCAATCCGTTTTCCTTACACCACTGTCCAAGTTAATAAGTGCTTTTCAGTGCTGTGGCCCGGACAGTCAATGTATTCCTTCTATTTGATATACAGAATGTGCTGTACAAATGTAACAGAATTACATTTGTACAGCACCTTTGTATTGTATTTGTATTACAATTCACATTGGGAGGATGTCCCAAGGCACTGGACAATCAGTGTTTCGGAACCGAGCTGGGGGTTGGGATTGGAGGATGCAGTGCAGGGGGAAGTAGGGAGATCGAAAGCAGGATTGAAGAGGAAGGTCTTGAGATGGGTTTTGAAGGAGGCAAGAGAGGGGGGGGGTGAGGTGGAGGGTCTGAGGGATAGAGTTCCAGAGTGTGGCTGAAGGTCTGACCGCCCGCCAATGGTAGGAATATGAAGCAGGCCAGAGCCCGCTAGACGGCGGGACTGGGCAAGTCGGTAGGGAGTTAGGTCACAGAGGTAGGGGGGAGCGAGGCCGTGGAGGGCTTTGAAGGCGAGGACCAGGATCTTTTGAACTGTATCCTCTGCGTGATGGGAATCCAGTGGAGTCGGGCGAGGATGGTGATAGGGTTACAGGGTCTGGCGCGGGAGAGGACTCAGGCTGCAGAGTTCTGAACGTTTTGGAGGGACAATTGCGGAGGCCAACAAGCATGGAGTTTTCACAGTTAAGCATGGATGTTATGAATGTATGAGGGTTTCGGCAGCCTGTGAGGTGTGGGGTAGAAAGGATAGTTGAGGGTCAAGTAAGATGCCAAGGTTCCGGACTGGGTTAGCAAGGTGGAGTGCCCATCCTTGGATGGTGATGCTGTCAGCGCCTAATGTGTGGATGGGAGACAATCAGGAGAGCCTTGGTCTTGTTGACACTCAACTGGAGCTACAGGCGTGTAGTCCTGTAGCTCAGTGGTTAGAGCACTCGCTTTGCAAGCGAGAGACCTGAGTTCAATTCCAGGCAGAGGGCGAAACCTTGGGCAAGTTTCCTTACTCCACACAGAGCCTAATAATAATCCCTCCAAAACCAAAAACAATAATAAATTGGTCATTTTCAATCTACAACTGTTTGTGGGACATTGCTGTACGCAATTGGCTGCCGCGTTCACCCACAAATATACAGTCAATTCACTTTACAGTGTGTTCTGTGAAGCGCTTTGGGACATCCTCCCGACGTAAAAAGCGGTATATCAGATGCAAGGATTATTATTATTATTAACTGTAGGAAGTTCATCCAGTACATGACGTCTGACAGACATTCTATCTGGAAAGCAGTGGGTCCTGGAGTCAAGGGTGGAGGGAGAGAGAGAGATAGAGTTGGGTGTCATCCGCACATATGTGGAAGTTGACCCCTTGTCTGCGGATGATGTCACCAAGAGGGAGCATATAGATATTAAAAAGGAGGGGACCAAGGACAGAGCCCTGAGGAACACCACACGAGATGGTGCAGGGCTTAGAGAAGAAAAAACTGTTTGCGGAGATGAAGCGGAAACGGTGTGAGAGGTACAATCTGAACGAATCGCGACTCCCAGCTCGGGTCCAAAACACTGACCGTTCAGCGCCTTGGGACGTGCTCCCAACATGGAAGGCAATATACAAATGTAACTTTGTTGTTGTTGAACCATTTCATGAAGGTTGATAGAGTGGTCAACTGTATCGAAGGCAGCAGAGGTATCAAGGAGAACGAGGAGGCAGAGGGAGCTCTGGTCGCAGATGAACAGAATGTCATTTGTCACTTTGACCAGAGCGGTTTCTGTGCTGTGGGCGGGACGGAAATCCGAGTGAATAGCCCTTTATCATGTCATTGAGACTTCTCAAAGCGCTTTACAGAATATATTAAAGTGAATTAAGAACATAAGAATTAGGAGCAGGAGTAGGCCATTCGGCCCCTCGAGCCTGCCCCTTATCTTCGATAAGATCATGGCTGATCTTCAGACCTAACTCTAATTACATGCCCTATCCCTTGAGTGTATATTTTGTAGGCGATGTCCTCCCAAAGTGTAAATGTAAATCTGCATTGTAATAATCTATACATTTGATATAGCACCTCATCACATCACCAAGAAGTCTCAAAGTGCTTCACAGGATCTACTGTGAAGCGTAGTGACTTTGTATTTTTGTAGTTGAGCCTATTTGTACAAAGCAATATCCCACAAACAGCCAGGATGTGAGTGACTGATTTTATCTGGGGGGTGGGGGATTGTTGGCCAGGACACTGGGATGTCTTTAACATCCTTCTTTAACGGCAGATGGGACTCGGTTTAACATCTCATCCAAAGCACGGCACCTCTGATAAAGCAGCGCTCCCCCAGGGCTGTGATAAAATGTCAGCAATCTGAAAAATCCTAGCAGAGAGCATCGGCAACCACAAGGGGGAATAGCAGTCCTAATCCTGCCCTGGCCACTGGGGTGCTGGGGCAGGGAGGGCATACTTGGTTCGGAGCTGGGGTTGGGGGGTGTAGAAGGGGGGAGGGTACCTGGTTCGGGGGATGGGAAGAGAGGGGGGGGTCGACGGTACCTGGCTTGGGGGAGGGGGAGTGAAGATACCTGATTTGGGGGAGGGGGAGGTGAGGGTACCTGATTTGGGAGAGGGGGAGATACCTGATTTGGGGGAGGGGGAGATACCTGATTTGGGAGAGGGGAGATACCTGATTTGGGGGAGGGGGAGATACCTGATTTGGGAGAGGGGGAGATACCTGATTTGGGGGAGGGGGAGATACCTGATTTGGGGGAGGGGGAGATACCTGATTTGGGGGAGGGGGAGATACCTGATTTGGGGGAGGTGAGGATACCTGATTTGGGGGAGGTGAGGGTACCTGATTTGGGGGAGGTGAGGGTACCTGATTTGGGGGAGGTGAGGGTACCTGATTTGGGGGAGGTGAGGGTACCTGATTTGGGGGAGGTGAGGGTACCTGATTTGGGGGAGGTGAGGGTACCTGATTTGGGGAAGAGGGAGGGGAGGTTACCTGGTTCGGGAGGTGTCCTTCAGATCGAGGGCCAGGCTGCAGTCCACCAGGCTGTTGAGGAGGCTGGAGCCGCTGCTGGACAGGCTGTTTGTGGTCAGCCCCAGGCTCTCCTCCAGCACCTCCTGCATGTGGCTGGCTGCAACAGGTCACAGTCAGCTTACACCGCAGGTACCCCACTTCACAGTTCAACCCCTTCGCCCCTCACATACCCCTCAGCCCAACCCCTCAACTCAGGCACTCATACCCCACCCGCCAGCCATGCCACGCACAACCGCCCACACATTAGAACTGCCAGGCAAAAGAAGACCAAGGTCCATCCAGTTCACCTTCCACCATCCTGGCATTCGATTACGAAGCTACATATCCCGAACCATATACCGTATCCCCAAATAATCAGAGCATAACACACTCACACACCATCAGTGCCTGAGCTGCAGACTCTCTGAGCGGGTTGCTCTGTGCGGGGTGGCATTAACCTCCAGCCTGGCACTGACCTTCGGCCTGATACTCTTTTGTTTTCTGCCGCACATCCTCGAGCAGTTGGCGGCCGTGGTTGTCACGTTCCCTGTTTATCTCCATCAGGCGGCGCAGCACGTCCGTGGTCCAGGCATTCACTTCATAGAACGGCACCTGCTCGTCCACAAACAGGTCTGACAGCGACATGTACACCTACCGCCAGAATACACATCATTAGCCACAGCCTGTCCCCCCCCCCTCACCACCACTATCGCAACCCACCCCAGCCCTAGCCACCGCCTTCTGTAGCAGAAATTGCTCCACGCTGCAATTTGAAGACAGCAGGGTGGGTGTCCTGGAAAGATAAGAGCAGATTAGCCGAAGTTTGACAAGATTGTTTCATCCAAAGCAATCTTTTGAAATTTTTCAGGCGAGGGAGGAGGCAGGTTTGTAAAATTTTCTTCCCACCCAAAAACACTCCATCAACCATTAAATCTGTCAAACCATCCTTTGGATGAGACATTAAACCGAGATCCCATCTGCCTGTTCTGGTGAATGTTATAATAATATAATAATCCTTGCATTTGATACAGCGCTTTTCACGTCTTCTCGACGTCTCAAAGCGCTTCACTGTAAAGTGAATTGACCGTATATTTGTGGGCGAACGCGGCAGCCAATTGCGCACAGCAATGTCCCACAAACAGTCGTAGATTGAAAATGACCAATTTATTATTGTTTGGTTTTGGAGGGATTATTATTAGGCTCTGTGTGGAGTAAGGAAACTTGCCCAAGGTTTCACCCTCTGCCTGGAATTGAACCCTGGTGTCTCGCTTGCAAAGCGAGTGCTCTAACCACTGAGCTACAGGACTCAGCACTGTTCGAATAGAGAAGGAAGTTTCACTCTCCCACTATCCTGGACAACAATCCCCCAAATAAAATTGGTCACTTACTCCATGGCTGTTTGAGGGACACTGCTGTGCACAATTGGCTGCCACGTTATGCCCACAAAATACACAAACACTAAGCTCTTTGAAATGTCTACATCAAATACTATTATTATTATCATTTTTATATAAAACAAATATTGCGATACAGCAGCTATTTGGCTATTCAAATGCAAGGATTATTATTAGTGGGTGACACACAGCAAGACTGAGTTAGCTGGACAGAGGAATGTACGAGAAACAGACAAAATAAAAATCATTTCAAGTATACAACAAAACAAAGCTTTGGGGGCAGATATTTAACGTCAACTTTCCCACTGTCGGTAATCCAAGTGTTATAAAAGTTCTTACTTTGTTTTATACCCAGGCTGGAGATCTGTATGAAATCTTGCAAATACTCTCTGCGTTGGACAAACTGGTCTCACTCTCCAATGTGGAGCCCGTGAATCTGGGTTACACCAGAAACAGGTCATTGAAATCTTAAACAGCCCATTAACACACCACACTCCCATTAAAGGGGAAATAAGAGGGAGCACAGGGGAACCTGCTGGGGACCGCTCTAACCAGAAGCTTCCGGCACTGATCAGATCATCAAGTCACTGGTGATGTTATTTCCTGTGCATTGTGCACATGCTGCTGCTGACAGCCGAGCTCAGTGGTAATGCTCTCGACTCTGATATAAGGCCGTGCGTTCAAACCCTACGTCGGGACATGGAATCTCAGTCTAAGCTGACACTCCAATGCAGTGCTGGGGAGGGGGCTGCTGCATTGTCGGAGGCATTGTCCTTTGGATTAAACTGAGCTCCCGCCTGTGTCCTGTTCAGGTGGATGTTAAAGATCCCATTGGCACTATTGGAAAAGAGAAGGGAACTCCGCTTTCCCAGGCTTGGCCACTGTCAAGCGCTCTGGGACATTATGCTGTGTGAAGGGCACTATATAATTGTTGTTGTCGTCCTGGCTGACAATCCCCCAAATAAAATTAGTCACTTACTACTTGTCTGTTTGTGAGACATTACTGTGTACAATTGGCTGCCACATTTCACCCACAAATACACAATCAATACATTTTATTGTAAAATCCTGTGAAGGGATTTGGGACAACTTATACCAAGATGATGCGTGACCTGACCTCGCGTCTTCTCCTATACCAAGAGGCAACATCCCTCCACTTCCAAACGCTTCCCTTCACAAGCTGCAGATCATCCAAAGCTCTGCAGCTCGTGTACTCTCACACACCAGGCCCCGTGACCCCATCACTCCCACCCTCGCCCGACTCCATTGGCTCCCCCTCCACCAGAGTTCAAGATCCTCGTCCTCACCTTTAAGGCCATCCATGGCCTCGCCCCCTCCTATCTCTCTGACCTCCTGACTCCCTACCAACCTGCCCACTCCCTCCATTCATCGGGCTCCGGCTGCTCTATGTCTCCCGCCCGACCTACCATCAGTGACCGGGCTTTCAGCCTCTCTGCCCCCACACTCTGGAACTCCATCCCACGGTCCCTTCCCCTCGCTTCCTCCCTCGCCTCCTTCAAGGTTGGTCTCAAGACCCTTCTCTTCGATCGTGCCTTTGGTCTCCCTCCCACCCCTCTGCCTTCCCTCACCCCTACCCCACCCCTCCCTCATGCTCGGGCCCCGACACCTTTGTGTCAGCGCTTTGCCAAAGTGAAAGGCGTCTCTATAAATGTCATTTTGTTGTTGTTGTTCCCTCCTGTATCAAGATAGCAACATCGTGGAGTCCTGTAGCTCAGTGGTTAGAGCACTCGCTTTGTAAGTGAGAGACCTGAGTTCAATTCCAGGCAGAGGGCGAAACCTTGGGCAAGTTTCCTTACTCCACACAGAGCCTAATAATAATCCTCCAAAAAAAAACAATAATAAATTGGTCATTTCCAATCTACGACTGTTTGTGGGACATTGCTGTGCGCAATTGGCTGCCGCGTTCTCCCACAGATATACAGTCAATTCACTTGAATTGAACACAGTGTGTTCTGTGAAGCGCTTTGGGACGTCCTCCCGACGTGAAAAGCGCTATATCAAATGCAAGGATTATTATTAATATTATCGCTCTGCTTCCTCTCCCATACCAAGATGGCTGCCGGGGCCTGTTTCCTCTCCTATACCAAGATGGCGGCCGGGGCCTGTTTCCTCTCCTATACCAAGATGGCGGCCGGGGCCTGTTTCCTCTCCTATACCAAGATGGCCGAACCGTTCGATACGCACTCGCATTAAGCGATTGCCGGGAGACAGTAACCAATCGGTGTTGAGGTGATGGAGCGGGGAAAAGTGAAACTATATGTAAAAAAACTAATTCGTGGTGTATTTATGGTAAATTTATGTTGGTGTCGGAATCCGGAGATTAAGAACCGGCGGCTGGCGCCTACCTCCCCGCCGTCCGTGTCCATCCTCGGCCTCTTCACCGCAAAATAAACTTCAAACCGCCGCCGCTCCCGCCATCGGACTCACTCACTCCCAGCATCCTCCGCGGCCCCCGCCACGCCCCCCACCGTGACGTCGCCAGTGGAAGCCACGCCCCCGCCTCTGACTGACAGGAATCTGATACAATAGCATCTGTACCAAGAAGCAGATACTGTAATAATAATAATAATAATCCTCGCATTTGATATAGCGCTTTTCACGTCGGGAGGACGTCCCAAAGCGCTTCACAGAACACACTGTAAAGTGAATTGACTGTATATTTGTGGGTGAACGCGGCAGCCAATTGCGCACAGCAATGTCCCACAAACAGTTGTAGATCGAAAATGACCAACCCAAGGTTTCGCCCTCTGCCTGGAATTGAACTCAGGTCTCTAGCTTGCAAAGCGAGTGCTCAACCACTGAGCTACAGGACTCCACAAATAATAACCAACCAACCAAAACAACCAACCCAACCAACCAATCAACCCAACCAACCAACCAACCCAACCAACCAACCAACCACCCAACCCAACCAACCAACCCAACCAACCAACCCAACCAACCAACCACCCAACCCACCCAACCAACCAACCCACCCAACCAACCCACCCAACCAACCCACCAACCAACCCAAACAACCAACCAACCCACCCAACCAACCCACCAACCCAAACAACCCAACCCACCAACCAACCCAACCACCCAACCCAAACAACCAACCCAAACAACCAACCCAAACAACCAACCAACCCACCCAACCCACCAACCCAAACAACCCAACCACCCAACCACCCAACCAACCAACCCAAACAACCAACCCAAACAACCAACCCAAACAACCAACCCAAACAACCCAACCACCCAACCAAGCAACCCAACCACCCAACCAACCAACCCAACCACCCAACCAACCAAACCACCCAACCAACCCAACCACCCAACCAACCCAACCATCCAACCAACCAAACCACCCAACCAACCCAAACAACCAACCAACCCAAACAACCAACCAACCCAAACAACCAACCAACCAACCCAACCAACCAACCCAACCAACCAACCAACCAACCAAACCACCCAACCAACCAACCACCCAACCAACCACCCAACCAACCACCCAACCAACCAACCCAACCAACCCAAACAACCAACCCAAACAACCAACCCAACTAACCAACCCAAACAACCAACCAACCCAAACAACCAACCAACCCAAACAACCAACCCAAACAACCAACCAACCCAAACAACCAACCAACCCAACCCAACCAACCCAACCAGCCCAACCAACCAACCAGCCCACCAGCCCAACCAACCAAACAACCCAACCTCACTCACTCACACTCACTCTCTCACTGGGCGGCGCGGGTAGGATTGGTTGCCCTTTGTATCCGGAGTTGGTGGTCACACAGTGTGAACAATGATACGTGAATCTGTTTATAGAGAGAAGCTGTTGCCCACACAGTAACCACACTGTTAGGCGGCTACAGCATGACCTGGTGTCAGGCAATATCCAATTGCATTGTTAACCGCACCGGCAGATACTGTTACCCCTGGAAAGTGATCCGCCAATCGACTAATAACCACTTACTGCTGTATAAACAGAGGCGGATGAAGTGAGGAAACGTGACTAAAGTTTTGCCCTGCCCAGGAATTGAACCGCAGCAACTGGCCTGCTCTGTGGGGGACGCTAATTGCTCCGAGACTCCGCCTGGTGTGAAGGGCGCTTATATAAATGCAAATTGTTGTTGACGTACAGCAGGGCCAGTCTTAGACCAGCAACACTCAATCCACTGTGCACAAAACTTGATCAACCTCAACTTCAGGCTGCTTTAAAATGAAACTAACCAAAGGAATTGTCAGATTAGTGAAGGGAGTTTCTCCCCGTGTCCTGGCCTCCAGTCCTCAGATACGTCAGTCATTCACTTCATGGCTGTTCACCGGACGTTGCTGGGTACAAATTGTATGCTCGCATTCGCCTGCAAATATAGTCACTGCACTTTACAGTAAAATTCTGTGATGCACTATCGATGCAATAGGTGCTTTTTTTTTGGTCAGCTGAGTGTCTGACAAATGCGGAAACCCATCACCATGTTTAAGAGTATCCAAACCAAGAATTACATGCATCCCACCAACACATGGAAATCCCAGAGAAAAATTTGTTGGAATGGAATGCGCACTCTCTCCCTGGAAGAACATACCCTGCTTACCTAATTCCAGAAAGTATTAGGCGCAGGTTGGCAAGAGCCAAGGTTTTGGGACCCCAGAGTATGCATTGGGGTAACTACTGGAGTCCAACCAGCTAAGACCACATAGTTTGCCATTGAGAGCACCATTTGGCAAACTTTCCCGCTGTTTGTCCAGTTAGGAACACCCCATTTATTAGAGCTTTGGCTTGCAGGGTTAACAGGAGCTGAGGGGGAGGATTTCCTGCTCCCTGCAGAAAAGATGCTGTATCAAACGCAAGGATTATTATAACTAAGTGTTTGTCTGACAGCAGAAATTAGGAAAGAACGTGATTTATTACAAGACTTTTATTATTAACACAACCACAGTCATTCCAGGTTCTGTAAAAGCAGTTAAAAAGCTAAACACACAAATCATCATGGCATTAGTTACAAAGAGTGAAATTATTCCAGGTGAGTGAGTGTCAGTGATCAGCTACTTCGCGTGGAGAGGATGTGCAACAGATAGCATCAGTACCCAACCCTGCTCTAAACCAGAGCAACTCCCAATAGGACATCCCAGCTTAAGTTATCCCTCAGAGAATGGCCACAGAACCTCCCAATTACTCAGTGCCAGGAGCAGTGAGTGATCGCTCCAGGAAGCTCAGCCGTGAGGGCCACAGCCACAACTGGTACACACTCCGCTCCCAGACCAGGATCACCAGGGCACCCAAGACTACGCCAACAGGGAGGGGGAGTTGTCCATTGACCCAGAGCTCCTTGGTTGAGCTATGAACCTCCATTCCCCCCACTCCAAACCACCCCTGAGCTATTCATGAAGACAGACCATCCTCCAACCCCCCCCCCCATGTGCCTAAATGGATGAAAAATCCCCACTTCGTGAACTATGCCCTTTAATTGACCAGGTTATGACCTCACTTACATTTGCCGATTTGCTGGGTCAGGTTCAGTACCGGGGGTGGGTTGGGGTGGGTAGAAAGAGAAAAGAAAGGAAGGAAATCTCTCCATTCAGGTTGGTTGTGGTGACAGAATTAATCAATGGTTGTGTTGAGAGCAGCCAAAAATTCATCACTGGGATAGAAGCAGAATTCTGTCAGTCAGTCTGGTGTCTTCAGGAGCGAACAGCAAGCTATCTAATATTTGTGATGCGGAGGGAGGGAGGGAGGTGAAGACTCTGCTCAGGAGGGGCTCTGGAAAGCGTAGGAAGGAGTCATTGAGTGGTGTGTGGTCAGGTACAGTCAATGCAGTTGGTGAGGGGAGGCGCATTATAGCTCAAACTCAGTACCAAGCAGCCGGCTTCCTTTCGAGAATCTGGATCTTAGAATAAGAGAGAGAGAGCGAGAGGGGGGGGATAGGGAGGGGAAGGGGAAGACCTAAATAGAGAGAAAAAAAATGGATTTGACAGAAACACATTTTAAGTTGGACATCTGGTCAGCGTGATTTTCATATTAGCGCCAAACCCATCAGTGACCTTTACACCACTCCCCCCCCCCGCCCGCCCCAATATGCCTGAGAACATTGACATCGAGTTAACCTAGTGCAAAGTGCTGGCGAGATTCTTTCATCAATGATTCTGTTGGCAGCCATCCCCCACTGCAGGAGGCCTCAGGCGTAAGTGCCCCTGTACAGGCCCGAGGAGAGTGGCTCGTAAGTGTTCCGACGCCGTCGGCAGCCAATCACACAGATGCTGATCATCCCGAAAAACTGGAAAGAAAAAAAATTTCAGCGAGGATCAGCTAGTTTATCATAATGATCCTTGCACTTGATACAGCGCCTTATTATGTCGTGGAGATGCGTCAAACCGCTTCACAGGATATACTGCGAAGTGAATTGAGTACATATTTTGTGGGTGAAACGCGGCAGCCAATTACCCACAGCAGCGTCCCACAAACAGTCGTGGATTGAGCGACCACATTATTATTTTTCGAGGAGGGATTATTCCCCCCGGAAAGCGATCCGCCAATCAACTAACAACCAGGTTCCTACTTACTGCTAGGTTTGAATGAAGCGGGAACAGAGGTGTGTGGAGTAAGGAACTTGCCTAAGGTTTCGCCCCGCCCTTTCGCTTGCGAGATGAGTGGTCTAATCACTGCGCTATAGCCACATTTGCTTAACACGTGGCACTAGAGACAAGGCACACAGAACCAAACACATGGCCATTGATGGTCTTCTCCCCCCCCCCCCCCCCCCCCCCATGCAATCCAACAATAGTTGTGGGAACCACAAGAGTCCAAGAGAAACAAACAGTACCTTAATGATGGCGAATACTAGGATGACCAGCACGGCGTAGCTAAGGATGGATTCCAATCCCATCTGCAGTTTGTTCTCACAGCCCTACAGTCAGAGAAAGAGCAGGTGGTCAGTACTGCAAGGGATAACCCTCCCCAGAGCAGTGCGGGGTCTCTAACCTTGGCCTGAACAGGTACAGACGAGACCAAAGTTTCACATCTCAACCAAAGGACGGCATCTCTGACAATGCAGCACCGCACTGCTGTGTCAGCCCAGACTGAGCTCAAGAGTCCAACTTGGGGCTCAAACCATCATACTTCTGCCCGGGAATTGAACTCGGATCCTCTCGTTTGCGAGGCAAGTGCTCTAACCACCCGGCTACAGGAGCTCATACGTCGTTCATCCTCAAACTCAATCCACCAGAACGAGTGAAGCAGGAACAAGCACAACCGGCCCAGTGGGAAGTCAGTGTTGTGGGGTTATCGGGCTCATGTTCCCCCCCAACCCCCCCACCAAATCACTTTGACGTTGGCCTAAACTGACTCACTTGCCTATAGCTTTTCACAAATGAGTTGCTGCTTAACTGCCCATAGTTCGTCCTGACCTCAGCCCCCATCTGAAACCTTTGACCCCTGATCTGCTCCAGGGTGTGTGTTGGGATGGGAGTGTGGGGGGGTGGAGAAAGAGTGAGTACCTTTGTGTTGATCAGCTCTGTGTGGTTTAAGCTGCCAGTGCAGTTAGAGAACGAGGCTCTACAGCAGCTGATGGGGACACTGTAGTTATTGGCCTTGGCAAACCACTCAGTGCTCAGCCAGTACGTATAGTTGTTGACTCCACAGCACTGCATCTAGAGAGAGAGAGAAAAAGACACATGAGGCCATCCTTAGGCCTCCTCCCCACCCCTCCCCTCCGTAACTGGTTGTGGAATCTGTGTGACTTGCTAACCCATATCGGCTCAGCAGGCTCCCCGACCTGCCTGGCCTTTTCAACTCTTCCCTCCTCAAGCTGCAGATCATCCAGAACTCTGCAGCTCATGTCCTCTCCTGCACCAGGCTCCATGATCCCATCACCCTCACGCAGCTCCACTGGCCCCCCCATTCCCCAGAGGATAGAGTTCAAAATCCTTGTCCTTGCCTTCAAAGCCCTCCACTGCTCCTCCCTACCTCTGTGACCTGCTAACTCCATATCGACCTGTCCACTCCCTCCGCTGAGCAGGCTCTGGCCTGCCTGCTCCACGTAACCCTCACCATCTTCAGCCTCTCTGCCCCCACCCTTTGGAACTCCATCTCACAGTCCCTTCACCTTGCTCCCTCCCTTGCCTCGTTCAAGACCCTCCTCTTCGATTGCACCTTCGGTCACCCTCCTAGCCCTCTTGTCCTCCTCTCCTTCTGATCCCAAACCTCACCTCGGATCCAAATCCCTGACTGTCCGGCACCTTCTGACATAAAAGGCGTAGTGTAAATCTAATTTGTTGTTGTTGTGGGCAGAACCACATGCGTCAAGCTCACCTCTTTCTGCAGGTAATCCACAGCCCGGCTATCCGCGTTCGTCCCATCATATTTCTTGAAGACGATGGTCATGGAGCCGTCCACACCCTCATGTACCTGTGGGCACAACACCCGTTGTCAACAACAACTGGGATTTGTATAGTGCGCCTCACGCAGGGGCAAGTCCCAGAGCACTCAACATCAGACGGTTCCCCACACTCAAAGAACGGAAATGGGTCATCAGCAATCTAACTCCAGCCCCCTGCCCCCCCATGTCTCCAACGCCAGCGCACCCACCCTAAACTCCCATCTTTGCACCCCTCACCCCGCCTAAGGTTTCACCCCACCTGGGAATCAAGCCAGGGTCCTCTCGCTTGGTAACCACTATGCGACTCCAACCTCAGCCCCTACCTCAACACCAGACCCCAAAGGCCCCCCCCCCACCAACCTATACCCCAAGGTTCACTGGCAATGCTAGCCTCTACTCATCTGAAATCAAACAAGTCAATGGGTAGGTGCTGGGGTGGTGTGTGTGTAAGGGAGAGTCAGTCTCCTCCCACAATCAGCTTGTATGTTGGGGGTGGGGGAGCAAGTTCAGCACTGACCTGTTTCCTGAAGATGACCGCCATCACAAAGGCCGTCACCTCAGCAGTGAAGATCAGGAGGAGAATGAAAAGGAACTGTAGTGGGGGAACGGGGAGAAGACATGTTAGCAACAAACTGGCAAGCAGCTCATCAGCACAGATTTTCTTACCCACCACCCCCTCCCACCAGGTAGCTCCAGGTAACCACAGTCCAAATCCTTGACTCTCAGGCCTTCAGTGTCTCTGCTCCCACCCTCTGGAACTCCATCCCTCAATCCCTTCAACTGGCCCCTCCCTTGCCTCCTTCAAGGCCCGTCTCAAGACCCTCCTCTTCGACCGAGCTTTTAGTCACCCTACCTGCCCTCCACCCCTCCTGATCCCAACCTCCAGCTCAGGTCCAAATCCCTGACTGTCCAGCACCTTGGGACGTCCTCCTGACATGAAAGATACTGTATAAATGTAATTTGCTGTTGTTGTGATTGAGTTAGTGGACTCAGCCTGCGAGAATGGAGGGGGCAGTGGTCAGGCACCCCACCCCCCCCACCTCCAAACACACACTGGAAGGTGGTGGAGTTTGAGAGGAATAAGCGAAGGTTAATGGGGAGCAGATGGTTCCTGTTCTTCACTAGGCTGCAGCAGCTCAAGGGTTAAAGACCCCATGACTAGTTATCAGCCACTCCAGACACAGGAAGGTTATCTGACTTTGAAAACCACAACCTCTAGAAACTCACACAGTCACACAATCTTTAACATCCACCCGAGTAGATAGACTGGGCCTGGGTTTAGGTCTCAGAGTAGAATCAGGAACTCACAGCAAAGAAGGAGGCCATTCGGTCCATCGCATCTGCACCGGCTCTCAGAGCAAGCGGTATAGAAGCATAGGAACGGGAGTAGGCCATTCAGTAGGCCCTCAAGCTTGTTCCACCATTCTATAAGATCACGGCTGATCTGTACTGATCTCCAATTACCCACCATCGCCTCTTGATACCCTAACCTAACAAATAACCACCTCAGTCTTGGAAGATGTGAATGGATCCATAATCCACAGCCTTTTGGAGCAGAGAGTTCCAGATTCCCACTAACCCTTTGTGCGAAAAACTTCTTCCTGATTTCATTCCTAAATGGCCCAGCTCTAACTTTTAAGATTATGCATCAATCCCACTGCACCATCTCCCGTCAAACCTATGCAGGACAGCACCCAGGACGGCACTCCTACACCTCCCTTGTCTCCTTCAAGACCCGTCTCAAGACCCTCTTCTTCGATCACTCTCCTTCCCCTCTTCCCACTACTGAGCCCCGGCTCGGGTCCGAAATACTGATATCTCTCGACATGAAAGGTGCTTTATACATATAATGCTGGTGTTGCTTTGGAGCGTCAACCGAGGCTGCAGTCGAGGGATCAAACACAGAGGCTGTTGGATACTGACCAGCCCCAGACCACAGGGAGACTCTTTCAGGGTGGAGCAGCAGCCGATGATGCCGATACCGAACATGAGCAGAGCCACCCCCAGGATCACCGAGGCCGGCAGCACTGTGTACTGGTCATGGAAGAAGTTGGCGTAGTTCTTGTACGTGGAGAGCAATGCGGCCGCCACATAGGTCAGCACAGCCCCAGCAACCTGCAAACACAAAGAGAGAGTGAGAGAGGAGGTCAGCCCCCCCAGCACAGAGAGAGAGAGATAGTGGGGGGTGGGGGGTTGTCAGCCCCCAGCAGAGAGGGAGAGGGAGGGAGAGAGAGAGAGAGTGGTGGGGTTGGGGGCTCAGCCCCCCAGCAGAGAGAGAGAGAGAGAGAGAGGGGTCAGCAACCTGCATACAGACACAGGTCAGCGAGCGGGTGACATGTTCAACAGCTCCTCCTTCCCGACCCACCCCTCGTTGAGCCCAATGCTTCCTCCTTTTCTCCCCCCAAAAGACATTCAGGCCAACGTATAGAATCATAGAAATCTGCAGTACATAAGGAGCCCTTTTAACACTAAATGTCCACAAAATACAGTCAATCCACAACAACAGTAATAGTAACAACAGCAACATTTGATATCACACCTTATCAAGTCTTTGAGACGTCCCAAAGACTGTCACAGAATATGCTGTAAAGCGAATTGACAATATTTGGGTGAAACTTGGCAGCCAATTGTGGGTCAGGAACATTTCACTTGCCACCCCCCCGCCCCACCCGGAGGAAAAGTTGTGATGTGTTGATTGATAGTGCATATAGCAACCTATAATCTAAGTTATTAAATTCCTTCACAGGAATTGTTATCAGTTACTGTCTTATGGTGGTGGGGAGAGGGAGATTCTACGAGGAAGGGATGTGGCCCACAAACAGTTAAATTATTATTTTTTGAAGGGATTATTACCCCCGGATCCGGCAGGCGGCTACCAACTGGATTCCTACCTGCTGCCAGGTAAACAAAATCGTGCGGAGTTACGAAACTTGGGTGAGATTTTGCTCTGCCTGGGGATCAAAGCTGAGTCCTCTCGCTTGCGAGGTGGGGGACCTTGGACCCCGATCAAAGAGGAAACTCTGCATACAGCGTTTCAGAAAATGATCAGAGCACTTCACATGGGCGTGGAATGAGCGTTTGCTGTGTAAACTGACTGCTGTTTGCGTACAAAGTACAAACAATACTTCACGGTACAGCCTGTGTAGCGCTGCGAGATGTCGCAATGACCCCAAACCAAAACGTAAGGATTATTATTAACATCTACCTGCAGAGGCAGACGAGATCTCAGATTAAGATAGAACAATATCTCATCTGAAGGATGGAACCTCAGACAATAAACACTCCCCCAATGTCGTACTGGAGTGACAGATTGACTGAATCCAGTCTTTTTTTTAAAATAAACTATGCATCACCCGCTGTGTTGCATCATCCCCGAGGCACACGTGACATCCCGGTCTCTGAACAAAGACCCTTTCAAAGGGACAACCGAACCTCAGCTCACCATCAGCTGGCGATGTGCACAAGGCAGCCCAGCCCACCCCCACCAGGCTGGGAGCACACCCACAGATCAGAGACCCAGGCTGGTAAGCCAACGGCTAGTCAGTCACGCCCTCCCCTCGGGGCCAAACAGTCCAAATAATGCTACAGCTGTGTTATATATATTTGGATATAATAATCTTTGTATTTGATCACATCACATCATTCAAATACTTCACAGGATTCGAGTGCAGTGATTAGTCTGTGGCCACATGAAACAACCGATTTGCACACAGCAAAGTCCCAAAACAGCCACAAGGTGATGACCCTCCCGGGGGGGGGGGGGGGGGAGAGGGGGTTGGGGTGAAGGAGGTAATTGGCATCAACTTGGAGCTGAACTGGCACCAAGGTGACACATTTAGCGATGAAATGTTGGAGCCAGCCCTCTGTGACGGTCTCCAGTCTGGTTCCTGAGCCAGGGAGGTCCACAGTATTCCAGGGCACTCACTTCTGATGACAGCACAGCCCATCAACAAGAGCTGGAAGTGCAGACCAGTCACTGGGGGCAGAGAATCCTCAGTTCCTGTTAACCGTGCAAGTCAAGGCCCTAAAGGGTAGGATGTCCCAGCTGGACAAGCAGTGGGAAAGCTTGCCGGACAGCAAATATTAATGGTTTTAGCTGGTTAGAGTCCAACAGTTATCCCAACACATACTCTGGGATCGCCAAGCCTTGGCTCTTGCCAACCTGTGCCTAATACTTTCTGGAATTAGTAGGATGTGTCTCTCCAGTGAGAGAGTGTGCACTCTATTTCAACAATCTATCTCTGTGGGTGGGAAGCAGGGAATTCTCAGTTTGGTTTGGATGCTCTTAAACAACTGTGATGGGTTTCCACATGTGTCAGATACTGGGCTGGCTTAAAAAAAAGATAAATTTTAGGTGGGGGATTGTTGGCCGGAACATTACAAAAAGAGCATAAGCCATTCACCCACTCAAACAGAGATCTTTACTCTCCCGCTGTGTATAATAAACATTTGATATAGCGCCTTATCACATTGTTGAGAAGTCTCAAGGCGCTTCACAGAATATATTGTAAAGTGAATTGACTGTGGATTTTGTGGGTGAAACACTCAGCCAATTGTACACAGCAGCGTCCCACAAACAGTCATGGATTGAGTAATCACATTTTAATATTTTCGGGACAATTATTACCTCCGGAAAGTGATCTGCCAATCGACTAACAACCAGGTTCCTACTTACAGCTGAGTCTAGGAGCTCTTTCCACAACCCTTCCTCATAGAATCTCCCTCTCCCCACCCACCATAAGTCAGCAACTGATAACAATTCCTGTGACGAACTTTAATAGCTTACATTATAGGTTGCTATGCACACTATCAATCAACACGCCATACCCCAGCGTTCAAACACCACAACTTTTCCTCTGGGTGGGGGAATGGTAAATGAAATGTTCCTGACCCACAAGTCAGACCACATACAAACAATAAATTAAAACCAAATATCAAGTTAAGGCTTAATCACATTGCCTCATTAACCTATATAAAGTCAAACCAAATAGTTTTTCCATCAAATTACACACACACACATACACAAACAGTGGGGGTTAAATACATTGCAATAGTTGGCAAAACACACACAATGGGGATTTTACACAGCGGTGAGAGGAACAAAGGGGAACTATCCAGAGGAAGGTTTTGTGTAGAACCTCGTGACCAGAGGCAGAAGCAGGTCAAATAAAATTCCCCTTTTGTGCACAGCCGTGGAGCTGGCCAAACCCGCGCTGGCTGGGATCTCCCTTCACAATATGTGCCACCAGCTCTGCTCCCTCTTTTCCCCCTCCTTTGTTGTGCATTACCTCTTCTCTGACTACCACCCCCAAAAATATCATGCGTTACACCAGGCTATGAGGCAGTAAGAAGAAATTGGTTACAGCACTCGCCTCGCAAGCAAGAGGACCTGGGTTCAATTCCCAGATGGGGCAAAACTTTTGGCAAGTTTCATTACTCCACATGCTTCTGTTTCGATTGGCAGATTGCTTCCCGAGGATAATAACTCCCCCCCCAAAAAAGTATTTGGTCATTCAATCCATGAGTTTGTGGGACAATACAGTGCACAATTGTCTGCTTCATTTTGTTCACAAAATATAGTCAATTCGCTTGACAGTATAGTCTGTGAAGCGCTTTAAGATATCAGGTTTGTATTATTTTTCCTCCGGTTCTGAACCCTCCCACCAATGAATATTAAAGCTCTCGCTGTTCAAGACGAGGTTTGTTTTCTCTCTGTAACAGCTGGAAACAAACAGCCAATTGTGTGAATTACAAAAGGCTTCCACACAATAAGCAATGAGACTCTTTCCCCACCACCAAGGATTTTCTGACACATACTTCTGATCATTTCTGACCCATCGCTTTTCTTAGGAATATCCAAACTATTCCATGGATTGCCCCTCTCCTCCCTTTTATATAACACCGGCATGTCTCTAAAACACTCTAAAAAAATTGCTGCACTCAGTGGCCATTTTGTGAAGTCAACTAAGTGTCTGACACATGGGGAAACCCATCACCGTTGCTTAAGGGTCTCCAAACCAAACTGAAAATTCCCTGCATCCCATCTACACATGGAAATCCCAGATTGTTGGAATGAAATGTGCTCTCTCTCGCTCTCTCTCTCTCTCTCATTCTCTCCCTGGAGGGACACATTCAGTTTACCTAATTCCAGAAAGTTATAAGGTGCAGGTTGTCAAGCGTCAAGGTTTGAAGACCCCAGAGTGTGCGCTGGGGTAACTGCTGAACCAGGACAGAATGTCTGTCAGACATCAAGTCCTGGATGAGAGCTGACTTTCTTCAGTTGAACGTCAACAAGACCGAGGCTCTCCTGATTAGCTCCATCAATGCCGCCGCACCTCAGGCGCTGACAGCATCACCATCCAGGGTTGCACACTCCACCTCACTGAGTCAATTTGGATCCTTGGTGCCTCCCCCACATCACCCGGCTCCACAACACACCTCAGGCCACCGAGACCCTCATACACGCATTTATAACATCCAGGCTCAACTATGCAAACTCCCTGCTTGTCGGCCTCCCCAGATCCTCCCTCCATAGGCTGCAGATCATTCACAACTTGGCAGTCGGTGTCCTCTCCCACACCAGGCTTCATGACCCTATCACCCCCATCCTCGCCCGACTCCACTGGCTTCCCATCACACAGAGGATACAGTTCAAGGTCCTGGTCCTCACCTTCAAAGCCCTCCATGGCCTTGCTCAACTCTACCTCCATAACCTCCTAAACCCCTACCATCCTGCTCGCTCCCTCCGCTAAGCAGGCTCCAGCTTGCTTCACATCCCCCGCCTCACCTTTGGCGGGCAGTCTTCTGCCACTCTACCCCACCATCTGGAATTCCTTCCCATAGTCCCTCTGCCTTGCCCCCTCCCTTGCCTCCTTCAAGACCCGTCTCAAGATCCTCCTCTTCGACCGTGCCTTCAGTCACCCTCTTTCCCCCCTGCCCTCCCCAATAACCCCCAGCTCGGGTCCAAAACACTGATTGTCCAGCACCTTGGGACATTCGCCCGACATGAAAGGCGCTACAGAAATGTAATTTTGTTATTGATGATAATAATCACTAGTTAGTCGTTCGACATCCGAAAAACGTGGGTTTGAACCCTCACTGGGTGGATGGTAGGTGTCGAGTGTAGCAACAGCATTTGGGCACAGAGCAGCAGCTATCAGCCTGAAGGACAACAAGAACAATCCTTGCATTTGATATAGAGCCTGATCGGGTCGTTGAGAGGTCTCAAAGCGTTTCCCAGGAAATCGCTTCACTCTCTGGCACCTCTCTGACCCCCTCACTCCACCACCCGACACCTCCGCTCGACTGGCATCGGCTGGTCCCTCACACCCTCTGCTCCACCATTGGGAGCTTGCGCTTTCAGCCACTGCGCCCCGAAACTTAGGAACACTCTCCATCCATCCCTCTGCCTTGGCCCCTTCTCCCCTGTTTCAAGTCCCGCTTTGAAACCTTCTTTTGCGACCGTGCTTACGTTCACCTCACCCCATCTCGGAGTCAGGCTCCGCCACCGTGAAACGCAATGAGACACCACCCTGAGTGGAGGGCGCTGCATAAAAACAACGTGTTGTTGAGTTGTTAATTGGAACGCTTGGCGTTCTGTTAATTCTGAAGCATGGCAATGTGTTTCCGTATTGCGTCAGACACACTGCCCAGAGATTTGCTGAAATCAATGCTATTGTAAACGTTTCATTAAAAAAAAAGGAACAATTGTCAGAAAAGCCTCATTGTTTAGCTGCTGCGTGTGGCTCTCACTACAAGCCGAGCCTGTAAACAAGCTAATGTAGTCACTGTGCCAAACTAGGCCTGTGACACGTGGAGAGAGAGAGAGAGAGAGAGAGAGAGAGAGAGAGAGGCTTGGGAGTAAGCACCTTCCTCCTGGGCTGCCCGTCCCACATGTTACACAGAGCGGCTGATCACTGAGTCCTGTCAGATAACTCGCAGCACGAAGATTCTTAAGAGGGAATCACCCCACTGCTCCTCAGTAAAACAGCCCGGACTAGTTGGGCCAATTTCTGTTCTTCATTCACTTGTTAATTTATTAATTGCCTCAGAATTAGAAGGTTGTAGGTTCAAGTCCCACGGTTTAAGCTTCACTGCAAAGCTGGTGGTGTGTTGCATTCTTGGAAGTGCTGTCGTTTGGATGAGACATTAAACCGAGGTCTTGTCTGCCTGTACATGGTTAAGATCCCCACAGTGCTATTTGAAGAGAACGGAGTTTCTCTCTCCCCAAATAAAAATGAGTCACTCGCTCTGTGGCTGGTTGTGAGACACTGCTGTGTGCAACTGGCTACCACATTTTGTTCACCAAACACCCAGCCAATCTTTACAGTATATCCTGTGAAGTGCTTTTAGACACCTCACTGATGTAATAAAGTGCGATATCAAACACAAGGAACAAGGAAAGCTTGCCAGACAGCGATATCAAGCAAGTTATGCGGTTTTAGCTGGTTAGACTCCACTTTGGGGTCTCCCAAGCCATGGCTTCTACCAACCTGCGCCTAAAACTCTTTGGAATTAGGCAAGCAGGATGCATCCCTCCAGGGAGAGAGAGCCATTCCATTCCAATAATGTATCTGGAGTTTCCATGTGGGATGAACGGAAATCTCAGTTTAGTCTGACCAAGTCCAACACTTCACAATTGCATGACTGCCTAGCAGTGGAGACCTGTAGCGCGATGGTTAGCTCAATCATGACAGTTTGTGGGGGACTGCTGTCACATCGCTGAGACATCTCAAAGCACTTCACAGGGTATAATGTAAAATGTAGTGACTATGTAGTTTGTGAGCCAAATGCAACAGCCAGTTGCGCACAGCAATGTCACACTAACAGGCATGAAGTGAGTGACCAAATTTATCTGGGGGATTGTTGGCCAGGACATTGGAAGGGAGAAACTCACTTCTCTTTTCGAATAGTACCAAGGGACCTTTAACATCCACTTGAACAGGGAGACAGGAGCTCGGTTTAATGTCTCATTTGAAGGACGGACCATGGCTGGATGACAAACCCACAGCGACTGGGTCACACGGAACATGGCACGTTGGCAAGGCTCCATCGGGGATCTTTTATCCCACAGGAACAGAACAATGTTGGGGGAACAGCCTGGAATAACAGGCAGAGCTACTTGGCTGAGATTACTCAGGAAACGGACCAAATTTCACATCACATGTTAACATGCTTTACAGAAACAGGAGAGAAAAACAACAAAAACCTTTGCTTTGACCAAATGTGCTATTACAGAGGGCTTTGAAGGCAGAGAAAGAACAAGGCGAGAAGGGACTACGGAGAAAGATCCAGTGAGGAGGGATATTATGTCGGGGGGGGGGGGGGGGGTAAATGCTCCGCAAGCTTTTGACTCAGGAGGCGAGAGCGCTGCCAACTGAGCCAAATGACAATAGCAGTTTTTCACAAGCCGTCTCAGAACCAGGGAGGGAAAAGGGGGACTTTCACTGATAATATTTACATTTTACATAGTGTTTCATTACACGGCTGAGACATGTCAAAACACTTTGCAGAATATATTGTAAAGCGAATTGCCTGCATTTTGTGGGCAAAACACAGCTGCCAATTGCAAACAAGATGATACAAGTGATAATAAGTCGGGCAGCGACCAATGCTCCAGCACAGCAGTCAGGCTTTGAGTCAGTCAACCCTGAAGAGGTTCATTGCCCTCCCCACCCTCAACACACACACATACACACACACACACAAGACTAAACCATCAGAAAGTAGATCCAAGGTTTTTTTTTCCTTGAAAAACAAGCATCTTGGTAGGAGCAAAAGAGAGTCCAGATCATATGGATCAGTGTGATTCATATTGTACTTACTTCCTGAGGGTTTTTTTTTAAAAAAATGCAGAAGTCGTGCATTCTGCTGAGCTTGCAATTGTGTGGATGTGTGTTTTGGGGGGAGGGGTGGGGAAGAGATTATATAAAGCACTATTTAATCTTCCTTAAAATAAAAACTGGTTAAAGAGAAACTTGTATTGCATTTTTTTTTTAAACAGTACCATGTATTAGTTCGCATGCCTCACAAGAAATGCTACACAAAAAAAAATCCATCTCGGTCGCCTTCCAACTTGGAACAAAGACAGCAGGAAAGCAGAGAGAATTTAAACCCAATTTTCTCCCCTCGTTTATCCGATTAAGAAAGCATCATTAACTTGTTGGGCTGAATGGCCTCCACCTGTTCCTACGATTCCATCTTAACACCGTAAGAAATGCCAGACGGAAAGAGGACAAGGTTCACCTTCCAGGTGGTCGCTTGCACATATGTCCCAAACTACCTATATCCCAGAGTGTTATTTGCCTCACGGAACTTCACAGAAAACTACAGCAACAACGTGCATTTACGCAGCGCCCCTCAGCCCCGGCAGCGTCTCAGAGCGCTTAACAGCTGCAACGCCTGACACCGAGCTGGAGGGGTGGGGTGACCACAAACACAGTCCCCCTCCTCACATTAGTCAGCGTAATAAACCTTATTTTTGTCTAAAGCACCTTTTCATATCAGACCAGACATCTGAAAGCACTTCCTGCAAAAGGCACAGAGTGTTGTTTAGTGATTGAGTGCCACAGCCACAGATCTGGAGGATTTTTGGCCAAGAAACTGGGACACAACCATTGGGGTAACAACAACAACAAGATTCCATTTATAAAGCGCCTTTCACGTCAGGAGGACGTCCCAAGGCGCTGCACAGTTGCGTCATGACCCGAGCAGGGGGGAAATGGTCAGGGTGAGGGGAGGGAAGGGAGGGAGAGAGGAGGGGGGAAATGGTGAGGGGAGGAAGGGAGGAGCGAGGAGGAGGAAGAGAGTCGAGAGGGGAGCTGAAGGCACGGTCAAAGAGAAAGGTTTGAGACCGGCCTTGAAGGAGGAAAGGGAGGAGGCGGCGAAGGCACTGGGGATGGAGTTCCAGAGCCTGGGGGCTGAGAGGCTGAAGGCCCGACCACCGATGGTAGGGCGGTTGGGGCGGGGGACGTGGAGCAGACCGGAGCCAGAGGAACGGAGGGTACGGGCAGGTAGGTAGGTAGGTAACATCTTGGAGAGCGTGTAACAGCTGGTGTGATAAAGTGTGCCCTCGTCTCTCACACTAAACTCAGTCTCTCTCACACTCACTCTCTCTCTCAGGGGTGGGGCAACAGTTCAATTTGTCTCTATTTGAGACAACGAGTAATTTGGAAAAAAAAATTGCAATTCTAGTTGACTCATCAACTAACAGAGGAAAGTCCAGTGAGTGAACAACTGGGGGGGATGGGATGGGGGGGGGGGGGGGATGGGATGGGGGGGGGAGAGGGGGGGACAAATACATCCAGTTTTAAGAAGGAAAAACTCACATTTTTTTGTCTCGAAAAACAAATCACAGGTATTTGAGAGTTCATTGATAACCCAAAACCAGTTCCACAACGAGAAAGTTACCGAAAAGAGAGAGAGGTCCCAACAAAGCGGAGAGAGAGACACACAACTGGACACACATCTGGAGCTCAGACCCCCCCACCCACACACACACAACTGGACACACATCTGGAGCTCAGAACCCCCCCCACACACACAACTGGACACACATCTGGAGCTCAGACCCCCCCACACACACAACTGGACACACATCTGGAGCTCAGACCCCCCACACACACACAACTGGACACACATCTGGAGCTCAGACCCCCCCCCCACCACACACAACTGGACACACATCTGGAGCTCAGACCCCCTACCCCACACACAACTGGACACACATCTGGAGCTCAGACCCCCCCACACACACACACACAACTGGACACACATCTGGAGCTCAGACCCCCCCCCCACACACACAACTGGACACACATCTGGAGCTCAGACCCCCCCACACACACAACTGGACACACATCTGGAGCTCAGACCCACACACACACACAACTGGACACACATCTGGAGCTCAGACCCCCCCACACACACACAACTGGACACACATCTGGAGCTCAGACCCCCCCACACACACACAACTGGACACACATCTGGAGCTCAGACTCCCCCCCCACACACACACACAACTGGACACACATCTGGAGCTCAGACCCCCCCCCACACACACACAACTGGACACACATCTGGAGCTCAGACCCCCCCCCCCCATACACACACACAACTGGACACACATCTGGAGCTCAGACCCCCCCCACAACTGGACACACATCTGGAGCTCAGACCCCCCCACACACACAACTGGACACACATCTGGAGCTCAGACCCCCCCCCACACACACAACTGGACACACATCTGGAGCTCAGACCCCCCCCCACACACACAACTGGACACACATCTGGAGCTCAGACCCACTCACACACACACACACACAGAGAGAGAGAGAGAGAGAGAAAAAGTACCACAAAACTCTTCAGTTCTCTACTCGCAGAGTCCGTGGATCTTTCTCGGAGCAATTCGACACTCGGATCGAAAGCGAACCCCTCGATCACAGGTCCCGCGGGACATTATATATATATATATATGTAAAAGCTTTTAAATTAAAAAAAAAAGGCTTTATATATATCTACATATAAACATATATTTTTATTTTATTTTTTTTTATTTAAAAGCTCCGCAAACAGAGCAGCAGAGCTGGAAACTCACCCAGAAGATCAGACTGAGGAAGAGGAGGACGGTTTTGGAGGTGATAACGCCGCAATCCGCCATAGCGAGTGAGTGAGGGAGTGAGGGAGAGGGTCTCAGTGTCGGATACAATGTTGCGACGTTCGCTACTTTCTGCGCTACAATGTTGCGGCTCCGCCCTCCGCGTCGTCGCTGCTCCGCCTCTCTCTCTCTCTCTCACTCTCTCACTCTACCTCCCCCCCCCCCCCCTCGTCACTCTCTTTGCTGTGTAATTATCTCTCCCCTCCCCCCCTCTCCCCTCCCCTTCCCCCTCCGAGGAGAAACTCCCCATCAGTTGGCCTCCGCCACCGCCGCCCCCACCGCGCGCACGTGAATCCCACCCTCCGGCCCGAATCCGGCCCCCGAGTCACCGTGACTGGGAGGGAGCAGAGGTTTTTTTCGGTTCGGCGAGGGCGAGGGCACGGGCGAGGGCGCGGGCGAGGGCACGGGCGAGGGCGAGGGCACGGGCGAGGGCGAGGGCACAGGCGAGGGCGAGGGCACCGGCGAGGGCACGGGCGAGGGCGAGGGCACGGGCGAGGGCGAGGGCATGGGCGAGGGCACACGCGAGGGCGAGGGCGAGGGCGAGGGCATGGGCGAGGGCACGGGCGAGGGCGAGGGCACGGGCACGGGCACGGGCACGGGCACGGGCGAGGGCGAGGGCACGGGCGAGGGCACGGGCGAGGGAGAGGGCGCAGGCGAGGGAGAGGGCATAGCGCTAAGAGTCGCGTCGCTGGGTTTCGCTGCTCCGTGGGCATCTTTCGGGTCTCCATTCTACTTTTCCAGCTGCACCGCCCCCGTCCCCCACCCCCATCCCCTGATGTCCTGTCAGTTTGTCTGTTAAACGTCAACAAGACAGATAATAATAATAATAATAATAATCCTTGCATTTGATATAGCGCTTTTCACGTCGGGAGGACGTCCCAAAGCGCTTCACAGAACACACTGTAAAGTGAATTGACTGTACATTTGTGGGCGAACGCGGCAGCCAATTGCGCACAGCAATGTCCCACAAACAGTCATAGATTGAAAATGACCAATTTATTATTGTTTTGTTTTTTGGAGGGATTATTATTAGATGCCATACTCTTTGGCTCCCGTCGACGTCTTCTGTCCCGCGGTTCCACCTCCTCAACCCACCCGACCTGTCCTCAAACCTGCCCATGTCACTCCTCGATGCAAGACCGTTCCGATGAGGTAGAAATTATATCTGTACATCAATCGGTTATTGAGATCCTTTTTTGAAGCACAGACCCAAACAATATTGTTTTATTAGTATAATAATAAAGAAGGTGGATAGAAGATTATTTTTTCTCCTTCTTATTGAAGGGGCTGGTTCATTATCACCGTCCGGTTCCCCGGCCGAGTGCGTGTCCAGGCAACAACTGTCTGCATAAAAAAACAGCACATACACAAAGTCCCGTTACCTCTTTTTTTAAAAATGATTTTTTAATTTCCTGTTGCAGATGAGTCGAGCGTAACAAGCTCTGACACCAGCAATTTCCTCTTCACCGACTCTCTCCACGTTACAGAAGGTGAAGCACCGAACTTGGAAACGGAACATTTACCGTGAAACTCACTCAGACTGACCCTCTGGATGTCTATACACAGTTAAACACTTGCACTGAATACAATGAAAGTACTTCTAAATACAATTATCGTCATTCTTCCATATGTTTCAGCTGTTGGTCAGGACACAAAAGGGGAAAAAGTATGAGTGTAACAGGACTTTGCGAACACTCTGGAGGAGAGTCAGGTGCAGAGAGTTGAGGTAATTGGAGTTGAGGTACAGATCAGCCAATTTGCCAAATGTCCCGTAAACAGCTTTAAAGAATGATCATTGTGTTCAAAATTATGAGGGGTGTTGACAGAGCAGATGGGGAGAAACGGTTTCCTCCGGGGGCTGGTCTGGTAACTGAGGGATACAGATTTAAAAAGGATATTGCAACGATTGAGAGGATACAGAGAGCAACTAAAATGGTTGAGAGGATGGAGGGACTGGACTATAAGGAGCGATTAGATAAACTGGGCAGGTTCACACTGGAGAAGAGAAAGTTGAGGATTATATGATTATGATCTTTATGATTCTGAAGGGAATAGATTATGTGGACCATGATAAACTGTTTTATCTTGTACTGAACAGTAGAACCAGCGGACACGGCCTGCGATTAAAGGGGATAAATTCAGAACAAAAATCTGTGGAAACATTTCTTCAGTGAGTGAACAGTAAACTTATGGAACAGGTTCCCTCGGGAGAAGCAGAAAATGTTGTTTGTTTCAAGAACAAATTTCTGCTAGAAAATAATATCTCAGAATACACTGCAAAGTTTGGGACACGACATGTCAAGCGACTGTCAGGATGGTCAAAGGTGAACCAGATGGACCTTGGTCTCCTTTCGCCAAGCACATGTTTATGATCTTATACTTTTATTTAAGATAACTGGCAAAATAACCAGAGATGATACGAGGAGAAATATTTTTACACAGCGAGTTGTTAAGATTTAGAATGCAATGCCTCAAAGGGTGGTGGAAGCGGATTCGATAATAGATTTCAAAATGAAATTGGATATATGCTGAAAAGAAAAAAAGTTTTAAGGCTTTGGAAAGATAGAAACAGGAGCAGGCTATTCAGCCCCTCGAGCCTGTTCTGCCATTTTATAAGATCATGGCTGATCTCTACCTCAAGTCCAGTTACAATAATAATCCCTCCAAAACCAAAAACAATAATAAATTGGTCACTTTTAATCCACGACTGTTTGTGGGACATTGCTGTGCGCAATTGGCTGCCGCGTTCGCCCACAAATATACAGTCAATTCACTTTACAGTGTGTTCTGTGAAGCGCTTTGGGACGTACTCCCGACGTGAAAAGCGCTATATCAAATGCAAGGATTATTATTATTATTACTCGCCCTTGCCCCATATCCCTTATGGGTGAAAGAACGGGGTACTGGGACGAGTTGGAAGCTCTTGCAAAGAACTGGCACAGGCATGATGGGCTGAATGGCCTCCTTCTGTGCTGTAAGATTCTATGATTCTATCAATTTTGTTTGGGGGATTGTTGTCTAAGACATTGAGAGAAACTCTCTTCACTTTTAGATTAGCGCCATGGGATCTTTTAACGTCTATACACAGGCATCGATGGGATCTCAATTTTTAATATCTTATCTGAAGGATGACACCTGCAACAATGCAGTGCTCCCTCAATAGGCACTGGAGCATTATATGGAGCCCCTTAGTATAGTGGTTAGAGCACATTCCTTGCAAGCGGAGGACCCGGGTTCAAATCCTGGGTAAAACCTTACGCAAGTTGTTTACTTCACATCCTCTGTTTACCTCGCAATAAGTAGGAACCCGGTTGTTAGTCCACTGCTGCTTTCTGGGTGTAATAATCCCTCAAAAAAATGTGGTCACTCAATCCATGACTGTTTGTGGCATACTGCTGTGCACAACTGACTGCCACACTTTGACCAGAGTCAAATCACCTAACAATATATCTTGTGAAGCTCTTTGAGGAGTATCAAGATAAGGCGCGAAATCAACTGCAAGGATTATTGTATTATTAGCTTGGACTGTGAGCTGAAATGGTTGGGTGGGGAGGTCAGAACCACAACCTACTGACTCAGAGGGAAAAATATTGCTGACTGTGCCAGGTTGTTATGAGGGTGACTTAAGGATGACATTGGCCATTGGACATTAAGGCTAAGCGAAGGTGGAGTTTGGAATTGGGGGATGGAAGGAGGGAGTGTTTAACTTGGGCTTCAATTCATTTCATTCATCTCACAGCCCCATCTAGTGAGCAGTAAAGGATTCACACCTTATTGTGATTCACAGAACATAATAATAAGACAACAAAACTACATTTGTATAGCACCTTTCATATTGGGAGGATGTCCCAAGGCACTGGACAAACCGTGTTTTGGACCAGAGCTGGGGGGGGGGGGGTCGGGATCAGGGAGCGCAGTGGGGGAAGGAGGGTGATCGAAGAGAAGGGTCTTGAGATGGTGAAAGGCACTTTATAAATGCAACTTATTGTCGTTCAGGTTGTGATATTTCAACATTCGTGTTCAAATCCCTTCGCTCCCGGGCACCTCCCGGTCTCTCCGACCTCCTCAACAACAACAACAACAACAAGTGTTACATGGGCGGTAGCGCCGTTCACGTCGGGAGGACGTCCCAAGGCGCTGGACGGTGACAGCATTTCGGACCATTTCACTCCCCGTTCCTCTTGGACCGGGGGATACGGCCGCTTTCCCCCCCCACCCCCCCCAAACCTACCCGCCACCCCCACCCCCACCCGTCCCGCCACCCCCCCGCCACCCCCGCTACCCGCCCCACCGCCACCCGCCCCACCCCCCACCCCGCCACCCCCACCCGTCCCCGAGCCGCCCCCCCCCCCGCCCCGCCTCAGAGTCAGGCTCCGCCACTATTGAGCGCTGTGTGGAGGGCGCGATATAAGTGCAAGTTGTTGTTGTTGGTGTTGGGTTTTGGTGTTGGTGAGCGATGGGGATGGGGGGATGGGGGGGGGGGGGGAGTGTCCGGTTGCCATGGCGACAGGCTGGCCAGCGTCTCCATGGTAACGCGCGGGGGAGGCGGGGAGGAGGAGGAGGAGGAGGAGGAGGGAGTGGGTGGGTGGCGACCAACGTCACCGGATTGGGCGGGTTCACGCCCGATTGGGCGGGTTCACGCCCGATTGGGCGGGTTTCCCTTCCAACGGCTCCGGTCGGTTTAAAAAATCAAAACCCGTCACACTTTTTTTTCTTCTTCTTCTTCTTCCCGGTTTGAAGACCTTTTCTCTCACCCAATTCCCTGACTGAACCGATATATATATATATATTTTTTGCCTCCTCCCCCCCGCCCACCACCCGCCCACCAAAGTAGCCCCAACGTGATCCAACGCTCAATGTCGGGCTACTTTGGGGCGGTCTCGCGCTCCATACGGGCAACGTTTGGGCGGTTTCCGTCGGCCTCGCGCACCATCCCGGGCTCCTTTGGGGCGGTCTCGGGCGACCTCGCGCGGGGTATAAGAGGCGCGCAGCCGCGGCCGCCGCCGCCATTTGCAGGAGAGGCGCCGGGGAGGCGGGAGAGCAACCGAGAGCCCCAGCACAGGCCGCACCATCCCCTCCTCCTCCTCCTCCTCCAGCAACCACAGCCATGCAGTCGCTCCGCATCGCCGCCAGCCTGGCGCGCTCGCTGCCCGGCCACCGCTGCCAACAAGTAAGCCGGAGAGAGGGAGAGAGCGGGAGAGGGAGGGAGACAGCGGCCGCCATTTTACACCCGGTCTGGTCCGGTCCGGTCCGGCCCGCGGGCCTGTCCTCCCCTCACCGACGCCCTCAGGCTCGACGCAGCCGCTTCCGACCCCTCAGCGGCAGCTGGAAAAGCGATTAGATGCTATGTGTTTCATTAAAAAAATAAGTTGGGAGGGGGAGGGCGGGGTGGGGGGTGGGAGCGGCTCCCAGGCCGTGTCCCACTTGAAGGTCAGTCAGTCAGTCAGTCACTCAGCTCCTTCCCTTCCACATGTGCACACTACCCCCCCCCCTCCCCACCCCACCCCCTGCAGCCTGTGTTCACACTGGGCCCTCTCTCTGGCTCACACACACACCCCCTCAGGTTTTATTTGTGTTTGGCATTTCTCTTCCTCCTCGGTGCAGCGGTGCCGACCCGTGCGGCTGAGACGGCGCCTTTTATCGGGGGGGGGGCGCCGTTGAGAGAGGTGTCTCCCGAGCGCTTCCCGGGAATAAGCCTCGCGTTCGAGCAGAGCCGCCGCAGCGCGTCGCCGAGACCTCTCCAGACAGCGGCACCGCCAAGTGAACTGACTGTATTTTGAGGCGTGAAGTACAAACGCAATCTTGTTGTTGTTGTTGTTGTTGAACTATGGCGGCGAGTTGCATATAAATACACGCAGTGTGTGTGTGTGTATATGTGTGTATATTTGATAGGAATTCCTGGGTTTGCGTCTTGTGTAATTGGGAATATTCAGTCTTGCGTTGTCGAACTGCGTGTCCTCCTCCGGCTCAAAAGAGTGGGGGAGGGCGATCCGAGATATGGTGGCGACCTATAATCAAGGTCAGGTTTTGTGCTTCAGGTAAATAAATGGTCGGCGGTGGAGGGAGCATTTCCCCTCAGTCGGATCTGTCTTCACGTCTGTTTAGAAACGCACTAAATCGTTTTGGGTCTCGACCTGTGGTTTAAATCCGTCAGTGACCTGCAGTCACAGGCCGTGCGCTGTGTTTTGCGGTGTTGGGAGTCAGATTGACGGCAACGTCTCCTGATTGAAGGTCAGGCGGTCTTTCTGTAGGCCTTCAGTTCTGGCTGTAGAGGTCCATTTTGATTTCTTGCTTTTGTATCGTTCAGGATTGTCTTTACTGCGGTCGAACGTGTTTCTTAATTTAAACTGTCATTATATATTCGATTTGGTGACTAAACTATGGCAGCCATTTTTCTGCAGTGCCGTGTGAGTTATTTCTCTCGCTGCTTTTGGATCAGGTAGATCGGTTTTGCATTTGGATTATTATTCGAGACAACACTAGGAAATGAATGTTGTAGAAAGGCTTTTCGTGTGTCAGTGGGTCAGTATCAGGTTGAAGGCTGTGGAGGTTTCAGCTGTCATTCACATCAGAGGGCAATTGCAGTTTTTTTTTGATCAGGTTTTGATCAGAATACACTGGAGATTAAAAATGAATTATAGTAAATCTGAGATGTTGTGCATTTTCTCCTTTACAGTTTGTAATTCAATAAAATATTCCTTACTCCATTGTCTTGCTAATTGTCCTTTGTCCAAGTGATTAATGAGGTCAAGACCTGCATTGCTATTATCCAAGTTCGCTAATTTGTACAAGATATATGTCAAGACATGTGCATCAAGTGCAACAAAACTTGTAATAATAATAATAATCCTTGCATTTGATATAGCGCTTTTTCACATCCTCTAGACGTCTCAAAGCGTGTCACAGAATAGACTGTAAGTGAATTGAATGTATATTTGAGGGTGAAATGCGCCAGCGAATTGTCCCACAAACAGTCGTGGTTTGAAGTGATCAATTTATTATTGTTTTATTTTTCTTGAGGGATTATTATCAGGCATTATTGTAGAGTAAGGAAACTTGCCCGAGGTCTTCACCCTGCTGGGAATCGAACCCAGGTCTCTCGCTTGCAAAGCAAGCTACAGAATTTGTTTGCTGAAGACATACGAGGTTTGTAGTGACCTTGTTCTGAGTATTCAGTTTAAACAGTTGCTGAGGTACATTTCCCCTCAAAATATTCCCAAAGTTCTTGTAGGGTCAGGCAATGTTGTCATGACTGTTTCACTGAAGTGTCAAGGTAGAGAGTGAGGTATTAGTGTTCGTTGTTTAGAATTTGGATAGTGGGTTGAACCTAGATTTTTATCACCCAAGGTTGGGATTCTCGTGAGAAAGCATTTTGGGTATGTGGACATGGTCCAAGTGACAGGAGTGTCATTGGTGAGAGCAATTTTTCCTCTTCTCACAGAGGTGTCAATCTGTGTTGGTGTTGGTGGGGGCATCACAGCCGGGCCCAATCCTCATTCTAGCTGTATCCAAACTAATGTATTTTCCGGGCTCATTGGAGAGGAGGTTACTGAGAGCAGATTCAAGCTGGTCTGTAAGGTCCATGAGTTGAACTGATTCAGAGCATTTAAATTTACCTGGTGAGTAAATTTATACAACAAATTACATTTGTATAGCGCCTTCCACATCATCAGCTAGACAGTTGAGCTCAGGTGCATCACGTTGCTGTATGGTAACAGGCTTGCACACTGATATGTGCAATCCATCACACAGTGCAAGATCCTGGTCCTCACCTTCAAGACTCTCCATGGTCTTGCTCCCTGCTATAATTCTGCGATCTCCTCACCCCCTACCATCCTGCTTGCTCCCTCCGCGCAACGGGCTCTGGCCTATTTCATGTCCTCCGCCTCGCTCGCCCTACTAATGGCGGATGCGCCTTCTGGAACTTCATCCTTCATCCCTCCACCTCGCCTCCTCCCTTGCCACCTTCAAGACTCATATCAAGACTCTCCTCTTCGACCGTGCTTTCGATCTCTGCTTTTGACCTCTGTGCTTTTTCTCCCCGAACCCGACTTCCAGCTCGGGTCCAAAGCTCTGTCTGTCCAGCACCTCGGGAGGTCTTCCTGACGTGAAAGGCGCTTTGTAATCTTGTTGTTGTTGGTGCAAGGCTGCTGTTGACTGTTTTTGGTCAGTTGTGTGCCTGACACATGGATACGCATCAGCATGATTAATGGGATCTAAACCAGACTGAACTCCATAGATGTTCAAACCTACACATGGAAATGCTTGGAATAGAATGCACACACTTGAGGGCTGCGCCCTGCGTATCCAACTCCAGAAAGTATTAGACACAGATTAGACGAGAGCCAAGACTTGGGGATCCCAGAGTATGATTTGGAGTAACTGCTGGAGTTTAACCAGTTAAAAGCACATAGGTCACCATTGATATTACTGTCCGGCAAGCTTTCCTCTGCTTGTCCATCTGGGACCACCATGTCCGTTTGCTTTGGCTAGCAGGGAAAACGAGCTGTACGGGAAAAATCCAGGCCCAAGTGACTGGTCTGCCCCTTTAAGTCATATTTACGAGCAAGTTTCTATCCTAAGGAGGGCCTTGGAGCACTGCATAACCGACTAGATCAGGAAGCAAACGAGACACACTGCCTGCCAGTTGCTAAACATGTCACCTTAAAGCCAAGTTGGCTTACATTCCCCTGACCTAGAGGACAGTCAAAAACAGCATGTTGGTGAATGAAAAGTGCTGTCTGGATGCATATCTGGGGTAAGAGTAATCATTTAATCCTCTGTTTGTAGATCACGCATCATGCACTTCGTGCAGCTTTTGTGGGCGCGCGGAGTCTTCACACCTCACAGACGTGCTGGGTTCAGAAAACTGGTCAGTATTTTCTTTTATTACAATGCAGAATTATATTTGTATCGCGGATTTCACGTCGGGAGGACGTCCTAAGAACATATATTCTTATATATAGAGGCAAAAAAGTGTTTTGAGTTGCTGCTGTTTGATTATTGATGTTCTTAAACAATTCCTGTTTGTTTCGCCCTGCGTAAGCACTGCATCTCCTTCCCCAGCAGAGACGGGGACATGATCTGGGTGAAACTCTGATTAACTGCATCTTCAGACAGCTGCCTTGCGCACTCGCCCATCTGAGCCTGTAGTGTTGTCCCTGCCTTCACAACTGATTAATAACAACAATTTATGAAGAGCCTTTCATGCAGGGCACAGTCTCGGAGCCCTTAAAGTTAGAATTTACCAATAATTACACCAGAGCTGCAAGGTTTTTAATAAAGCTCAATTGAAGGAGACCATTTCTTTCTCTCCCCTCCTCCCCCCCACACACGCATGCATTTCCTGTCACTTACCAGCCCTCAGTGTGTTTACGACTGAATGTTCTATCGACGTTGCTTGAGAAGGTAACTTCTCCCGTTGGTCTGTTGCGTGTGGAGTGAAGGGCTCCTTTACTTCCTGCAGGTACTGCCGAGGTCTCCTCTATCCTGGAGGAGAGGATCCTGGGAGCCGACACCTCTGCCAACTTGGAGGAGACCGGCCGCGTGCTGTCCATTGGTGATGGTATCGCCCGTGTCTATGGTCTGAGGAATGTGCAGGCAGAAGAAATGGTGGAGTTCTCCTCAGGCCTGAAGGTAACTTGCTTAGGCGTGCTGCATTCAGGGTGTTGGGCAGTAAAATAGCTGCTCTCAAGATCTATAGTGTCATCTCCCTGACTGCTGGATGTATTTACATCCTCATCATTTGTTTGGCTTCCCCTTTGTTTTGCAGGATTAAATTAATAATAATAATCTTTGCATTTGATTTAGTGTCATATCACATCATTGAGACGTCTCAAAGCGATTCACAGAACATATTGCAAAGTGAATTGCCTGTATTTTGTGGGCGAAACGCGGCAGCCAATTGCGCACAGCAGTGTTCCACAAATGGTCGTGGATCGAGTGACCATATTTTTTTGTGTGTGGGGTATTATTACCCCGCAGAAAGTGTTCCACCAATCGACAAACAACCGGGTTCCTACTTATTGGTAGGTAAACAAAGGCATGAGGAGGAAGGAGATCTGCCCAAGGTTTTGCACTGCCTGGGGATTGAACCTGGATCCTCTCTCTTGCAAGATGAGCGCGCTAACCACTAAAATACACAAATTGAGGTTGGCTTGAGAATGACGTTAGTGAGATCCTATGGGAACTCTTCCCATTTGCTTCTTCCACATTATCTTGCAAATTACTGCTGTCTTGGTCTACAGATCACTCCCTACATAATTCCTTGTGAAGTCCATCAAGGAGTTTGATACAATAAGATGATATATAAATACTCCGCAAAATGTGCTGAAGGAAGTGTTGCCTTTCAGGGGATGTCTCTGAACTTGGAGCCAGACAATGTTGGTGTTGTGGTGTTTGGCAACGACAAACTGATCAAGGAAGGAGACATTGTGAAGAGGACTGGAGCCATCGTGGATGTGCCAGTGGGAGAGGAGCTGTTGGGACGAGTTGTGGATGCTCTGGGGAATGTCATCGATGGAAAGGTGAGGAGGGCTTCCAGCCACTTATCCTGACGTTTACCACGATTAATGTGGCAACTTAATCACATAGAAATGTAATAACTGAAGGAGCCCATCCAGCCCTTTCACAACATGTGAGGTTAAAACAACTTGTCCCTCTAACATAGAATGAATATGAGGAAGCAGCAAAGGGGAATCACCAACAGTGTGTTGGTGGGAGTGGGGTGGGGGGGTGTTCTGAAAGTGGGCAGAGCACCAGGAAGTGAGGGTGGAGTGGTTGAAAGCATGACCACTGATGGTGGGGTGAAGGGAGTGGGAGTGAGAGGCAGACCAGGTTCTGAGAGGAGGGTACATACAAGAACTCAAGGCAGCAAGAAGTTGCTGAGGTTCATTGGGCCTAGATCTGAAGATAAGTAGTAATTCAGTATCTTAATGGACGAGCCAGTGAAGGTTGGGAGGTAATGTGCAGCAGAGTCTGGACTGGAATTTTGTATGAGTTGGAATTTGTGAATGGAGGCCAGCGAGGAAAGCGAATGGAGTTTTCCTGAAACCACTTAGTTGAAGTGCTTGCAGATTACCTGGCCGCTGCTTATTCATTCTGTGTGTAAATCAACTAATCTCTTCCTCCTGAACTTGTAACGTCTATTTGTCTTTTCCCGTAGGGTCCACTCAATGCTAAGATTCGCAGACGTGTGGGGCTGAAGGCCCCTGGCATTATTCCTAGGATCTCTGTGCGCGAGCCCATGCAGACTGGAATCAAGGCTGTAGATAGTCTGGTACCCATTGGCCGTGGGCAGCGAGAGCTCATCATTGGCGACAGGCAGACTGGGTAAGCGCTTGGCTTCAGAGATGGTTACCGTAGCGAGTCAGAAAGGGGAACACTACGTTGAGATGGAGCTCAGTTGGCTGAGTTCCCTGTTCCATGTCTCATCCCATTCCATGCTTCTGTACTTTTGCTAATGGGAAGTTCCCAATCCCCTTCCTTCCACCGCCTAGAAAGCATCCGGGGAATCCAGAACAAGGGGGGCATAAAATTAGAGCTAGGCCATTTAGGAGTGAAATGAGGAGGCAGTTTTTCACCTAAAGGCTAGTGGAAATCTGGAACTCTCTTCTCCAAAAGGCTGTGGATACTGAATCCATTCACATTTTCAAGACTGAGGTAGATTTTTGTTAGGTCAGGGTATCGAGGGATATGGGACAAGGGCAGGCAATTGGAGTTAAGGTTCAGATCAACCATGATCTTATAGAATGGTGGAACAGGCTCGAGGGGCTGAATGACCTACTTCCGTTCTTATGAGATTGAGGAGGAAGAACTTGTATTTTTGAATCACTTTGAACATGGAACCAGCTCAACAGTGTTTAACAGTGATTGTTTTCATAGAAAGCCAGGTAATCATTTTGTGCATAAGATCCCACAAATAAGACTTAATTGGTTAACCTGCAGAATTGTTGACCAGGAGATTGGGTGAAGCTCCCTTCTCTGTTCCTGGAACATTTATAATATTTCTATAGCTTGGTTTAATGTTGTTTGAAGGATGGCACCTCCTCAGGGCAATGCTCCCCCCAACATCCCCCCCTCCCCCCCAACCATCACCCTGGAGTTGGCAGGAAGTGATTTCAGAGTTTGTGAGGGGCAAAAGGTCATGGAAAAAATCTTCAAGTGATAGTGATGGGAACCTGGTGAGGTGGGTGGTGATGGGAGGTTGGAGTTCAGTGCAGGAGACTAGAGGCTGGTGTATGGGGGGGGGTAGGGAACTGTCTGTGGTTGTACCTGCTTAACATGCGTTGTTTGCTGGATGTTTCAGTAAAACTGGCATTGCCATGGACACCATCATAAACCAGAAGCGATTCAACGAGGGCGTGAACGAAAAGATGAAGCTGTACTGCATCTACGTGGCCATTGGTCAGAAGAGATCCACAGTGGCTCAATTGGTCAAGAGGCTGTTTGACGCTGGTAGGTCCTGAGATCCTTTGGAATAAACATTCCACATAAACTATCACTGCACTGAACTGTGATGCTCTAAGACATCCTCCCGACACTATGAAATGCAGGGATTATTATGATTAATCCCTAATAAAATAATAACTAGTATAGCACACACAACCCATTCAGCCATTCTCCACCAGTTTACTGGTCTAATTCCACTCTCACTTATTCTTGATTTCCCTCCAGGTTCCCCATATTCCTTTTCAAGAATCTGCTTCTTCCCATATTCCTCTTAAAAAGAATCACCAGATTCCTCTATAGTTGTGCCTCAACTACAGACAGTGAGCTCTTAACACTACAGCAACCTTCCTGCCCCCTCCATTCAGTGGGCACTGGCCTGTTCCTTGTCCCCACCCACTGGCCACACTCCCACCCTACGCTCCACCCCTCTTGATTTCAACCAGCAGCTTGTTGCAAACCCTTAACTATCCAGGGCCTTGGGATGCCCTTCTGACATGAAGGTACTATGCAAATGAAATTTGTTGTTGAGATGATTTTCTAACTGAAAATGCATTATATAAGTGCAAGTTGTTTGTGTTGCAGTGGGTACCATACAGGGATTCACCACCTCTGACAATCTATCTGTGTGGGATGTTGACGTTAAGTGATCATATTTGCACAGGACTAATTGCATTTTAACTTTGCAAAGAGGAAGATCCCTCACTATTATCCTCAGGTGTAAAATTGTGCAGAAATCGTCCAGGAGCTGACTTTCTCTGCAGAAGTTTCTGGCTTTAACCTGTGCTCCTCACTCTCTCACAGATGCCATGAAGTACACCATTGTGGTGTCAGCCACAGCCTCTGACGCAGCTCCCCTGCAATATCTGGCCCCTTACTCCGGCTGCTCCATGGGCGAGTACTTCAGAGACAACGGCAAACACGCACTCATCATCTACGATGACTTGTCCAAGCAGGTCAGTGTCACAATCCAGAGGCTGTGTGGCTCCTCACTCCTGTTACTGCTCTCTGACAGAACTGCTTGTTTAATACTTTACCCTGTTGCAGCACAAGTGAAGAAGACAATAAATAATACAAATAGCATTACATCCAGAGGAATAGCAGATTAAAGTAGGGAAGTAGTGTTGCATTTATATAAAGCTTGGTTGGACCACAGTGCGAGTTCTGTGTATAATTCTCGTCACCAAGTCACAGGAAGTTATAATGGCATCAGAGAGTACAGTGTACATTTACAGGAATGTTACCAGGGATAACAGGATACAGCTATCAAGACAGGTTGTAAAGTAAAGGCTGCAACTTTTCTCTCTAGGGGCCTTCAGCTCCCCTCTCGACTCTCTTCCCCCTCCTCGCTCCCTCCCTTCCCTCCCCTCACCCTGACCATTTCCCCCCTCCTCGCTCCCTCCCTTCCCTCCTCTCACCCTGACCATTTCTCCCCTCCTCGCTCCCTCCCTTCCCTCCCCTCACCCTGACCATTTCCCCCCTGCTCGGGTCATGACCCAACTGTGCAGCGCCTTGGGACGTCCTCCTGACGTGAAAGGCGCTTTATAAATGGAATCTTGTTGTTGTTGTTGAGATGATTGAGAGGGGGCCTGATAGAGGTGTTCAAGATTATGAAATGAGTCAATTATGGAGGTTGAAGGGAATAGAGGGGAATAGGAGGAATGGGGATGTGTACAGTACTGGCATAGACTAGTTGGAACAATTGGATTGTATGTGTGTGAAATAATAACTTGCATTTGCAGTGGTATTGCAGCTCCTGGCCACCGGCATGCTAGCATTGGCTCGGTGCTGGTATCTTGTTTAATTAGCCAGCTCAGTGGTAGCACTCTCCTGTGTGAGAAGGATATGGGTTCAGCCCAGTGAGTAAGACTGTATCCATTGTCTACAGGCTGTTGCATACCGTCAGATGTCCCTGCTGCTGCGACGCCCCCCAGGGCGCGAGGCCTACCCCGGAGACGTCTTCTACCTGCACTCGCGGCTCCTGGAGAGAGCAGCCAAGATGAATGACAATTTTGGTGGTGGTTCCCTCACTGCTCTCCCCGTCATCGAGACCCAGGCTGGTGACGTGTCTGCTTACATTCCAACCAATGTCATCTCCATCACCGACGGCCAGGTGAGTCCAGCCACTGCCAGGGATCTGTTCAGGAGCTTTTACAGAGATTAGCATTGCCAACTGGGTGGGAGTGAAGTGAAGAGAAAACTATGGTTAGTTTGTGAACAATACTTTGTTACTGGAATGGCCTTTAACAGCTCTGTTTTGTAGGCAAAGTGATGAACAGTTAGTTGTGTTGAGGTTTAGACAAACGCAGCTGTCATTATAGTACAGAAGTCACGATCACAGTTATGATTTGGTGGTGACCAATGTATCTTCAGGCCAGGACACTGGGCTCATCTTCATAAAGAAAGATGAAGTTGGGTGGGTATTCTAGAAGGATGAGATCAAATGGGCTGAAAGGACTTCATCGGGGCCTCTCTTGTGATTGTCTCTGGAAGTCTCTGCCTCAATCGCTCTTCCCTCCACCCACCTTCCCTATCTTCAGATCACATCTTAAGATCTTCCTCTTTTGGTCATACCTACAATCTCTCCTTAGATCAGCTTCAAGCTTTGTCACTGTAAGTTCTGACATTACCCTGCATGAAGGGCACTATATAAATCCAAGCTATTGTTGATGTCAACTAAAGGAAATCAGGGTTATGGAGAAAAGGTAGGATAATGCATACTTAAAAGAAACATTCTGGTGGCTAACAGAATGGCAAAATGGTCTCTATTTGCCTCTTTCTATGTTGCAAACTGGCCATTTCCCTACAATCCAGGAAAGTGATGAATTCCTCAGTTGGAGCCATTTCTAGGATCAATAGTGAATATTTTTAAAGAATTTGTTCGTGGTTAATATTTCAAGGTCATTCATTCAATGTATGTTTGATTTGGCTGTCTTATTTAAATAAGATTCAATTAATTTCCAATTAATCTTTATGGGGCAAGTGCTATGTGAATGTGGGTCGTCTTTGAGGCACTGTTGATTTCTGTTAATCGCACAATCTCTCCTTTTCCAGATCTTCTTGGAAACTGAGTTGTTTTACAAGGGTATCCGTCCAGCCATCAATGTGGGTCTGTCTGTGTCCCGTGTGGGTTCTGCTGCCCAGACCAAAGCCATGAAACAGGTTGGTATTTTGTGTCCTGTTAGTAGACTTTGATCGCTATCTTGTGAAGTGTTTTTTTACCAGGTCAAAGTTGAGGTGAAGGGGTCTTTTGACCCATCTCATCCTGTCCAGAATGTCCACTGTTATCTTCCCATCACAGTAACTTGTTCTTCACATCCTGAACCCTTGCCCTCACATCCTACTGAGTTGAGGATGTTTGGTTGAGGATAATGGAGCTCCCAAATGCAGTGGGGACCTTTCCCTGTCACGACTATCTACCAGATCCTTTCCAATAACCAGTAGATTCTTTCCTGCAGCCTACAGGGTACTTTTACCTCCCCGCGGAAGCCATAGTTTGGGCGAAACATGGGAGGGAGAATTTGTTTGCAGTCTCTGGGTAGGAAAGCTTCAAGCCACGGAGTTACAGAGCCCGAGTCATCGGACACCGGAGGAGAAGACGTGTGCAGTGCCTGTCCTGACTAACCAGCTTTTCTGTATTACAGGTGGCTGGCACAATGAAGCTGGAGTTGGCACAGTTCCGGGAGGTGGCAGCCTTTGCCCAGTTCGGCTCAGACCTGGACGCCGCCACACAGCAGCTGCTGAACCGCGGAGTCCGTCTGACAGAGCTGCTCAAACAGGGACAGTACAGTGAGTGACGGGCTCTCTCTGCTGCTATACCCTTTAATTTCACTTTGTAATTACCTGAGAGGATGGTGGAAACCAATTCAATAACAACTGTTACAGGGGGATTAGATGGGTACTTGAAAAGGAAAAATTTGCAAGGATATGGTGAAAGAGCGGAGGAGTCGGACTAATTGGTTATCTCTTCCAAAGAGCCAGCACAGGCACGATGGGCTGAATGGCCTCCTTCTGTGCGTAATATTCTATGATTTTGATTCTAAATCTGTCACCACACTAATACTGACTCCCCCTGGATCAGTGTCATGCTTCCCCACTGTCAAGCACTCTGAGACTCTACCCTGTATGAGGGGCACTATGTAAATCCATGTACCCTTATCTAACTGGTGATTCGCTGACCAGTCTAATTGTTGCAGCTATTTCTCAGTGTTACTGTTAAGTTAAATGACTTTTTAGCCAAACTTAGCGGTCAATTTACACACAGACATGAAGTGATTGACCGATTTATCTGGAGGATTGTTGGGAGAAACTCCCTCCTCTTCTCCAGTAGTGTGGTGTGATCTCTACCATCTACCTGCATGGGCAGACGTCATCAATTCAATATCTGGTCCAGAGGATGTGGCATCTTAACAATGCAGCTCAGCATCGTTACACTGTACTATGCCTGGGCTGTGAGCTCAGACTCTGACCGACTTGGACCACAATTTTTGAGTTGTGAGGACTCCCAACTGGCACTGAAAGTTAATCTGACAATTAAAATATATTTAGCGTTTACCTTTTTTGATCCTTTGCGATCTTGAAGACGTCACAAGATTGGTTTGAATGAAAAATTTAATTTCATCCTTCCAGAACCCACCCTTTCCACCGTTTTCCCATCATTGCAGCATCAAGCTGTTTTTTAAATGAGTCCCATTGTCCTGACCTCACCACCCAAACCCCCTCCCCCCTCTCCACCACCAACCCCCCTCCCTCCTGGTAAACTATTCTAGTTGTTAATTACTCTTTGGGTAAAGAAACATTTCCTGGTGTCTTGCAGAAAATTACTCTTTGCAACTCTGAACCTGTGGTCCTCTTGTTCTACTGACCCATGTGTGGACTCCCATTAACCTAAATCTGCTCTACTCCAATAAGACAAACCTAACTGTGGTTGTATTTCAGCGCCCATGGCTATTGAGGAGCAGGTTGCAGTTATTTATGCTGGTGTCAGAGGTCACTTGGACAAGCTGGAGCCCTCCAAGATCACCAGGTTTGAGACGGCATACCTGTCCCACATGAAGACCCAGCACCAAGACCTGCTCAACACCATCCGGTAAGTCAGTCAGTCCTGAGTGACACTGTGAGGGGGGGGAAGGGGGGGATGTTCATAATGTCTCAGGTCAAGGGCTGGTCAATGGGAGCAAGCGTCAATTCAGCCATCAAGCCTTCTAGTAAATCATGGCAGATCTTTGGTCTCATTTCACAAGAGGTTCCTTCCTTATCAGCTTCAAGCTGCGTTTTTTTTAATCAACCCCATTTGCTAGTAACCTGATCCAGTCGTCAGTTACCCTCTTGATAAAGAGATACTTCCTGGTGTCTGTCCTGATTTTGCCTCTTGCAGGTGCGGTTGTAAGCCTATGTTCTCTTGTTCTGCTGACTTGGTCCATCTGAAATTGAAAACTGAGTTTACCTTCTCAATCCCATTTACAATCTTATCTAAAGACATTTCTTTCCCTGGCTATTTCTCCTTGCCTTTTAATCCCCTTATTTAAGTGGAATTCCATTCCCCAATCACTCCGCCTCGCCCTCTCCTTAGCCTCCTTCAAGTCCCGCCTCAAGACCCTCCTCTTCGATCATGCCATCGGCCACCCCCCTCCCTTCTCCCCCACCCTGACCCCAGCTTGGGTCTGAAATGCTGTACACTGTCCAGCGCCTTGGGACGTCCTCCCGACATGAAAGGCGCTATTCAAATGTAATCTTGTTGTTGTTGCCTTCAAGGACTTAAACATCAATTTAATCTCTGGTCTATCTAGGACAGTACATGTCACATCCGCACTACCTTAGTGTGAAGAAATGTTTCCTGATCTAACCATTTACCTCCTATTTTAAGACCCCATCCCCATCTTTTGAATCCCTCCACTCGAGGGAAGACTCATCCACTATCTGGTTATCAATTTCTTACTTTTAAACATCAATCAGTTTCCCCCCTTCATTTTTCATTCTGAGAAGTTTCTTACAAACCAATTTATTTTTGTGGTTAGTTTATTTTCTATTTTTAAATCCATTTGTTGTGGTGGGTTAGAGAAGATGTCCCCCTCGCCTTGCACTCCATTTACACATTACATTTGTGTTCGATGGCTCTGTAGAGAAAACCAGTAACTCTGGGTTTGGAGTGAGGTTCTGCTGTTTACCAACTCTCTGGTAAAGCATGGCAGATCTTTTCAATACTACCTAATGCTGGAGGCTGGTAGGCCTGGGGAAGAAATCCTGGCCTCCACTCCACACACTGGCACGGGGGGAAAGCCCTGACAACTCACATCTCCTCATTGAAATCTCTCTTCCCTGGAAACTTCCTGCTTAATCTACTCTGCACCTTTTCATTACTTTTGTATCCTTCCTATAATTGCTCCAACTGTGGCCCAACTGTTTTATTCAAGTGGCTGGCATGAGGGGGAATTGTGGGGGAAAATGGGGGAGAGAACAGGAATGCTGGGGGCTGATGGCAGGTGACAACTTCACCGAGGATAGTCAGATGATCCTGCTCTTTTTGTCCCCAACCACAGGGATGAGGGGCATATCAGTGATGAGATGGAAGCGAAATTGAAGCAGATTGTAATCAACTTCCTGGCCACCTTCGAGGTGTGAGTGGCTGGTGTTGCTCACACTCCAAACCTTTGTAAGAACCGCTGGGAGAGAAAAAGCCAATGTGCTTTTTGTTTAAAATGTACAGAAATGTTTTTCTCTTAAACAGAGAATAAAATGTTCCACCAAAACAGCTTTTCCTTTGCGTCTTATTTCACTGATCGTCAATAATAATACTTACGTTTGATGCAGCGCCTTTCACGTTGTTGAAGCTCGTCACAGGATATACTGCAAAGCAAATTGACTGTATTTTGTGGGGGAAACACAGCAGCCAATTGTGCACAGCTGTGTTCCACAAACAGTCATGGAGTGGGAGACCCAAAAAATAATTTGGAGGATTATTATCCCCCAGAAAGCCACCTGAACATTGACTAACAGACGGGTTCCTACCTACTACTAGGTAAACAGGGGTGTGCAATAAGGAAACTTGTCTATGGTTTTGCCCCACCAGAATTGATCCCGGGTCCTCTCACTTGCAAAGCGAGTGCTCTAACCACTACACTTACGTCCTTTACAACTACATTGTAAAGGATAGCGACTATTTTATTAGTGATGGATTTATAGTCATAGAATTGCACAGCACAAGAAGAGGCCATTCGGCCCATCGAGTCTGTGCCGGCTCTTTGAATAGAGCAATTAATGTCAATCCACTCCTCAGCCCTTTCCCCATAACCTGCAATCCCGTACTCCTCAAATACCCGTCCACCGTGTTTTTAAAAGTAGTTATCGAATCGGCCTCGACCGCCCTTTCAGGCGATGTTCCAGATTCAAACAACTCTCTGTGTGAAAAAATTTCTTCTCCTCCCCTCGGCTTCTTTTGGAGACCATTTTGAATCTGACCTCGAGTCACCGACACACCCACCAGTGGGAACAGTTTTTCCCTTTCTAACCCATCAAATCCCCTCATGATTTTGAAGACCTCTATTAGGTCCTCGTAACCTTCTCTGCTCCAATGAGGATAATCCCGGCCTCTCTCACCTTTCCTCATCATCACGGTCCCTCATTCCTGGTCCCATCCTCGTAAATCTCCTCTGTACCCTTTCCAATGCCTTAACATCCTTCCTATAGTGTGGGGCCCAGAACTGGGGCAGTATTCTAACTGAGGCCTAATCAGTGTTTATATGGGTTAATCATAACCTCCTGACTCTTGTACTCTATGCCCCTATTTATAAAGCCCAGTATCCCATATGCCCTTTTTACAGCCTTATCTCCCTGTCCTGCCACCTTCAAGGATTCATTTACCTGCCCCCCCAGGTCTCTCTGTTCCTTTACCCCCCTTAAGATTGTATTACCGGCCTATATTACCCCTCATTCTTTATACCAAAATGCATTACCTCACATTTCTTCACATTGAAACTCATCTGCCACGTGTCACCCTTTTTACCATCTGTCTATGTCTTCCTGAAGTTGGCTACTACTCGCTGTTTACCACTACCTAAATCACAGTGAGGGAATTAGCTGAGGCTCCAGTGTGGTGCTCCACATGCAGAGTAAGGCTTCCCCTTTCCATGTCCAGCTATGTGCCTGGACTTCATACGTCATTGCATCACAGGCCTGAAATTCCAGTCTCGGGCTCAGACCATTTTGATTTAGATGGTCAGAATTGTGGTAATTTAAATTTAGACTTAATTGTGAGGTTATAAGATCTGCAGAAAACAGGCGTCCAAATTATGACTGAATTTAATTCTCAAGACGTTAAAAATAACCTTCCTGTTGCAATCGCCTTGACTTGTCTGTACCAACCTGATGGCTTCCCACTCGCAGCGGCCTCGCCCTGCTCCATGTGCCCAGACCATCCCACCATTGAAGAGAGCGAGTGAGGCAAAGAGACTGGGATTATTGCTGCAATTCCCCCCCCCCACCCCACCTGTGTTCTGCATCATTAACACCATCTTAACCCATCATCCCCCATTGTCTACCCCATTTTCTCATTTGTCTTCCCCTGTACAAAAAGGGACAGGAGGACAAACCTGGGAACTCCAGGCCAGTCAGCCTAACATCAGTAGTGGGGAAACTCCTGGAGACTACAATCCGGGACAGAATAAATCTTCACTTCGAAGAATATGGGTTAATTAGGGACAGCCAACACGGATTTGTTAAAGGCAAATCTTGTCTAACAAATCTAATAGAATTTTTCGATGAGGTAATAATAATGATCCTTGCATTTGATATAGCGCTTTTCACGTCGGGAGGACGTCCCAAAGCGCTTCACAGAACAGACTGTAAAGTGAATTGACTGTATATTTGTGGGCGAACGCGGCAGCCAATTGCGCACAGCAATGTCCCACAAACAGTCGTAGATTGAAAATGACCAATTTATTATTGTTTTTGGTTTTGGAGGGATTATTATTAGGCTCTGTGTGGAGTAAGGAAACTTGCCCAAGGTTTGGCCCTCTGCCTGGAATTGAACTCAGGTCTCTCACTTGCAAAGCGAGTGCTCTAACCACTGAGCTACAGGACTCCAGATAACGGAGAGGGGATAAAGGTAGTGCAGTTGATGTAGTTTATATGGACTTTCAAAAGGCAGTTGACAAAGGGCCACATGAAAGACTTGTAAGAAAGCAGAGAGTTGTGGTGAACGGCTGCTTTTCTGACTGGAGGGACAGTGGTGTCCCCCAGGGATCGGTATTAGGACCACTGCTCTTCTTAATATACATAAATGATATGGACTTGGGTATAGCAAGTACCATTTCCAAGTTTGCGGACGACACAAAGTTAGGGAGGGGGTAAACAGTGAGAAGGATAGGAGCCGACTGCAGGAAGACATAGACAGATGGTAAAATGGGTGACACATGGCAGATGAGTTTCAATGTGGAGAAATGTGAGGTAATTCATTTTGGTAGAAAGAATGAGGGGCAATATAGGCGGTAATACAATCTTAAGGGGGTAAAAGAACAGAGAGACCTGGGGGGCAGGTAAATGAATCCTTGAAGGTGGCAGGACAGGGAGATAAGGCTGTAAAAAGGGCATATGGGATACTGGGCTTTATAAATAGGGGCATAGAGTACAAGAGTCAGGAGGTTATGATTAACCCATATAAACACTGGTTAGGCCTCAGTTAGAATACTGCCCCAGTTCTGGGCCCCACACTATAGGAAGGATGTTAAGGCATTGGAAAGGGTACAGAGGAGATTTATGAGGATGGGACCAGGAATGAGGGACCGTGATGAGGAAAGGCGAGAGAGGCCGGGATTATTCTCATTGGAGCAGAGAAGGTTACGAGGAGACCTAATAGAGGTCTTCAAAATCATGAGGGGATTTGATGGGTTAGAAAGGAAAAGCTGTTTCCACTGGTGGGTGTGTCGGTGACTCGAGGTCACAGATTTAAAATAGTCTCTAAAAGAAGCCGAGGGAAGGTGAGAAGAATTTTTTTCACGCAGCGAGTTGTTCGAATCTGGAACCCATTGCCTGAAAGGGCGGTCGAGGCCGATTCGATAACTATTTTTAAAAACGCGGTGGACGGGTATTTGAGGAGGACGGGTTTGCAGGTTATGGGGAAAGGGCTGGGGAGTGGGATTGACATTACATTGGTCTTTTTAAAGAGCCGTAACGGACTCGATGGGCCAAATGGCCTCTTTTTGTGCTGTACGATTTATGATTCTATGATTCCTTGCCCTGCCTCCTCCCTCTCTGTTAGCCCTTAAAAGCCTCTCCCTATGAACTTGCCCCATTTCTGACAAAGGGTCATGGACCCAAAACGTTGACTCACTTTCCTTTCTCTATAGATGCTGCCTGACCGGCTGAGCGACTTCTGTTTTTGTTTTCATGTATCTCAACAACATTTTTTATCTGGCAAATAAAACTGCAGGTGACCAGTGTTTATGCCACTAGAGGGAGACGGCAGGCTTCTCTGTCCAAGGAGAGCACAGATCTCCCAAGTTCTTGATAATCCTTCTAAATCCTTGTATTTGATATTGTGTTTCACATGATTTACTATGAAAGTGTAGGGACTGTATTTTGTATTAAGATTTGGAGGGCAGACCAGTCACTGGGGACAGGGAATCCTCCCACTCAGCTCCTGATAACACCGCAAACCAAAGCCCTAACAAGGTAGGGTGGTCCCAGCCGGACAATCAGCGGGAAAGCTTGTCGGACAGTGATATCAATGGCCAGCTATATGGTTTTAATCTAGAACATTTGTTGGCTAAGCCTCCCCTCGTCCATCATTCTCAGCTCAGCCTTTCTCACATCCGCTGGTCTGAAACCTTAACACAGGAAACTGAGAGACGTACAATATTCGTGTTGAGCAGTGGTCCCCGAGCCAGAAAGGCAGTAATAGATCAAGTGACAATTTAAGGTTTGCAGATTTTCCTGGTCTTGAAGTAAATCAACCACTGTTTCCTTACTCCACACGCCTCTGTTTATCGAGCAGTAAGCCGGAACCCGGTTGTTAAATTGATCGCTTTTCCAGGGGTAATAATCCCTTCAAAAAAAAATAATAATTTGGTCACTCAATCCACGACTGTTTGTGGGACGCTGCTGTGTACAATTGGCTGCCGCGTTTTGCCCACAAAACACACAGTCACCTCACTTTACAGTGAATTCTGTGAAGAGCTTTCAGATGTCTCGCAGACGTGGTAAGGCCCTATATCAAATGCAAGGATTATTATTATTATGACATTACCTTTTCACAGTGTGTACGTGTACGGATATGACACCAGATTAAATAGGGAGTATTTGGTATCATCTGGCGAAACGTACAGTCCCTGGCAAGGCAAGTGAAGTCGAGATCCATTATAATGTCGAGCACCTCTCCCAAAGCCCTGGTTGTGTTGGAATCGAGGTGGGTCTCTCAGCTCTCACACTATTGAAGTTACTAAAATTGAAGTTATCAGAAAATACAGTTCTAAAATGTCTAAAATTGCAGCCGGCCTCAGTCAGGTGCACTCTCTCACCTCTAAGTCCGGAGGTTGTGGATTGAAGGCCCAAATAGTCTGAATGTCAGACACACACACAGACATATATTGAAACATAAGATGATAGTGAAAGGCAGAGAGAGTTTCGGAGGTGACTGAAATACTAGTTGAAATCCATGCACCAGACAGCCTCTGTGTATTGTTCAAGCTCAGTGAGTTTACAATAATTTGCTGCATGCTATTTTGGTGTGAAGGGCACATTTCAACACCAATTTATACATTGATGTTTGCCAATTAGGGTTGGTTCTGCTGGGTCATATTTCCTGTAGCGTACAGGGTGTTCACAAAGTTTTTTCTACCATGACCAACAACAGACATCTCAATGTCGTGATAAGATACTATATCAAATGCAATAATAATAATAATCCTTGCATTTGATATAGCGCTTTTCACGTCGGGAGGACGTCCCAAAGCGCTTCACAGAACAGACTGTAAAGTGAATTGACTGTATATTTGTGGGCGAACGCGGCAGCCAATTGCGCACAGCAATGTCCCACAAACAGTCGTAGATTGAAAATGACCAATTTATTATTGTTTTTGGTTTTTGAGGGATTATTATTAGGCTCTGTGTGGAGTAAGGAAACTTGCCCAAGGTTTCCCTCTGCCTGGAATTGAACTCAGGTCTCTCACTTGCAAAGCGAGTGCTCCTAACCACTGAGCTACGGGACTCCACAAATAAATGCAAGGATTATTATTATTTTGGTATGAGCTGTGCTGCTCACCAGGAAGCTCATAGGGAGTTCCTGGTATCTGTCGTCAACCCAATGGAAGGGAGATCTGCTCAGAATTTGACCTGTACTCTTGCTGATCTGGAAGTGCGGGCAGACAGTGTACAATGTAGAGGGAGCTTCAATGTGTTTCTAATCCTGACGGAGTGCGGATGGATAGTGTAGTGGGAGCTTTACTCTGTCTGTCTCTAATCCTGACCTGAGAGTGTAGATGGACAGTGTAGAGAGAGCTTTACTCGATCTCTAACCTGTGTTTTGCTCTCTTGTTCTGCTGCCTTGGAGTATCTGAAAGCATTGAGTTTACTTTCTCAACGATATTTAGCTTCTTACATATAAGTTTGGGTTTGGATCAAGACGACCTTTCGGCCCATTTGATCTCATCCGGCCAGAACACCCACCCTTCAGCATCAAGCTGTAAACAGCATACAGCGTTAAACATGGCCCAGTGTCCTGAGATCAATCACTCTTCCTGTTCGTTACTAGTTACCCTCTGGATAAAGACAACAACAACAAGATTTCATTTATAGAGCGCCTTTCACGTCGGGAGGACGTCCCAAGGCGCAAGGCACAATAACTCCTGGAGTCCGTCCTGAAATTGCCATTTGCAACTCTATGCAAAAAAAAGGGGATAAGAGGAAAATTTGCTTTAAGCAGAGAGTTGTTACGGTCTGGAATGTGCTGCTCGAAGGGGTGCTAATTGGTAGCTCTTTCAAAGAGCCAGCACAGATATAGCCAGCACAGGCACCGAATGGCCTCCTTCTGTGCTGTAAGATTCTATGATTCTGTACAGCCATCTCGGAGATGTGTCTTTTCAAAACTGAAGAGGCCTAAATTGAGTAAGAATTGAGTAAGAATTGTTTCTCGCACATCATCCCACTAATATCATCATTGCTCTCCTCTCTCTCTAGGGCATGTGTTGTGTACTAATCAGTGTACAGTCTGCACTTTGTACAGTCTGAGCACGTTTTCTGGGAACCAGAGCTGACATAATTTGCCAATGGGGGTTCTGGCTTATATTAATCATTGTGCTGAGTGATGACACCATTACTACGTCCCATTCAGTTCCCCATTTGGCAAGTTCTCTTGTGCCCGTGGAGTTTATATGATTGCAAAACATGGCACACTGACCACAAAGGAGAAGGATTACTGCCTCTAGCTCTGATTACTCCCCTGTTTGTTGGCCTCCCCAACTCTTTCCTCCACAAGCCGTAGATTATTCAGAACTCTGCAGTTTGTAACCTCTCCAGCACCAGACTCCGTGACCCCATCACCCGCACCCTCCACTGGCTCCCCATCCTCCAGAGGATAGTGTTCAAAATCCTCGACCTCGCCTTCAAAGCTGTGCTCCTTCCAACCTCTGTGACCTGCTAACCCTGCCCACTCCCTCTGCACCGCGTCCCCTGACCAACCTGCCCCACCATCAGTGGATGGGGCTTCAGCCTCTTTGCCCCGCACCCTCTGGAGCTCCATCCCACAGTCCCTTTGCCTCGCTCCCTCCTTCGCCTCCTTCAAGGCACGTCTCAAGACCCTCCTCTTCGACTGCGCCTTCGGGCACCATCCTACCCACCCTCCCTGCCCTCCATCCCTCCTGATGCCATCCCCCCAGATCAGGTGAAAATCCTTGACTGTCCAGCGCCTTGGCAGTCCTCCCAAAGTGAAAGGCAGTATGTAAATATAATTTGTTGTTGTTGAGCTCACAGACGAGGCTGACCCTCCAGTGCAGTGCTGGGGAGGTGGATGTTCGTGCTTCACATGAGAAGTTAAATCGAGATGGCTCATCCCCTCCATGGCTGTGTGTTCGTCAGGTGGATGGGAAAGATCCCTCAGTGCTATATGAAAAAGAAAAGTTAAGCAATTCTCCCTCTGCCCTGGCCAACACTCCTCCCAATTAAATGCTCATCCCCTTCATGGCTGTGTGTATATGTGTGTGTATATGTGTGTGGGTGGGGTGAACACATCGCTACGCACAAATTGGTTGCTGTGTTGGACAATAGCTGTTCGTGAGACATTTCTGAGTGCAAAATGACTGCCGCGTTTCGCTAAGAACACACAGTCACTACAGCTTACAGCGATTTCCTGTCAAGCGCTGTGAGACATTCCCCCTGAGATAAAAGGGGTAGTATCAAACACAAGGATTACTAATGTGGTTCTAACTGGTCTGATACAGGGCGGGCAGGAGGACCCAGAGGAATCGTCTGGGTTTGGCAATTGGTCAAACTGCCAAGAAGGAACTAAAATTAAAAGTTTTGTGTAGCACAAACTCTCCTCTGACGAGCATCAGGCGAAGGTGGTGGAGCGGGCAAAGTGCCTTCACAACGCTTCCCCAGTTTCTGAGTACGAAGACGGTGTGAGCGAGCGTGAGCGAGACCGGCAGGTGCTGGAGAGAGAACACACCCAGCGGAGCTAACAGAGCAGATCCGACGGAGCTTTGTTCAGTATGAGAGAATCACACTTCAGGGACAACTTCTGGGTGAGTTGACCACACAGCGAAAGAGAGACAGAGAGAGAGAGAGAGAGAAAGCGAGAGACAGAAACAGAGTGAGAACGAACTGGACTTGCAGCTCCAAATTCCATCCAGGTTTTAAAGACTTAACATGTAATTTCGCTCACAATTTGGGGAGAGATGTTTTCTCTCTCGCCCCCTCTCTGTTTCTTTGTTGTTTTTCTTTCAAAAGAAACCCTTTCACCGCATTCGCCTTCCAAGTTAAGGCTAAGTTTGAGAGTTTACTAAAAATCTGCCGGGCTCCGAAGTTTCCGAGGGGGAAAAAGTGTCGCATTTCATCCACAAAATACACAGTCAATTCACTTTGAGGCATATTCGGTGAAGTGATTTGCGACGTCTTGAAGATGCGATAAGGAGCGATATTAAATGCAAGGATTATTATTAACTTTTTTCTCCCTCGCACTTCCTCCCTCATCCACTCACACCAGTGCCCACCACTGACATTAAGTGTGTGGCTGTGTGTGTGTGTGTGTGTGTGTGAGGCTGTGTGTGTGTATATGTGGCTGGGTGTGTGGCTGGGTGGAGAGGAAGTCTAGAGGGGAAAACTTATGCTGTGAGATATCAGCTCGTGTCTCTCCTGAAAGATCAACTGTTAGCTTGTGCAAGAGGTTCAAGTGCATCGACAGCTCAAACACAGCTCAACGGGGCAAGCGCTAAAATTCCACCTGGTTTTAGGCTTAAGATCCCATCCGAAGGACGGCGTTTATGACAATGCAGGACCCCCCCACGCGCCCCCACACACGCGGTGCTGAAACGTAAGCATGGTCCGTGAAGTTAAAAATCCAACCTGGGGATTTGAACCCACAGCCTTCCTCATATGTGTGGGCTAATAAAGGCAGTTCCTCCTGGTGTCCTGACCAACAATCCTCATGTTAAAATTACCTCATTCTCTTCATGAGTGTTTGAGGTATGTGGATCTGCGCAAAATGTATGCCTGGGTTACCTAGAGAAGAAAACAGTCACTACACACTCCACGGCAAATCCTGTGAAACTCTTTGACATGCTAGTTGTTCAGAGGGATGTTTTTCAATTTCTGTAAGAGTGAACAGGTTCTTGGAGTTGGCTTTGGGCTGGGCTGGGGTTCGGTTGGGCTGAGTTAGGGTTGGGTTGGGGTTAGGTGGGGCTGGGTTGGGTTGCGGTTAGGTGGGGCTGGGTTGGGTTGGGTTAGGTGGGGCTGGGTTGGGTTGCGGTTAGGTGGGGCTGGGTTGGGTTGCGGTTAGGTGGGGCTGGGTTGCGTTGGGGTTAGGTGGGGCTGGGTTGGGGTCAGGTTGTGTTGGGTTTGACTGGGTTGGGAGGAGCTGGAGGAAGAGCAAACACGGACAAGGAAACAGTGCCAACAGCCTCCTGGCGTGCAGGTGGGGTGGGATGGGACACGGCACGAGGGAGTGCACAGAGAAAGGAATTGGCTCCTTCGTTCAGCCTAGACTCTCCGAGACTGAATTGTCTTCAACAATGTTGACGTTTGAAAATATTTGAAATGTTGACACATTTATGGGTTCCTGTATTCTATGGTCTCACTGCTGTGTCGGCGGTTTGAGTTATGACTTTGGGAGAAATTGTTCGGGAAATTGTTTGCTGGGAACAGTCACATTTAACCACAAACATAATTAAGTGGGAGGTTAGACAAGCTGTCCTCACATAGAGGGTTGGCTGGTCACACCAGGCTCGCAACAGAGGGGAAGGGGAAGTCTTGTTTTCGCACAAGTGAGAGAATAATTGTCATATTCGAAACAGCAAGTTCATGATCAGCACCAAGTGGTATGTTTTTACACAGGAGGTAATTAATTCTCACAGACATCATCAACCTGTCCCTTCTCACAGACATCATCAACCTGTCCCTCTCCTCTGGCTCTGCTCCCATTCCCCTAAAAACTGCCACCATCACTTCCACTTTGAAAAAACCCTCCCTTGATGTGTCGCAGCTATCAAGCTACCGGCCCATCTCCAACCTCCCCTTCCTGGCCAAGGTCCTGGAACGAGTTGTCGCCTCCCATCTGCGCTCTTTCCTCTCCAACCATTCACTATTCAAACCCCTTCAGTCGGGTTTCCGTGCTGCCCATAGCACAGAAACTGCCCTGGTCAAGGTCACCAATGACATCCTGACCATCTGCGATCAGGGCTCCATCTGCCTCCTCGTCCTCCTCGACCTATCGCCTGCAGTTGATACGGTCGACCACGATATCCTCCTCCACCGCTTGTCCTCACACCTCAACCTTCAAGGCCCTGTCCTTGAGTGGAGTCCTACAGCTCAGTGGTTAGAGCACTCGCTTTGCAAGCGAGAGACCTGAGTTCAATTCCAGGCAGAGGGCGAAACCTTGGGCAAGTTTCCTTACTCCACACAGAGCCTAATAATAATCCCTCCAAAACCTACGACTGTTTGTGGGACATTGTTGTGCGCAATTGGCTGCCGCATTCGCCCACAAATATAGTCAATTCACTTTACAGTGTGTTCTGTGAAGCGCTTTGGGATGTCCTCCCGACGTGAAAAGCGCTATATCAAATGCAAGGATTATTATTATTATTATTATTATTATTACCTCTCCCACCGTCTACATTTTGTTTCCACACACGGTTTTTCCTCCGGCCCCCGCACTGTCTCGTGCGGTGTCCCTCAGGGCTCTGTCCTCGGTCCCCTCCTCTTCACCCTCTATATGCTCCCCCTGTGGTGACATCATCCGCAGACATGGGGTTCACTTCCACATGTATGCAGATGACACCCAACTCTACCTTTCCTCCTCTACCCTCAACTCCACGACCCCCGATGTCCTGACAGCTGTCTGTCCGACATCGAGTCCTGGATGAGAGACAACTTTCTTCAGCTCAACGTGCGCAAAACGGAGGACCTCCTGATTGGCTCACGTCAGCGCCTCCGCACCTCAGGCGCCGACACCATCAGCATCCAAGGCCACACTCTCCACCTCTCAAAGCCGGTCAGGAACCTCGGGGTTCTGTTCGACCCTGAGCTGTCCTTTCTCCCTCATATCCGCGCCACAACTGGCACTGCCTTCCATCACCTCCGGAATATCGCCAGACTACGGCACTACCTCACCCCTCACGCTGCTGAAACTCTGGTCCACACCTTTATCAGCTCAAGGCCGGACTATGGGAACTCTCTCCTCGCCGGCCTTCCCGCCACCTCCCTCCACACTGCAGGTCATTCAGAACTCTGCAGCTCGTGTACTGTCCCGCACCAGACACCGCGCCCACATCACTCCCACCCTCGCTCGCCTCCACTGGCTCCCCATCCCCCAGAGGATCGAATTCAAGATCCTCATCCTCACCTACAAGGCCATTCACGGCCGCGCTCCCTCCTACCTCTCCAACCTACTATCCCCCTACTTATCTGCCCGTACCCTCTGTTCCTCTGGCTCCGGTCTGCTCCACATCCCCCGCCCCAACCGCCCTACTATCGGTGGCCTTCAGCCTCTCAGCCCCGAGGCTCTGGAACTCCATCCCCCAGTGCCTTCGCCGCCTCCTCCCTTTCCTCCTTCAAGGCCGGTCTCAAGACCTTTCTCTTTGACCGCGCCTTCAGCTCCCCTCTCGACTCTCTACCCCCTCCTCGCTCCCTCCCTTCCCTCCCCTCACCCTGACCATTTCACCCCTCCTCGCCTCCTCCCTTCCCTCCCCTCACCCTGACCATTTCCCCCCAATGCTCGGGTCCTGACCCAACTGTCCAGCGCCTTGGGACGTCCTCCTGACGTGAAAGGCGCTCTATAAATGAAATCTTGTTCTTGTTGTTGTTGTTGTTGAACCGTGTATCCCATTTAATTAAAAAATAATCCTTGCATTTGATATAGAGCCTAATCCCCTACCAACCCGCTCGCTCCCTCCGCTCAGCTGGCTCCGGCCTGCGCCATGTCTCCACCCCACCATTGGCGTGAGAGCCTTCATAGATTCATAGAATGTTACGTCACAGAAGGAGGCCATTCGGCCCATTGAGTCTGTGCCAGCTCTTCCCCCAACCTCTGGAATTCCATACCCCAATCACTCCCCTCCTTAGCCTCCTTGAAGTCCCGCCTCAAAACCCTCCTCTTCGACCATGCCATCGGTCACCCCCTTCTCCTACACTCCCTTCTCCCCCTCTGACCCCAGCTCGGGTCTGAAATTCTGTACACTGTCCAGCGCCGACGTGAAAGGCGCTATACAAATATAATCTTGTTGTTGTTGTTATCATGTCTTCGAGACATCTCAAAGTGCTTCACAGAATATTGTAACGTGAATTGACTGTATATTTTGTGGGCGAAACGTGACAGCCAATTGCTCATAGCAATGTCCCACAGATGTGGATTGAATTGACCAATTTTTTTTAAGAAGTTATTAACGATCCATCAATCGACTAACAACCAGGTTCCTACTTATTGCTCGTTAAACAGAGGCGTGTGGAGCAAGAAAACTTGCCCAACATTTCGTTCTGCCCAGGAATCAAACCCAGATCTCTCGCTTGTGAGGCGAGTGCTCTAACCACTGAGCTACAGGACTCCACATTTCCATCTGTCTCAGAAATCCATAGGGGAGACATCAGTTGAGCGATTTGAAGGATAGAAGATCTTTGGCGATTGATTTTTGGGGAGTAATAATAATAATATAATAATCCTTGCATTTGATATAGCACCTTAGCATGTCATTGAGACGTCTCAAAGTCCTTCACAATATGTACTGTAACTGGAGTGACTGTGTATGCTGTGGAAGAAGAGCTGGGTGTTCCAACTGATTAACTGGGCCCAAAACAAACCAGTTAATCATTTACCTCAGCCCTGTATGTGGGCCGCAGCTGGCACCGATTAGACAGATTAGCTGCCGCAGTTCAAAGTAAACGCAACCTGTTCCTTATCGCCCAAAGGATTGATCTCCTCTGAGATCTCCTGCAACTCTGCTCCATGTCCCTCGCCAAACATCAGCGGTTGAACTTTCAGGTCACTTTTCCTGCTGCTTATTGGAGCTGTCTCCCCAAATCCCTCTGCCTCTTCATGTCCACCCTGTCTCCCACACTGCTCAGTCTCCAACCTCTATAAAATACTTTTGAGACATTAAATCAGTTGTGGGCCATCAAAAAGTACCTCCTTCACCCCCCGAACATTGGTCCAAGTCTGTGTTAGATTAGTAGTGAGTTTTCATTTTTTTCTGGATTGAATATGACTTGATTTATGGCCTAAATCAAGAAATATTCAATCAAGAGAATTTATAACCATAAAGATTGAGCCAACAATATTCCCTGCGGGTAGGGAAACCTCCCACTCAGTTCCCATTAACCCTACCCTAATTAACTGGGCCCAAAACCTGATGGGTAGGGTGGTCTAATTGGATAAGCAGGAGGAAAGCTTGCCAGACAGTGCTCTCAAAGGTAAGCTATGTGGTTTTAGCTGGTTAGGCTCCAGCAGTTACCCCAACGCCCACTCTGGGGTCCCCAAGCCTTGGACTATTGTCAATCTGCCAAATTTCCAGAATCAGGTCAGCAGGATGTGTCCCTCCCGGGAGAGAGAGCACATTCCATTCCAACAATCTTTCCCTGGGATTTCCATGTGTAGGTGGGATACATGGAATTCTCAGTTTGGTTTAGATAGTCTTAAGCACCGTGATGGGTGTCCGCACGTGTCAAAACCTGACTGACCAACCCCCCCACCACCCACCCCAAAAATGTGAAAGGCACTGTATAAAAACTGGCGTCTGTTGTACAAAGAGCTTTGGGATGTCCTAACATGCTAAGTCGATGACCCGAGATGAGTCTTGTTGATTCTGTTCAGCTGTTGGGAGTGTGTGTCCTTCTTTGCACAATGAATCGCTTTGTATCACCGCTAAAGGAAGGACTCCAGGCTCAAAAGTAAAGAAACTCAAACACATCTCCCGCTGATTTACTGATGCCAAATATTTCTGATAAGTTACTGTGAGATTCCATTTCCCCCATTGCTGGCTCATGTCGAGCCAGCTCCCAGCTCCCAACTTCCCAGCTCCACCTTCTACATGTTCTAACTAATCCAGTCTCCACAGCCTGTAACACAACATAATAATAATCCTTGCAATTGATATAGCGTCTTATTGTGTCGTTAAGACGTCTCAAAGGGCTTCCCTGTGAAATGACTGTATATTTTGTGGGCGAAACCTGACAGCAGTGTCCCACAAACAGTCGTGGATTGAGTGACCGAATTATTATATTTTTAAAAATAAATATTTTGAAGGCAGTATTACTCTTCGTGGGGAGCGAGCACCAGCACAGATCACTGGACTCAATAACTTCCTCGGGGCTGTAAATGAATTGTGATTCTTTCTCAATCTCTGTTTTACAACAATATAGCCAACAATTGTCATTAACATGAATTTGTTCAGGAACCGGTAAGGAAAGGCCTTTAATTCTGAATTATGTATCAAGGAACTCAAGGGTTCTTTCTCAATCTCTCTGTTTTAGTGGAGTTCTGTAGCTCAGTGGTTAGAGCACTCGCCTGTCAAGTGAGAGGTCTTGGTTTGATTTCCGGCAGGGTGAAACCTTGGGCCAGTTTCCTTACTCCACACGCCTGATAATAATCCCTCAAGAAAAAAATAATAATTTGGTCACTCAATCCACGACTGTTTGTGGGACGCTGCTGTGCGCAATTGGCTGCCGCGTTTCGCCCACAAATATACAGTCAATTCACTTTACGGTCTATTCTGTGAAGCGCCTTGAGACGTCGAGAAGACGTGAAAAGCGCTATATCAAATGCAAGGATTATTATTATACAAAAGTTTAAGTAAGAATTGTCATGAGCAGGAATGTGTTCTTGAATTGGGAAAGAACATTCTTTCTGAACCACAGCCTCTTGCTCTTTGCAAACTCACAGCTATTTCTACCTTGTGGTCACTCACCCTCTCAGTAATAATAATTGTTTCATTCAATACAACCTCTGTAAAGTCCAGACATCAATGGCAAGCTATGTGATTTTAGCTGATTAAACTCCAGCTGTTAGCCCAATGGACACCCTGGGGTCCCAAGCCTTAGCTCTTGCAAACCTGTACCTAATACCCTCCGGAATTAGGTAAACTGGATGCATCCCTCCAGGGAGAGAGTGCCTCAGAGGCGAGAGCTTTCCCGCTGATGGCACAGAGCTACGATTGCAGATTTTGTTTTGTTTTTCTGTAAAACAATGGATAAAAACTTGGCTTCTCATCACTAAAATATTTCTGCAACCATACAGTAATCTTAACAGTGGCAAAGGGATACTATGATGAGGAGGTGAGAGCCAATGATTGAGCAAACTTTAGTCTGCATGTGAATACAGCACTTATTCGTGGCTTCCCTTCTCATTCCCAACTTCCTGATTTCTAACCGGTGTCTTCCTCGCATGCTCGACCACAGAAGAGGAAGGCAAAGAAGGCTGAATGGTGCTCATTGTGGGATGAGTCAGATGAATGCGCGTGTTCCTCATGCCTGGGGGTTGTCAGCCTGTGCTCTACAAAGAATGAACCCCAAACCACACTCGATTGAAAATGCAGATCAAGTCTAGCCAGGAAATAAAATCTCTCCAATGCTGTACACAGTATAGTTTGTGCGTCAGCCTGGCGCGATCGTAGCACTCTAACCTCTGAGTCAGAAGATTCAAGCCCCAAGTTGGGACTTATATTGTGGAGTCCCATAGCGTAGTGGTCAGCGCACTCGCCTCGCAAGCGAGAGGACCCGGGTTCGATTCCCGGGTGGGGCGAAACGTTACTCCACATGCCTCTGTTTACCTGGCAGTAAGTAGGAATCCGGTTGTTAGTCATTTGGTGGATCGCTTTCCGAGGGTATTAATCGCTTAAAAAAATATATAACTAAATTAATAATTTGGTCACTCACCTACTTCATGGCTGTTACTGTCCGCAAATTGGTTGCTATGTTTGCCTACAAAACACACAGCTACAACACTTTAGAGAAGCTCTTTGAGATGTTATCCTGTGTGGAAGCGTGGTGCTGTATCTTTGCAGAAATATTATAGTTATGAGGAACCAAGATTTTATCCGTTGTTTTACAAAACAAAACAAAACCTGCAATCATCGCTCTGTATCATCAATACTCATGGCAAATTGCCCTTCTCTTCTCTTCAGATCCTTAAACAGTTACTTTCCAGCTGGCTCTGACTGGCTGTTTGCCCCACCATTGGCGGTCAGGCCTTCAGCCTTCCCCACCTCGCTTTGGAGCTCCATTCTCCAGTCCCTTTGCCTTGCCCCCTCCTTTGCCTCCTTCAAGGTCCATCTCTTCGTCCATGCCTTAGGTCACCCACCTACCCCTACCCTCTCTGCCCTCCACCCTTCCTTATCTCACCTCCACCTCGGGTCCAAATCCCTGACTGTCCAGCACCTTGGATCTTCCTCCAGAGGTGAAAGGCGCTATGTAAATGTAATGTGTTGTTGTTGTTGGTGTCAGTCCAGGGGCAGACTGGCTGGATGAATGGGAATTCGATGTTGGAGGTGCCGTCCTTCGGTTGAGACGTTAAGAGCCAGGTCCTAGCTGTGCCTGTTCAGGTGGATGTTAGAGATCTCCTGCGGTGGGAAGGAGAAGGAAGGCAATTTCTCTATCTGGTGTCCTAGCCTAGAATGACCCAGATGTAATAGTTTGTTCACTTCACGGCTGCTTGCGAGTTGATGCTTGTTACAAATTGGCTGCTGCCTTTTCTTACAATTCCACGGTCATTGAATATGACAGCAATTAACCGTGAAGCACATTCCAATGTTGAAAGTGCTGTAAATCTGCTCAGATTTCAGTCTGCCTCAATTATTATTTGTAAATGTGTTCAATGTTCCAACATGATAATCATCAAGTTTTTCCAACTGATGTTATTGTGGGCCTGAAGGGAGACTGGGATCATAGGGAGTCCTGTAGTCTAGTAGTTAACACTCTCAACTCATAAGTTCAATTCCCGGGGGGGGGGGGGGGGGAGGGGGGTGCAAAACCTTAAGCAAGTTTTCTTACTCCAAACGCCTCTGTTTACCTAACAGTAAGTAGGAACCTGGTTGTTAGTCGGATCAACTGATCACTTTCCTGGGATAATAATCCCTTTTTTAAAAAAAATAATTTGGGCATTCAGTCCACGACTGTTTGTGGGACACTGCTGTATGCTATTGCCTCCTGCATTTCTCCCACAAAATACACAATGAATCCACTTTGCAGTATATTCTGTGACGTGCTTGGTGACATCTCAACAACGCGATAAGGTGCTATATCAAATGCAAGAATTATTATTATTATAAACATAGAGGGGAAATGTATCATTCTCTGCTACAAACCGGAATTGAGTTGGAGTTTGTCAATGCTTCTGAAAGGGAATTGGATAGAGGCATGAAGAGAAGGAATATTACTGGATGTGGGGGAGGGTTTGGTGGGAGTGGGGGGAGTGGATTCAGATTGGGCAGCTCACTCACCCGTGTGGACTTGATGGGCTGAACTGTCCTGGAATATCTGAAGATATTACAAATTTGCCCCAGGCACTGATGATCATTCTGAGGATAACTAACCACATTGTGTCTACATTCCTGATCGCTGATTACCTGCGTTCTCCAAGACTGCATGTCTATGTTACTAATCGCTAAAACAGCCCATGGCTAATTGTTTGTAAGATAACAACAACAGCAACTTGTGTTGGGTGGGAAGGTAAGAACAGTCGAAGAGGAACGTTTTCAGGTCGGACTTGAAAAAGGGGAGAGAGTGGGCAAAGCAGAGGATTTGAGGGATAGTGTCCCAGAGCTTTGGGGTGCAGTGGTTGAAAGCGCGACCTCCGATGGTGGGGCGCAGGGTGCGAGGGACGAGCAGGAGCCGGCGCCAGTCGAGCGGAGGTGCCGGGTGTTGGACTGGGGAGTGAGGAGGTCGGAGAGGGAGGGAGGTGTCAGAGAGTGAAGGGATTTGAACACGAGAGTGAGGATCTTGAAGTCGATCCGTTCGGTGATGGGGAGCCAGTGGAGCCTGGGCCAGAACTGGTGAGATGTGGGGACGGAGTTTGGTTGGGGTCGGTCAGTATGTGGGCGGCAGGGTTCTGAATGAGCTGGATCTTGTGAAGAGTGGAGCTGGGGAGACCGGTGAGGAGTGCACTGGAGTAATCCAAGCTCCCTCCCTTTCTTCCCATCACCCTGACCGTTTCCCCCCTGCTCGGGTCCTGACCCAACTGTCCAGCGCCTTGGGACGTCCTCCCGACGTGAAAGGCGCTCTATAAATGGAATCTTGTTGTTGTTGTTGTTGTTGAGGTGACAACTAGTCTGCTTCAGGACTTCACGCTTGCGAGGCGAGGGCGCTAACCACTTCACTACGGGACTCTACAGGACAATGTGGCGAATCGTTGGCCTGGACACCAGGAGAAACTCCCATCTCGTTTCTTGTCAGCGCAGCAGGATCTTCAAGGTCCTCCTGAACATCCAATGTTACATCCAAATGACGGTGTCTCTGGCACTGTGCTGGAGCATCAGTCTGGAATGTGAGCTCAAAGTCCCCGACGTGGAATGCCTCCTGCTATCTTTGACCAATAATCTTCCTGATCCATCAGTTGTTCACCTTGTGGCTGTGTACGGAAAGTTGCTGTGTGCAAAAAGGCTACTGAGCTCACCTCCCGCCCGCTCAAATACCCAGTCAGTACTCGAGACAGTAAATCTGCTTTGAGATGTGTGGATGTGGCAGTCACTGAATGAACTGAGTCCTTGCTTTGTCTTAATCCAGGATATCTCTAGTCCAAACCTGCGATGATTGTTGGTGACTCAATGAAATGTTTCGCTTGTGATCAGAAGGCAATTGTTATGTGTCAGTCTGGGGCGCAGTCAGTTGCGTTCTCATCTCTGAGTTACAAGTTTGCGGGTTCAAACCCCCACTTTAGGGACTTTGAGCTGACAGTTGAGCCTGACGCTCCAGCGCAGGGTACATCTAGGCTTGACTACGCCAACTCTCGTGGGCTTGTGGGCCTCCCCAACTCTCCCCTCCACAAGCTGCATATCATTCATTAACCCTGCAGCTTGGGTCCTCTCCTGCACCAATGCTCCGTGACCCTATGATTCCCAATCCTTGCCCGACTCCACTGGCTCCGCATTCCCCAGAGGATAGCGTTCAAAATCCTTGTCCTCCCTTTCAAGGCCCTCCAAAGCCTTGGTCCTCCCTGCCTCTGTGACCTGTTATCCCCTTAACAATCTGTCTCCACTCGGCAGACTCTGGCCTGCTCCATGTTCCCCGCTCAATCTGCCCCACAATCGGCGGTCGGGCCTTCAGAATCTTTGCCCTCACCTTCAGAGCTCCATCCCACATTCCCTTTGCCTTGCTCCCTTCCTTGCCTCCTTTAAGGCACATCTCAAGTCCCTCCTCTTTGACTGGGCCTTCAGTTACCCTCCTACCCCTACCCTCATTACACCTCCGTGCCTCCTGATCCACACCCCCAGTTCGGATCCAAATCTCTGGCTGTCTCTGCCTTGGGACATCCCGCCAACTGAAAGCCGCTTACTAATCTAATTTGTTGTTGTTGTTGGGTGCAAGAGCTCCGCATTGTCAGAGACATCGTCATTAAACTGAGCTCCTGTCTGTGCCTGTTCGGATGGATGTTAAATGTTCCTGCAGCGCTTTTTGAAAAGAGTTCAATTCCAGGCAGAGGGCGAAACCTTGGGCAAGTTTCCTTACTCCACACAGAGCCTAACAATAATCCCTCCAAAACAATACAATAATAATAAATTGGTCAATTTCAATCCACGACTGTTTGTGGGACGGTGTTATGCGCAATTGGCTGCCGCGTTCGCCCACAAATATACGGTCAATTCACTTTACAGTCTATTCTGTGAAGCGCTTTGAAATGTCTAGAAGACGTGGAAAGCGCTATATCAAATGCAAGGATTATTATTATTATTATTATTATTATTATAGAAGGGAGTTTCTCTCTCCTGGTGTTCTGGTCTGCAATCACCCAGATAAAATTGGTCACTCACTTCACGCTTGTTTGTGGGAAGTTTCCCTCAGTTCAGGGGCATCTTAACTGCAGGGTGTGGGAGGATGACAGCAAGTTCCAGCAAGTTGTTAAACAAAGTTGTTGGGAGTTTATACGGTTCATTTCCAACAAGGAAGTTGGCATTTTTGTGCTATTTATCACATGAGTGAGTTCCTCTTCAGGAATCTCACTCGGGTCCTCTGGCTTGTGAGGCAAATGCTCTAACCACTGCGCTACTTAGAAGGGGTGTGGGGTGGCGGAGAGCAGACCACGAGTGGAGTGGGGTGATAATTAGAAAACTAAATGGATGCTTTATAGTACTTTTATGCAAAAGGAAATCCGGCAGTTTATCCTGTGTGAACTAGGTCCGTTATTTCAGCCTTTTGTGGTGCTAACGTCCCTCTTTGCATTTACAGAGCACGGACCTGACCAGCACCAGCGGCTATGATAGCCTTATCCAGCGCATGAATGATGGGAGGAAGAGCTGTAAAGAGCTGGAAGAATTTATGAAGCAAAGGTACCCGTGGCCGAGCCCTCAGTCTCTAGTGGCATCCTGTAGCTTAGTGGTTAGGATGACCGAAGTCCCGGTCAAAGAGGAAGGTCTTGAGAAGGGCTTTAAAGGAAAGAGGGGAGGGGGTGAGGTGGAGGGGTTCTGGGTTGGAGTTCCCAAGGGTATGGGCAAAAAGGCTGAAGGCCCGACTGCTCTAAATTATTAATCTGGGTTTATTTTTCAATCCCATTTAAAATGTCAAGCATCCCTAGGAGATCCCCACTGAGTCGTCTTCTCTCAAGACTGAAGAGCCTGAGCTTGTTTAATCGTTGCTCACACCTCGCTCCTCTAAGACTGGGGGATCAGCCTCGTTGCTCTCCTCCGCAGTCTCTGCGATCTGGGCAGCCCCTTTATTTCACGGTGGCCATAATTATTTTAGCATTCAAGGTGTGGCCTCACCGGCCCGACGTGCAGCCTGAGTATGTTGTCTGAGATCTAAGCTTAACTGCTTGGTTTGGATACTCTTAAACATGGTGATGGGTTCTCACGTGTCAGACTTGTGAGAGCAAAAAAAAAACCCAGCTGATTTAGTAATAAAACACAACATCCTGTTTGCCTTGTTTGTTGCTGCCTCATATTATTTAAACGTAATGAACCAACACCCCTCAGTCTCTGTCTGACTGCTTCCTGCTTGGCAAGTTCACTCTCAGCGCTTGTGATTTCTATTCTCACTTCCTTGTAACTTGCATTGATCTGTATTGAACTTTATTTGCCAGTTATCTCTCTGCAAAGCTCTCCAGTAGGACCTTTGCTACTTTCTCTGATTCTACAGTTGCCCCCAAATCAGTGTCATCTCTGAATGCAAGTATTATTATTATTATTATTAATGCAACTATCTTACATTGTGTCTGCGAATCCAGGTCATAATAAATAATAATAATCCATGAGACGTCTCAAAGCGCTTCACAGAATATCCTGTAAAGTGAATCGACTGTGTAGTTGTGGGCGAAATTGATGTATACGTGTATATCCCCCGCGCCCCCTCCCCCCGTTACTCAGTGTCCGTGCCGTACCTCGTGAATCACTTGCTTGCTTCCCCGCACTTCCCCCAACCCCCCCACCACCCCCCCCCGTATGATTCTCAATGGAGGAACGAAAGGATTGGAAGATAATAATAATAATCCTTGCAATTGACGTAGCAACTTATCACATTGATGAGACGTCTTAAAGAGCTTAACAGAATACACCGTGAAGTGGATTGACTGTTTATCGTGTGGGAGAAACACATAGGGTTTGTGTAAAGTGGTATCGCAGGTGGAGACGTTAAACCGAGGTCGGGTCTGTGCCTGTTCAGGAGGACGTTAAAGATCCCGCAACACTGCTTGAAAAGAGAAGGGAGTCTCTCTCTCCCCGTGTCCTGGCTGACAATACCCCAAATAAAATTGGTCACTCACCTCGTGGCTGTTTGCGGGAACATTGCTGTGCGTAACTTCGCTGCCACTTTTGCCTACAAATACACAGTCACTACACATGACACTGCTCTGCGCGTCGATGTCTATAGCAGCATATCGAGGGATATGGAGCAAAGGCAGGTAAATGGAGTTCAGGTACAGATCAGCCCTGATGTAATAGAATGGTGGAATGGTTAATTATTATTGCATTGACTTTAAAAGAAAGGAAGTGGCGGTGAATTGATATAAATCTGTGGTCGGCCACAAATGGAAAATAAGGGAAGTTTTGGTGCCAAAATACGGACGGGGTATCAAGGTGCTATCGTGATAAATAATAATAATAATAATAATAATCTTTGCATTTGATATAGCGCATTTCACGTCGGGAGGACGTCCCAAAGCGCTTCACAGAACACACTGTAAAGTGAATTGACTGTACATTTGTGGACGAACGCGGCAGCCAATTGCGCACAGCAATGTCCCACAAACAGTCGTAGATTAAAAATGACCAATTTATTATTGTTTTTGGTTTTGGAGGATTATTATTAGGCTCTGTGTGGAGTAAGGAAACTTGCCCAAGGTTTCGCCCTCTGCCTGGAATTGAACTCAGGTCTCTCACTTGCAAAGCGAGTGCTCTAACCACTGAGCTACAGGACTCCATGTACACAAACACTTATAAAAATATTTTTGAGATACAAAATATTATCCAGAAGGCTAACCACATAAATGTTGGTTACCCATCTCAAGGAGCAACTGATATATATTATAAAACAGCGGCAATGATTTGGATACAACAGATCACATTGTGGAACGACTTTCAGGTCCGGAGGACGTCACAGACTCGGTGGAATCAGCTTCACGGAGCTGGCCTGCACAGCCAACTTTCCACCTGCTGTGTCTGAGTCGCATTGTCCATGCTCCTGGACAGGGGTACTTATTGACTCCTTGTTGAACCTGGAAACATTATCTGAATAAATCTTGGCAATCTTGCTCAATACCAGTACCACGAACAATATCAGGAACATGACAGGCACCAACACTATCACAAGAACATGTTGATTCTGTGAGCAAACTGTGTCTGATTTGTTGGTTCCAGGCGAAATAAAGAGGACCCAGCAGAAATTGACGGGTACTGGAGCAGAAAGGGGAGGAAAGGGGAAAGGGTTTAGAGGGAACGGGGAAAGAGTATTGAATTAGGAATAAGATGGACCGCTTCTTGGAAGAGCAAATACAGACACAAAGTAATGGAGCCAAAGGCCGCCTAAGGTGTCCTACATTTCTACAATTCGTTGTTTTTACATTATATCTTGATATTTTTGGTCGGCCGGGTGTCTGACAGGTGCGGAAACCCATCACCGTTGCATAAGAACAAGTCAAACTTGAGAATTCCCTGCATCCCACCTACACATGGAAATCCCGGAGATAGATTGTTGGAATGGAATACGCCTTGGAGCTCTCTCTCTCTCTCGCTCGCCTTGGAAGGATGCATCCTACTTACCTAATCCCGGAGAGTATTAGGCCCTGGTTGGCAAGAGCCAAGGTTTGGGCAGCCCAGGGTGTGCGTTGGAGTAATTGCTGGTGTTTAATCAGCTAAACCGCATAGCTTGCCATTGATAGCACAGTCTGACAAGCTTTCCCACTGCTTGTTCAGCGAGGATCACCAGGGCTTTGGCTGCAGGGTTAACCGGAGCTGAGTGGGAGGATTCCCTGCCCCCAGTGACTGGTCGGCCCTTCCAGATCTTGCTGATGAGCCAGACTGTATATCTTGACGGTGGATTGTGTGGTGTCCTCAGAAAAGACAGGAAGTTAATGATTACCAATTGGTTAGATTTAGCAGTTAGTAGATCACCAGGAAGTTGAGGAAATCGTTGATCCTTTGCTCCGGGGGCTGAAATTCCACCCAGTCTCAGCCAGCGAGATCTTTTCGATCTTTAAAATTCAACACAGGGCAGAACTGTACAAAAATAATCTCTGCTTTATTGCTAAGGCTCCATTTCCAGAGTTGTTAGAAAACAGCACCTTCCTCAACTTTGCCTTCCTCATTTTCAGCTCCAAATGTCTCACGGCCTGTCAGATCCCCGCCCCCAGTGACCTCAACAACAACAACAACAACAAGATTACATTTGTATAGCGCCTTTCACGTCGGGAGGACGTCCCAAGGCGCTGGATCTCCTGCCTGCTGCTCCCTCGTCCGTTCCATCCCAATGTCAGTGGGAGCTTTTCGCCACTTTGCTACCTTCCACTGCTTCTCTTCCATACCTCCGCCGATCGACTAACGACCGGGTTCCTACTTACTGCTCGGTAAACAGAGGCGTGTGGAGTAAGGAAACTTACCTAAGTTTTTGCCCCCCCCCCCCCGGGAATCGCTAGTTGATTGGCGGATCGCTTTTCCAGGGGTAATAATTCCTCCAAAAGATAAAGACGTGATAAGGCGCTACATCAAATGCAAAGGTTATTATTAGTAAAACATGTCTCCTAACCACTTGCATTGTTACTTTGGTGATTTGTGCCCTCTGATTACCGACCAGTGGAAATAATTCCTCCCAATTTACACCATCATCATCAACCCCTTTATATCCTTCTCCCTCTTATAGAGGGGGTCTGTGAGGGGGGGGGGGAGAGGAATATAAACACCACCGTGGACCAGAGGGGTCTGTTTCTGTGCTGTAACATTCCATGAATTTGTATCGGGTTAAAACTCTCCATCAGGTCTCCTCGTGACCTCTCCAGTCTCTCCTCCGAGATTACACCTCTCAGCTCTGGTATTGTGTGGAGATATAATCGGGGAGGGGGGGAGTGGGGGTAGGGAGTTGGTGTTTGTGAGCTTCTTGGCGAGGAACGTCAGTCACGGGTTTCAATGACGGAGTTTGTTAATCCGCTTGCAGTAACTTCAAAGGAGTTTTTTATGTATGAGTATTTACTTATACAGCAGTTTTTCGAGTTCAAAATCCTTGTCCTCACCTATGACGCCCTCCACGGCCTTACTCCTCCGCACCTGTGACCTGCTAACATCATACTGACCTGTCCGCCACCTCCTCTCACCGAGCTCCGAGCTGCTTCACATCCCCCGCCTTGCCCACCCATCCTTCAACGCCCATCTCAAGACCTTCCTGGCGGGGGCGGTAGGCGTGGTGGGGGTGGGGGGGTGGGGGGACTGGACACTCTGCCAGCTGTTAGTTACAGATGTGTGTGGGGGGCAGTTAGAGTTACAGATGTGTGTCTCTTGGACCCAGGGCCAGCATTGAGGAGCGCTACGGGAAGGATTTGGTGTCTCTGTCAAAGAAAGTGTGCGGTCAGAACGAACTCAAGTGAGTTACACCTTCTAATTCATTTCATGGGAATGTTTTTGTATAGTGTGAGCAGGGCAGTGAGTGTGAGCAGCAGTGAGTGTGAGCAGGGCAGTGAGTGTGAGCAGCAGTGAGTGTGAGCAGGGCAGTGAGTGTGAGCAGCAGTGAGTGTGAGCAGGGCAGTGAGTGTGAGCAGCAGTGAGTGTGAGCAGGGCAGTGAGTGTGAGCAGCAGTGAGTGTGAGCAGGGTAGTGAGCGTGAGCAGCAGCAAGTATGACAGGGAAGGTGACGGAGACAATGAGGAGTCAGTGTTTGTGTGTGAGGTGGTGGGGGGGGTGTTGTGTGTGTGTGTGTGGGGGGGGGTGTGTAGTGGGGGAATGTGTATGTGCATATGTGTGTGTGTGTGGGGGGGGGGGAGTGTGTGTATGTGTGTGCGCGTGTGCGGTGGTTGTTGTCCGCGTTGAAGCTGGAAAACCACTCAGAAGTCAGAAGTGAGGTACAGGCGGTGGGCGCTCATTCACTCTCCCTCACTCACACTCTGTCTCTCACTCTCTTTCTCACTCCAACTCGCGCTATCGCTCTCATTTGCTCTTCTGTCCAAAATCTTATTCTCTCACTCTCTCGCTCACTCGCTCGCTTGCTCTTGTTCACTCACTCTCAGTCTCTCTCTCTCTCTCTCGTTCTCGCTCACTCTCTCGTTTACTCTCTCTCGCTCTCCTTTTCTCTCTCCCTTTCACTCACTCACTCACTCACTCACTCACTCAGTCACTCACTCAGTCACTCACTCAGTCACTCACTCACTCACTCGCTCTCTCGCTCACTCTCCTGCTCGTGTTTTTCAGTACACTGAAGAGAGCGTTTGATGTCTTTAAACAACGTAAGTATCAGTTGATCATTTGCTTTGAGTGTGAGGAACCTCTCATTGCTTTGCTCAGCGCTTTGATACAGGGTTTCCCCCTGACGCTGACCGTGCCCCTGGGAAGGAAACACTTTTTTCTGCTCCTAACTTCCTACTGTGAGACCGTTGAAATGTCAGCCATTAATTTTCTGCCTATTTTGTGACTGGCTTATACAGTGGTCTGTGCCCTGGGCCTGTGAGTGCCTGACCAGCTCCTGATCAAACCCCGCCACATCCTAGCCCTCGCCCTTTCCTCCCGCTATCTCCTGCAGGTCCTGCCCCCGTCTGCTCCCTCCTCTGATCTGCTGCTCCTAACTCCTCCTTCCGTCCCTCATGCCATGAACCCGCTCTGCCTTCCCCCACCTCCACACCATCGCCCGACTCCACCACTGCCTCTGCCCTCAGGCCGTCGAGACCCTTATTCTCACATTCATCACATCGAGACTCAACCACACCACCTCTCTGCTTGTCGGCCTCCCCAACGCTTCCCTCCACAAGCTGCAGATCATCCAGAACTCTGCAGCTCGTGTCCTCTCCCGCACCAGGCTCCGTGACTCCATCTCCCCCATCCTCACCCAGTTCCATTGGTTTCTCATCCCCCCAGAGGATAGAGTTCAAAATCCTCGTTCTCGCTTCAAACGGCCTCACTCCTCCCTCTGCGACCTGCTAAACCTTTACTAAACCTGTCCACTCCCTCCGCTCAGCAAGCTCCAGCCTGCTCCATGTCCCTCACCCTGCCCGCTCCACCAGTGGCGGTCTGGCCTTCACCCCCACACTCTGTGTTAGCATGGTAACCTTCTGCTTGGATGCTTCCTGGTGTTGACCCTCGTCCCCCTTGGACCTGTGCCCTGGGCCGATCAGCGAAGATTATTCTGTGCTTACTTGTGGGGAAAGGCCAGACAATACATTTTAAGTTTATATAGTAGCTTTTGTGTTGGGAGAATGAGTCAGGATGAGATTGGGCACTCATTCACACTCTCTCTCTCTCTCTCTCACTCCAACTTTCATTCTGTTGCTCTCTCACTCTTTTGCCTCACTCGTACTCTCGCTCACTCTCTCTCTCACTCTCTCTTAAACTGGGATGAGCTGGGATCAGAAACTCTGCGAAAACCTTCCTCTTCGACTGCGGTTTCGGTCACCCTCCTACCCCCACCCACCCTGCCCTCCACCCCTCCTAATCCCAACCCCCAGCTCGGGTCCAACTCCCTGATTATTCTGCACCTTGGGACGTTCTCCTGACGTGAAAGGCGCTGTGTAAATGTAATGTGTTGTTATTTAATGAACTGTTTGGAGCAGCTCTGTGGCCGATGGTCTCTCTCCCTCTCTCTCTCTCTCTGTAACGTTGTGATGGTTCTGCTCTGTTTCTTCAGAGATTGAGAACGTGGGATTGTCCCACATACAGCTGGCCAGCAACCTGCGGGAAGAGGTGAAGAAACTGGAAGATTTCCGGGAAAAACAGAAGGATGCACGGAAGAAAGTGTGTGAGCTGTGATCGACCCCTCCCTCCCTTGCCATCTTTCTCTCTCACTCTGCTCCGCTTAAAGATCACTCCCTCCCAGTCTGCCCGCTCTCTCCACTCCGAGAGCCCTCGTATGACTCCACGTCCATCACACTGCCCACTCCACCATCGGCAGTCAGCCTTCCTCTCCGTAATCCCGGTGTAAATGCAATTTGGTGTTGTTGCTGTTGTCTAGCCTGACATTCACGGCTGATGGAATTCGAGGCTCCTCCAGGCCTCAATGTCTGTCACAACATCAAAGGGGACGAACGATTTTGTTTCCATCTAAAATGAGGAAGTGCTGGAGTTCAGTAACCGATACAGCTTAGAGGAAGAATGCCTCTGCTGACATTGAACCCAGACAGAGACATAACACTAGCTGCCCTGTTTAGCCAAGTCTTGAGCCCGCTGGTATCATCATGATGTCCTGTAGCTCAGTGGTTAGAGCACTCACCTCACAAGTGAGAGGACCCTGGTTCGATTCCCGGGCGAAGCAAAAACCTTAGGCAAGTTTCCTGACTCCACACACCACTGTTTACCCATCAGTTAGTAGGAACCCGGGCTTTAGTTGAGTGCGAATCTCTATAATCCCTTCAAAAACAAAATTAATAATTTGGTCACTCAATCCACGACTGTTTGTGGGACACTACTCTATGCAATTGGCTGCCGCGTTTCGCCCACAAAATATACAGTCGATTCACTTTACAGTATATTCTCTGAAGCGCTTTGAGACGTCTCGAAGACGTGATAAGGCGCTATATCAATGCAAGGATTATTATTATTATCATAGCCTCAGTCGCTCACACTCACACTCTCTCGTCACAGGTGGAACATGTGATGGAGAATCTTCACAAACAGAAGTCAGCTTTTTACAAGAAAACCATGGACGTGAGTCTGCCTTTCACTGCCACCGTTTAGCTTTCAGCTACTACGCCCCCAAAATCTGGAACACTCTTCCTCTATCTCCCCGCCTTTCCCCTTCCCTCCCCATCTTCGGGTCGCACCTGAAGACCTTCCTCATCAACCGTGCCTACGGCCCCCACGTAACCTTCTCTGCTCTAATGGGAAAAGTCCTAACTTCTCCACTGTCCTCATAGCTAAGTTTCCCCATTCCTGGTATCATTCTCGTGAATCTCCTCTGCACCCTTTCCAGTGCCTTAATGTCCTTCCTGATGTAAGGTGCCCAGAACTGGACGCAGTACTCCAGCTGAGGCCTAACCAGTGTTTTGTATAGATTAACCATAAACTCCCTACTCTTATACTCTATGCCCCTACTAATAAATGTCTACATTGATGTCTTGATGATGTGAAAAGGTCATGAAATGCAAAGATGATTGTTATACAGTAAAACTCGCATAAGTCTTATCTTTATAAATCATTTAATTGCATATGTCTATATGTGGAATCCTGCACTTCAGTGGTTAGAGCGCTCGCCTCTCAAGTGAGACACCTGGATTCGATTCCCGTTAGGGTAAAATTTTGAGCAATTTTCCTTACTCCACACGCCTCTGCGTACCTAGCAGTAAGTAGGAACCCGGTTGTTAGTCGATTGGTGGATTGCTTTTCCGGGTGTAGTAATCCCCTCAAAAAAATAAATCGGTCACTTCAATCCACGACTGTTTGTGGGACGCTGCAGTACGTAATTGGCTGCTGCGTTTCGCCCACAAAATATAGTGCCCATTCACTTTACAGTCTGTTCTGGAAGCGCTTTGAGACGTCACAAAGACGTGATAAGGTGCTATACCAAATGTTAGGATTATTATATTTATTCGCCCGAGTCCCATTTAGTTTCCTATTTCTCTACACAGCTCATATTAATCGCCTTCGTATCACCGCTCCCCTACCCTCCATTCCTCCCGCACTTACCAGCAGCATTGAATTACAGTGAAGATTATTGATTAAATCGGAGTTTGTCTGTAACTCGGACTTCACCTAAGTCATATTAAATGTTATGGACCCTAATACAACAAGATACAACAACAAGATTCCATTTATAGAGCGCCTTTCATGTCGGGAGGACGTCCCAAGGCGCTGCCTAATAACGACTTATGTGAGTTTTACTATTCATTACTATTCAAACGCAACTTGTTGTACGAGTTAACACTAAGCATTGTGGTCATTCACCGCAGTCCAAGAAGACGTACGAACAGAAATGTAAAGACAAGGATGAGGCTGAGCAGCAGATGAACAGAAACACTGGATTAACCAACGTTAAACAGATAGAGAAGGTAATAGCCACCCCCCAACTTCCATGTGTGTCTAGTTACTGATCACTAACCTCTGTGTGTGACTAGTAACTGATCACTAACCTCTGTGAATTTCTGTTCCAGCTCCAAGCCAAAGCTCACCAGAGTAAGCAAGTGGCAGATGAGGCTGGTGAGTGCGTGTGTGGGGGTTCTGGGTGGAGAGGAGGGTTGGGGGTTCTGGGGGTCGAAGTGGTGGGAAGGGGGTGGCGATACACACTGGGAGGGTGGGGCTGTGGGAGGTGGGGAGGAGGTGTTGGGTGCAGATCTGGGGGAGGGGGTCCTGGGTGAGGGGCAGCGGGGGGGCTAGGGCTGGGTTTGGTAGGGGTGGGAAGGGGTTGGTGGTACACCGGGGGGTGGGGGGGAGGGGGGAGGCAAGGACTAACATGCTCTGACGTTGTGCTCAGTGACTCCTGGGCCCTTTAATCCCACTCTGGCCGTGGACAGTCCCATTGAGGGTTTGAATATTAAAATGAGGCTTAAGGTTTCACTCTGCCCAGGAATTGAACCCAGGTCCTCTTGCTCGCAAGGCGAGTTCTCCAACCACTGAGCTACAGGCCTCCACTCTGTCGCCAGGGTTTGACTTGCTCCCCACTCCCGAGGACTGACTGATGTTTGTTAACTCTCCCCCCACATCCCCCACCCCCACACAGATCGAGTCTACTATCAGAACGTTTCGAACCTAGAGAAGATCCAGAAGGACTGGGAGACAGAGCACATACGGACATGTGAGGTAGGAGCCGCCTATTGCAAACAACAGCGACAACGCGCATTGCACAGTGCCCTTCACGCGGGGCTGCCTCTCGGAGTGCTTAACAGCGGCAGAGCTTGACACCGAGCCGGGCGGGGGTTGGGGGGGAGAGGGGAGGTGACTGTAAGCTTGGTCAAAGAGGAAGGTCTTCAGATGTGATCTGGAAATGGGTGCAAGGCGGAAGGATTGAGGGAGAGAGTTCCATGGTTTCGGGACTTAGTGGCTGAAAGCACGGCCACCGATGCTGGAGGGGGTGGTATGAGGGACAAGCAGGAGGCCATAGCCAGCCGAGCAGAGGCAGCGGGTGGTGGAGTGGGGAGGTAAGAGATACCTGTCACATTTGTGACACATGTATCTGCTCCTTTAACATTAAAGGTACAATGTGGTTGACACATCCCACAATCAATTATATGCATTAATAAATTAGAAAACAGTCAAGACAGTGTAGAGCTTTACTGTGTCTCTAACCCTGACCTGGGAGTGTGGACGCACAGTGTAGAGGAGCTTTACTGTGTCTCTAACCCTGACCTGGGAGTGTGGACGCACAGTGTAGAGGAGCTTTACTGTGTCTCTAACCCTGACCTGGGAGTGTGGACGCACAGTGTAGAGGAGCTTTACTGTGTCTCTAACCCTGACCTGGGAGTGTGGACGCAAGGTGTAGAGGAGCTCTACTGTGTCTCTAACCCTGACCTGGGAGTGTGGACGCACAGTGTAGAGAGAGCTTTACTGCGTCTCTAACCCTGACCTGGGAGTGTGGACGCACAGTGTAGAGGAGCTTTACTGTGTCTCTAACCCTGACCTGGGAGTGTGGACGCAGTGTGGAGGGAGCCGTAGTGGTGCATGCTCAGTCATTCAACGTGAATGTGTTGGATCTGGTTTAGATGCTGGAACAGCAGGATTGTGAGAGGATCCACGGCCTGAGGAACACCATGTGGGTCCATTCCAACCTGCTGTCACAGGAGTGTGTGGCCAATGACGAGGTGAGAGCTCAGCACTATCTCTACACCGGGCACGTGTGGACACTGAGGGGTGGGGAAGGTCCATTTATAGTGTGGAATCATGTAGCGTAGTGGTTAGAACACTCGCCGCGCAAGCGAGAGGACCTGGGTTCGATTCCCAGGCAGGGTGAAACGCCAGGCAAGTTTCCTTAGTCCACGCGCCTCTGTGGCGAGTTTCCTTCCTCCCCACCTCGCAGTAAGTAGGAACCCGGTTGTTAATCGATCGCTTTTCCGGGGAGTAATAATCCCTAAAAAAAAAAGTGATTTGGTTACTCAACCCACGACTGTTTGTGGGACACTGCTGTGTGCAATTGGTTGCCACGTTTAAGCCCACAAAGTACTGAGTCAGTTCACTCGGGAGTATAATCTGTGCATCGCTTTGAGAGTCTCAATGAGGTGATAAAGGCACTGTATCAAATGCTAAGATTATTATTATTATTTTGTGCATATTTTATTATTAGTGTCCAAATTAGTGTGCATTGTGAGACCCAGAGCTTGGTGTCCCCTGGCCTCACATTGTGAGACATTCTGTTCCTCGTCACAGATGAACTCTTTCTCTCTCTTATACACACACACACACACAGTCTCACTCTCACACACACACGCACTCACTCTCACACACACTCACTCTCTCTCACACACACTCACTCTCTCACACGTTCTCTCACTCTCTCACACACTCACTCTCTCACACGTTCTCTCACTCTCACACACTCTCACACACACTCACTCTCTCACACGTTCTCTCACTCTCACACACACTCACTCTCTCACACGTTCTCTCACTCTCACACACTCACACACACACTCACTCTCTCACACGTTCTCTCACTCTCACACACACTCACTCTCTCACACGTTCTCTCACTCACACACACTCACTCTCTCACACGTTCTCTCACTCTCACACACACTCACTCTCTCACACGTTCTCTCACTCTCACACACACTCACTCTCTCACACGTTCTCTCACTCACACACACTCACTCTCTCACACGTTCTCTCACGCTCTCACACACACTCACTCTCTCACACTCACGCTCTCACACTCACGCTCTCTCACACGTTCTCTCACGCTCTCTCACACACACACTCACTCTCACTCTCTCTCACACAGTCTCTCTCACACACTCACACACTCACTCTCTCTCACACTCACACTCCCTGGTAATGAGATGCAACTGAGCACGTGATGTTGGGAAGTGAAAACCTTGCCAGCTTTTGGGCTGAAGATTCTCATCGTTCTTTTTTCCTTAATCCTCCTCATCTTCCTCAGACGTATGAAGAGATCCGGAAGGTTCTGGAACAGTGCAACATCCAAAAGGACTTGGAATTCTACGTAGACTTGAAGCGAACTGGCGACACACCCCCAGGTAGCCTCCTTCCCGCCGTCCTGTCAGGGGTGTGGGGGTTGGGGGACGTAATATAATGTGGATCTTCCAATGAATCACACAGGCCCGCTGTGTGCTGCGAGTCCTGTAGCTCGGCGGTTAGAGCACTCGCCTTGCAAGCGAGGGGACCTGAGTGTTGAGGCTGAAAACATGGCTGCCGATGGTGGAGGGGATGAGGGACAAGCAGGAGGCCAGAGCCAGTTGAGTGGAGGTGGGGGTGGTGGAGTGGGGAGTAAGCCAGTCTATAAGAGAGGTGTGGAGATGCCAGGGCATGAAGGGACTTGTAAACGAGTGGATCTTGAAGTCGATCCGTTCTGTGACAGGGAGCCAGTGGAGCCTGGCGAGGACTGGGCTGATGGGGGTGCGGAGTTTAGTGTGGGTGAGAATCCGGACGGCAGAGTTTAGGAGCAGTTTCGAACACACACACACACTCGAATGAGAGTGATTACTTGGGGTGAGATACTGAGAGTGTTCAGGGCTGGGCATGGTGTGAAGACGGATTATAACAGAATTTTAGGCATCTGATAAGTGCGTGTGATAGGCTGTGATGCTCTCTCTCCCCCCCCCCCGTCCTCACCAACAGCAGAATATTAATATAAATACCATTTCTTTCTCAGCTATTATCCCTTATGAGAATTATTACAATGCCCAGAGGGGGCTGAGTGGACCCCGGAATTCCAACAACACAAGGTAATGGGGGGAGGGCTGCTCCAGACTGTTTATTACACCCCCCCACCCTCCCCACCCCCTTTATCTGAGCGTGTATTACCTGTGCTCTCACCTCTGGGTCACCTCCCGCCCCCCCTCACCCAGACTGACATCGGCCACAGCACATTGGTCCACCAATCATGTTGGGAGGAGGCCAAAAGATGGAGCCAAGTTGGCCAAATCCTGACCTCACCCCCTACACCCAAAGTAACCAATCCTCAGCCCAAACGTCTCCCCAGAGTTGCTGATCTCAGCCTGGTCCCTGGGCGAGGGAGGGGGCTGACGTTCCAATCAAATGTGTAGATTAATGTTTTGATAATTGGCTCATCGCTTCCTTATGTTACAGACGGAACCCCCTGCCAGTACCGCAGAATGCATGTGAGTCAGCACACGCCAGCACACGCTAGCACACGTCAGCACATGCCACCACACTCCAGCACATGACACCACACGCCAGCACAAGCCAGCTTGTTCGCCTGTACACTCTTGGCTTCAGTTGCAAACCCCACTCCGCTCCTTGGGATCTGGATCCCTCCATCCCTGCCTCTTGCTGTCTCCTAGATTGCAATGAGCGCACTCGTCCGTTATTTTTGCTCTCTCTGTCGCACCGTCCACCTCCTCCGCTCATTCCCTCCATCCCACCATCGATGGTCGAGCTTTCAGTTACCCCTCCACCCTGTGACTGTAGGCACAGCTGAAGAGGAAGCTCCTCAGGCATGATCCGATGATGGGTGAGGAGGGGCAAGAGGCAGAGTTCCAGAGTTTCAAGGCATAGTGGCTGAAAGAATGGTGGAGCGGAGGGGAAGGGGGACAAGCAGAAGGTCCGAGCCGGCTGAGCAAAGTGGTGGGGGTACGGGGGAGGGGGTGGGGGGCGTAGTGGTGGTAGAGGAGTGGGATGTGAACTGGAGGCTTGGCCCGAAACAAGGAGAAATGCTCTTTAAGTTGGAGCCGGGCTGCCGGTTTGGGAGATTGTTGTACAAACGCTAGTCACGCTGTCCTCAGCTCGCTCACTCCCTTTTATTTTGTCTCCTTCCAGATGACGAGTCTCAATATGCAACGATTGGAGACAGCTCCTACAGTTTATTGCAGCACTAATAAGTGTAAGTGGCTTGTGCGTGAGTTCTGACACTCCTCTTTCTCTGCCCCTCCCCACCGTGTCCTGAAATCACTATGTAGATGCTCCCACGTTTGTGATCAAATTGGCTGCTATGTTTCGCTCACAAAATACACAATCCACTTTACCACATATCCTGCGAAGCACTTTGTGACGTCTCGAAGACTTGATAAAGCGCTATGCAAAATTCATTATGTTTCCACTACAAATGGATAGTCACTATATAATATTCCCCGTGAAGCACTTTGAATGTTATAACTGCCGCATGAGCCTGGCTTCATTGATCGCACTCCTGCCTCATATGTCAGAGAGTTGTGGGATTAATCCTTTGAGCTCGTAGTCGAGGCTGATGCTCCAGCAGTGAGCAACGCAGAGCACTGCATTGTTTCAGATGAGAGGTGTTTCCGTCTTTGCCTGCTCGATAAAGATCCCGCAAAGCTATTCAAAATGAGAAAGGAGTTGGCCGGCAATTCCCTGAATAAAATCGACCCTGTTTGTGGAACGTGTCCAAATTGGCTGTCACATTCACCGACAAATACACCAACAAAGTCCCCGCACTTTCCACTAAATCCTATGAACAGCTTTGAGGTTGCCAAGCTTCCCTTGGTCTATCCCCCTATTCCTCTGGCTGTTTCTCCTCCTTTGAGCACTTCACCCTCTACCATCCCTCCCCGCTCTCCCTCAAAATCCTCCTAGTTTACCGCTCCCCCACCCCCCAAACCTCCTGGCTCCTTCCTCCCGTCTCCTCTCATCCCTGTTCCTCTGCACTGAACCCCTGCTCATAATGGATGATTTCAACCTCCACCTAAACTCCCCTTTGCACCACCTCCTTGGATTTCACTGGCCTCCTCTCCTCCCCAAACTTCACCCTCCACATCGACCTTGCCGACCCACAACTGTGACCACACCCTCGACCTCATCATCACACACAGCCTTGACATTCCTGACCTGTCTATCACGGACAAGGCCACCTCGGACCACTTGCTCATCTCTTTCTCCTCATCCCCCTCCCCTCTTCCAAACCCCTCCACCATTTTTTTCCACCCCTGGAAAAAGCTTTCTCCTGAGTCCCTCATAAATGCCCTCTCTTCCTCAGACCTCCTCCCCCTCTGGCCTCCACCCGCGGGTGATCCTGATGCAGCCATCGAATGATTGTATCTCCACAACCTTCAATTCCCCTGGCTCCCCTGAAACCCACTTGCTCCCCCTGGTACAACAGTCATTGTAATTTTGTTGTCGTTGTTGCCATCTCCGCTCACTCAAAACACAAACCCGGATGCTCGAGCGCAGATGGTAGAAATCCGGCCTCATGATTCACTGTCAGCTGAGGCTTGGCAACTCGCATCTACCACCTCTTCCTTTCACAGGCCAAAACTGACTTTTACTCCAAAGTCATCCTGGAGGCAAATAACAATCCAAAGACGCTCTTTTCCACCGTCCATCACCTCTTCCATGTACCTCTTTCAAGACCCCTCGATCCTCACTTCAAAGGTCAAGTGCGAAGAGGTCCTAGAACCTCTTCGCCTCTTTGGCTGCATTGTCCTCCCTGCCATGTCCCCTTCCACCCCTCCCTGACTATTCACTCTGTCTTCTCCGGCCACTGCCCCTACATAGATGCAAGGATTATTACAACAACAACAAAAACAACAAAATTACATTTTATTGTGCCTTTCACTTCGGGAGGACGTCCCAAGTTGCTGGATTAATTATGATTTTTATGATTATCAAATTTATATAATATGAACTCGGAATATTTCCTCGCTCCCCAAGAGGAGTTTCCAGGGCAATGTTGGCCTCTCACACGTTCCATCTTTCTCGCCAGTACATCTTCGGTCAGAACTGAAATGACTTTCCTTCCTCGGTTTCCTTTAGGTGTGAGTCGAGAACAAAGCGACAAAGGAAAAATCTCCACCTCGATTGACCTCCAGGAAGTCAAACCCCTCATCTCCGGCTCCAGGTCTCCCCTTCCTCCATCTGTCACTCGCCTTGTCCAGGCGAAGCCTCTGTGCCGTCCTCCCTCCAGGGTTGATATGGTCCCATCAGATCCCTTGGAAACTCACATCAGTCTCTCCTCTAAGAACTGCGGCCATTGACTATAGGCGGCGCTGATTGGATGCTAAGGTGGTACTGCAGCGCCACCAGCAGGCTCACACCGGAATTACAGAGACAACAGCAACAACTTATACTGTATTACACTTTTCCCTCGAGTAATGTCTTGGACCCAGTATCCTGTGACAGCCGAGCCAGGAGCGTCAAGTGCCTCGGGCGTTCTCTCAACTTGAAAGGCGCTGTATAAATGTAAATTTGTATTGCAAATTATATTAACGCCTTATAACGACTTCCCAAAACACTTCGCAGGACACACAACGAAGTTGTGTGGCTGTGACAGTACTTTGCGGGCAAATATACATTTGAATTGTACTGTAAATTGTGTTGTATTTCACGTTCCAGTAACGCTCCTTTTTGAAGATGTCTTCTATTCTCCAATTTAACACTGCCATGTGAAAATTCTGAGCTTGTGTCTTTGTTCCTGATTATTTAAACACCTTCCTCGCCGGTCTCCCCAGCTCCATCATCCACAAAATTCAGCTGATCCCAAGCTCCGCCGCCCGCATACGCACCCATAGTAAACTCCGTACTCCCTTCACACCAGTTCTAGCCAGGCTTCGTGGGATGTCTATTGCCAAAAGGATTGGTTTCAAGATAGTTGCACTCGTTTTCAATCTTTCACTCTTCATAGATTTTCATAGATTCATAGAATGTTACGGCACAAAAGGAGGCCATTCGGCCCATCGAGTCTGTGCGGCTCTTTGACAGCATCACTTTCACTAACCCCAATCACCAACTTTCTCCCCATAACCTGCAAACCCGTCCTCCCCAGATACCTATCCAGTTCTCTCTTAAAAGCTGTTATCGAATCCCTTTCGGGCAGATCATTCCAAATTCGAACAACTCGCTGAGTGAAAACATTTCTTCTAACCTCCCCTCTGCTTCTTTTGGTAGATATCTTAAGACTATGACCATGAGTCACAGACACACCTACCAGTGGAAACAGCTTTTCCCTATCTCGCCTGTCGAAACCTTTCATGATCTTGAAGACCTCTATCAGGTCCCGTGTAACCTTCTCTGCTCTAAAAGGAAAAGTCCTAACTTCTCCACTGTCCTCATAGCTAAGGTTCCCCATACAGGATACAGGATACTATTCATAGAATCATAAAGTTATACAGCACAGAAAGAGGCCATTCGGCCCATCGTGTCTGTGACAGCTCTTTGAAAAGAACTTCCAAATCAATCCCACTCACCCGCGCTCTCCCCACAACACTGCAAACTTGTCCTCCACCAATAATTATCTACTCTCTTAAAAGCTGTTATCAAATCGGCTTCAACCACCCTTTCAAGCAATGCATTCCAGATCCCAACAACTCACTGTGTGAACACAGTTCTCCGCACCTCCTCACCAGTTTCTTTTAACAACTTTTAAATCAGTGTTCTCGGGTTACCGACCCACCCTCCAGTGGAAATAATTTCTCTTTGTTCACCCGATCAAATCCCCTCATAATTTTGAAAACTTCTATTAAGTCTCCTCTTAACCTTATCTACCTCAAGAATAGTCCAAGCGTCTCTAACCTTTCCTCATAACTGAAGTCCCTCATTCCTGGTACCATCCTATAAATCTTCTTTGCACACTGTCCAATGTCTTGACATCCTCCTAAAGTGTGGGGTCCAGAACTGAACACAGTCTCTCGCTGAGGCCTAACAAGTATTTTATAAACGTTCATCATAACTTCCTGACTTTTGTATTCTATGCCACTGTTTATAAAGCCTAGTATCTTGTATGCTTTTTTTAAAAACAGCGTTATCTACCTGTCCTGCCACCTTCAAAGATTTACTTGCATATGCATGCTTGTCACTTTATTTATTAAGTCACTAGAAACAAATGGATGCATTTTACAGTAACAACAAATTACATTGTATAACACCTTTTACGTCAGGAGGATGTCCCAAGGTGAGGGTGACTGAAGGTGGAAGGTCTTGAGATGGGCCTTGAAGGAGGCAAGGGCGAAGGACATGTGGGATGAAGTTCCAAAAGCTGGGGCAGAAAAGCTGAAGGCCTGACCGCTGATGGTGGGGTGGACAGGGCGAGGGATGTGGAGCTGGCACTCCCTTCGCCCAGACCCCTGAGGATATCTCAAAGTGCGAACAGGATTTATCGTAAAATGTGGATTTGGGCAAATGCACAGCCAATTTGCACACAGCAGTGTCCCACAAACAGCCATGGAGTGAGTGACCAGTTTATCTGGAGGAGATTGTTGGCCATGACACCAGGAGAGAGAAATTGCCTTCTCTGTGGGATCTTGTCTGAGGGAAGGTCCAACTGAACGAGGTTTAACATCTCATCTGAACGACGGCAGCACAGGTGATGCAGTATCTCTCCCCAGCACTTGGCTGGTGTGTCGGCCAAGAGTCCAAACTGTATGAGTTCAAATTCCTGACGTGGGGCTTGAACAGCACAACCCTATGACACCGAGGTGAGAGTGCTGGCGACTTGCACACTCTGGAATCGTCGAATAGTCCTCAATTCAGCCACTTCAACTCTCTCTCCCACTCGCACTCTGACCTCCCCATCCATGGTCTCCTTCGCTGTGCCAATGAGCCACAGCGGAAGCTCGAGGAACAGCACCTCATTGATCTGCCAGGGACCTTACAGCCCTCTGGCCTCAATATTGATTTTAACAAATTCAGGCCATAACAGCTCACTTTCAACAGCTCGTGGAGTCCTGTAGCTCAGTGGTTAGAGCACTCGCTTTGCAAGTGAGAGACCTGAGTTCAATTCCAGGCAGAGGGCGAAACCTTGGGCAAGTTTCCTTACTCCACACAGAGCCTAATAATAATCCCTCCAAAACCAAAACAATAATAAATTGGTCATTTACAATCTACGACTGTTTGTGGGACATTGCTGTGCGCAATTGGCTGCCGCGTTCGCCCACAAATATACAGTCAATTCACTTTACAGTATGTTCTGTGAAGCGCTTTGGGACGTCCTCCCGACGTGGAAAGCGCTATATCAAATGCAAGGATTATTATTATTATTATTATTTCTCCCTCTCCCTCTTCTGCGACCATTACCACATAATCTGGGTCCTCAGACACACCTTTTCTCTTTCTGGTCTGCCTATGTTTTGCAATTTCCCAGCCACTCCCCCCCACCCTCCCACCCCCCCCCCCACACTGTGTTTTGCATTATTAACACTTCTATTCCCGATTTTTTGCAATCCCCCCATTATTTTGCACCATTAACACCTCTTTCACCCATCATCCCCTGTCCTCTACCCCACTTTCTCCTTTGACTTCCTTTCCCTGCCTTCCCCCTCTTTTTTAGACCTTAAAATCCTCTCCCTCCTAACATGCCCCAGTTCTGACGAAGGGTTGTGGACCCGAAAGTTTGACTCACTTTCCTTTCTCCATAGATGCTGCCTGACCTGCTGAGTGTTCCCAACAACTTATGTGTTTATATAGTATATATTTTATAGTATATTCTGTGAAATGCTTTGAGATATCTTGATGCGATCACAGTCTACATAAAATGCAAGCTACATACAGGTATTTTGTGGAATCCTGTAGCTCGGTGGTTAGAGCACTCGCCTTGCAAGCGAGACACCTGGGTTCAATTCCAGGCAGAGGGCGAAACCTCGGGCAAGTTTCCTTACTCCACACAGAGCCTAATAATAATCCCTCCAAAACAAAACAATAATAAATTGGTCATTTTCAATCCATGACTGTTTGTGGGACATTGCTGTGCGCAATTGGCTGCCGCGTTCGCCCACAAATATACAGTCAATTCACTTTACTGTGTGTTCTGTGAAGCGCTTTGGGACGTCCTCCTGACGTGAAAAGCGCTATATCAAATGCAAGGATTATTATTATTCTCAAATGGTTGTTGACCTGTAGGCCAAAAAGCTGAAGTTCAAAATTGTTACTTTCCAAACAAACTTCCTGTCATCAACGTACGTTGAATTTCGGTAAAATCCCCGTTCAGCGTACAGCAGTGATTTTGTTTTTATAGTAACCTTTTCTGTTTGGTATCCGTGATCATTGGTGTTATCTAAGTGCTCTGAGATGCTGTCCGGCATGGAGGGCGCTATATAAAGCCAAGTTGTTGTTGTTATCTATCTCGTGTAGAATGCAATCAACATGATCAACAACAACTTGCACTTATATAGTGCCCTTCATGTGGGGTAACGTCCCAGAATGCTTTACATTGTCCGAGTCTGACAACGGGCTGAGGAGGGTGGGGGTGCGGGAGGGGAGGTGCAGTGACTGTAAGCACGATGAAAAAGGATGGTCTTTATATGGGATTTGAAGATGGGGAGGATGGGGTCAAGGGAGTAATTGAGGGAGAGAGCCCCAGAGTTTCAGCATAGTGGCTGAAGGCACAGCCACCGATGATGGTACGGAGGGCACCGGGGACAAACAGAAGGCCGGAGCCAGCCGAGCGGAAGCGACGGTTAGTGGAAGTGGGAAATAAGAAGGTTGGAGAGGTAGGGAAGGCATGAAGGGGTTTGAAAATGAGTGAGAGGATCTTGAAATTGATTGGTTCGGTGATTGGGAGCCAGTGGAGCTTGGCAAGGACTGGTGTGATGGCAGCAATTGGACTGATTTGATGATCATCTGTCGAGTTTACCAATCTTCTTTGGTAGCAAGGTAGCAGTTTGATTTGAATGGATTGGATTGATTTGAATAGCTCTTCTAAAAGACCTGGTATAGACATGATGGCCTGAATGACCTCCTTCTGTGCTGTATAATTCTATGAGTTTTTGGGGGTTAGCCCGGTGTCTGAGGGTTACCCATTACCATGCTTAAGAATTCTCCAACCAAACTGAGAAATTCACGCATCCCACCTACACATGGAAATCCCAGAGATGGATTGTTGGAATGGAATGCGCTCTCTCTCTAATTTAGGTGCAGTTTGGCACTCCCCTCGCCTGTCTATATCCCTTTGCAATCTTTTTGGATCATCCTCAGAGCTCACTCTCCCACCGAGTTTAGTGTCATCCGCGAATTTAGATATGTTACATTCAACGTCCTCGTCTAGATCATTGATGTGAATTGTAAATAGCTGAGGCCCAAACACTGATACTTGTGGCACTCCACTAGTCACCTCCTGCCAATTCGAGAATGACCCGTTTATCTCTACTCTCTGTTTTCTACCCGTTCTACTCTTCAATCCATGTTAATATGTTCCCATTAATCCCGTGGGCCTTAACCTTGTGCAATAGCCTTTTGTGTGGCACTTTGTCAAATGCCTTTTTAAAATCTAAATATACTACATCTACTGGTTCCCCCCTATCTAACCTGCTAAATACATCTTCAAAAAACTCTAAAAGATTAGTAAAGCATGACTTGCCTTTTGTAAAGCTATGTTGACTGCCTAATCTTGTTATGGTCTTCCAGGAATCCCATAACGACATCCTCAATTAAGGATTCAAGAATTTTCCCAACTACTGATGTCAGACTAACTGGTCTATAGTTCCCCATCTTTTCTCTCCCACCCTTCTTAAATAGTGGTGTCACGTTTGCAATCTTCCAATCAATGGGAACCGTTCCAGAATCCAGAGAATTTTGGAAGATCAAAGACAAGCCATCCACTATCTCAGTAGCCATCTCTTTTAAAACCCTACAATGAAGGCCAACAGGTCCAGGAGATTTATCAGTTTTAAGACCTGATAATTTACCTAAAACCATTTCTTTACTAATATTAATTCCCCCAAGTTGCTCGCTATTTTCTTCTTGGTTCCCCTCTATTCTTGGTAGGTTTTCAGTGTCTTCTAAGATGAAGACAGTAGCAAAGTACTTGTTTAATGACTCTGCCATGTCTTTGTCCCCTACGGTAATTCCCCCCGTCTCTGCTGTAACGGACCCCTGACAGCCTCTTCCTCTTTATATATTTATAAAAACTCTTGCAGTCTGTCTTTATGTTCCTCGTTAGTTTGCCCTCATATTCCATTTTTTCCCTCTTAATCACTTTTTTGGTTCTCCTTTGTTGATCCCTAAAGTTCTCCCAATCCTCGGGTTTACTACTCATCTTAGCTGTTTTATAGGCTTCTTCCTTTAACTTTATACTGTCCCTAACTGCTCCAGTTAGCCACGGTTGGGCCACCTTTCCCGTGGCATTCTTATTCCTCAAAGGAATACGTGCTCGCTGGGAATTTTGCACTATCTCCTTAAACATCTGCCATTGCTGGTCTACTGTCAAATCCTTAAGTCTAATTTCCCAGTTTATTTTAGCTAAATCCTCTCTCACACCAGCAAAGTTGGCTCTACTTAAATTTAAGACCTTTCTTCGGACTTAACTACTTCTCTCTCTAACTTAATGCTAAATTCCATCATATCATGTTGCCCGAGAGGAGCCTTCATTTCCAGTTTGCTGATCAGCCCTGCTTCATTGCACAAAACAAGGTCTAATATGGCCATTCCCTCCTCGGCATACTGATCTAAATAATTATCCCTAATACATTCTATAAACTCTTCCTCTATCATACTTTTCCCAATTTGGTTGTCCCAATCTATGTGCAGATTAAAATCACCCACAATTAATGTTTTTCCTTTATTATATGCTCCGCTAATTTGCTGATTTATACCTTGTGAGGTACTGTGATTGCTGTTCGGGGGTCTATAAACTACTCCCACTAGAGTTTTCTGCCCCTTGTTGTTATGTACCCCATACTGACTCTACTTCCTACTTTTCTGATTTAAAATCTTTCCTCTCTACTGTTTTTATCCCATCCTTTATTAGCAGGGCCACCCTCCTTCCTCGTTTACCACATTGCCTATTTTTCCTATACACCACGTACCCTGGAATATTTAGCTCCCACCCTTGATCTCCCTGTTACCATGTCTCGGTGATGGCTACCAGATCATACCCGTTTGTTTCTATTTGTGCATTTAACTCATCTATCTTGTTTTGAATGCTTCGCGCATTCAGATATAGCACCTTTAATTCTGACTTTGGGCTATTAGTCCTATTCACCAGTACCCTATCCCTGGGCTTCCTTTCCCTGTTTGACACCCTTTGCTCATCTCCCTGGTTAATCTGCTCTCCCACTTTCATCGGTCCTAATTTTAATTGTGACGGATTACATGTGATTGAATTTACCCCCACCACCCCCTTAATAGTTTAAAGCCCTGTCTACCTCCCTATTTATTCCTGTCACCAGGACATTTGTCCCAGCCCTGTTTAGGGCTGGGAATAGCTCCTGTCTCCCCCAATACTGGTGCCAGTGGCCTATAAAGTGAAACCCCTGCCCTCTGCACCATTCTTTTAGCCAGGTATTCAGCTCTTTAATTTTTTTTGCCTGTACCAATTTGCCCCCGGCTCAGGTAATAATCCCGATATTAACACCTTCGATGTTCTACTCTTTAGCTTAATTCCCAATTCCTGGAACTTGCTCCTCACTCATCCCTACCTGTCCTACCAACATCATTGATCCCTATGTGAATCATAACTATTGGATCCACTCCCTCCTGTTTCAATTTTTTCTCCAGCCCAGAAGTGACGTTCTTCACCCTGGCCCCAGGAAGGCAACAGAGTCTTCTTGTCTCCCTGCTACGGCTGCAGAAAAGTGTGTCAGTCTTCCTGACTGTCTCATCCCCAATCACCACTATATTCTTTCTGACTATTCCCAGTGTGGCCTCCTGTATAGAGGTGTTGGGGTAAGTTTGCCCATCTTCCTCACAGACTTCCTTGTCCACACAGGTTGTAAGTATGTCATACCTGTTGGACAAGGTTAAAGCCTGGGGTTCCTCTGCCCGTCTCTTTTGGGTCCTCTTACGCGCCTGTCTGACCGTCACCCAGTCCGGTCCGTGGCTGGCAACGGAATGTTCCCTGGGACTCGTGGGAGTGTCTGGCTCCAGGATGAAACTGTCCAGGAAGCTCTCCCCATCTCTAATGCTGCGCAGTGTCTCCACCTGAGACTCCAGCTCAGCTACTCTAAGCTGGAGCTTCCTCAGTTGCAGACATTTGCTGCAGATGAAGTGACCTGTGCTCAGGGCACCCTCCATCAACTCCCACATACCACATTCCTCACACTTCACCTGCCAGGTCATTCTCTCCTCTCACTTTATTTATCCCTGTATTATTGTTGTTTAGAAGATATACTTCCCCCTCTGCACCTAATTCCCACTCTCACCCAATTCCTTCTCACTCTAGCCTCGCCTCACTCCGGATGTAGCTCACTCAAAACTTCGCCTGGCTCTGCCACTGCCTCAATCCTCAGGCCGCCAAAACTCTCATTCATGTATTCAGGCTTGACTACACCAACTCCCTGCTTGTCAGCATTCCCAACTCTTCCCTCCATAAGCTGCAGATCATCCAGAACTCTGCAGCTCATGTCCTCTCCCGCACCAAGCTCCGCGACCCTATCACTCCCATCCTCGGCCGGCTCCATTGACTCCTCATCCCTCAGAGGACAGAGTTAAAAATCCTCATCCTTGCCTTCAAGGTCCTCCACAGCTTTGCTCTTCCCTACCCATCTTACCTGCTAACCTCATATCAACCTGTCCGCTCCCTCCGATCAGCAGGCTCCACGTCCCCTGCCCGGCCCACCCAACCATCTATGTTCAGGCCTTCAGCCTTCATCCCTATCATTTGTAACTCAATCCCTTTGCCTTGCTCCCTCCCTTGCCTCCTCCAGCACACACCTCAAGACCCTCCTGTTCGAATGTGCCTTTGGCCACCCTCCTACCCTCCACCCTCCCTTACCCCAACCCTTGCCCCCACTCGAGTCCAAAGCCCTGACTGTTCAGTGCCTTGGGACGTCGTCCGAACATGAAAGGCACTATACAAATGTAGCTTTGTATTGCAGTACATCTAGACTTCCAAAAGACTTTCAATAAAGCACCACGTGAAAGACTCCTTCACAAACAGTGGTCACTGGATATCAAGAGTAAGACATAGACGTGGATTCAGAATTGGTTGAAGGGAAGGAAGCAGAGTGCCTTCGTTATGGGAGCTGGGTCACATTGGGGAGAGAGATATTAAACAGGGTGCCTCAGGGTCTATACTAGTTCCTTTCCTGTTTCTCAAATATATTAATGACCTGGATTCGCAGATGAGGTGTAAGATGGTTATGTTTGCAGATGACACCAAGTATGTTGGAGGAGGACTCAAAGGAAATCAAAGAGAGCTTGATAGGTTATGCACATAGATAACTGGCTAATGAAGTTTAACACGGATAAATGCAAGGTATTACATGTAAGATGGAAAAATATGAAACACAATACTTTAAATGAGATAGAATTTGCTAAGGGAGAAGAGATCCAGGCGTGTTGGTTAACTCTTCGCTCGTTATGATGAAACAGTACTTAGGCAAACAGGATGCTGTGTTACATTGCTCAATTAGTTAAGTTTAGATCCCCAGATGTATCATGCAGTGCTCTGGCAAGACTGCACCTAGATTACAGCAAACAATTCTGGTCACCGTGACATAAAGGGGCTGCCCGCGCCCCAGAGACAGTGGAGAGGGGAGCAATGCGAATCATCCTAGTTTTAGAGGAATGAGCTATGAGCAACAATCAGACAAGCTCAGGCTCTTCAGTCTTGAAAGAAAAAGGGACCTCAAAAGGGATGGAAAGAATAAACCTGGATCAATACGTTATGATGCAACAAACCAGTAGAACAAGAGGGCATAGGTTTAGAGTTGCAATGAACAATTTCCTGACAGACACCAGGACGTTTTTCTTTACTCAGAAGGTAATTAACAATTGGAACAGGTTGAGAGCAAGGGTGACTGATGCCAGGACTCATTTAAAAAGCATCTTGATGCTGAGATGGAGGGAATAGTAGGGTGGACATTCTGGAAGGATGAGATTGGATGGACCAAAGGGCCTTCTTCATCCTACACTGATCTTGTGATCAGAGCAGGAACAATGTGGCTAAGAGCTAATGGTGGGTGTGGAGGACAAAAAGCAGGTCAGAGTGCCAGTTGGAAAGTCTCTGAGTAGACTGAGCAATTGGGGAGCACACGAGTTGAGGAGGCACTTCAAGATGTATTGGGGTTATATTTGGTGCTCTGCTCACTGACTGCCTAGTTACAGACTATACAACAACAACAACAACAAAATTATATTTATAGAGTGCCTTTCACGTCGGGAGGACGTCCCAAAGTGCTGAACAGTCAGGTGTCGGGGCTCGAGCATGGGGGAACGGTGGTGTAGGGGTGAGGGAAGGCAGAGAAGTGGGAGGGAGACCAAAGGCACACTTGAAGAGAAAGGTCTTAGACCAACCTTGAAGGAGGTGAGGGAGGAAGCGAGGCGAAGGGGCCGTGGGATGGAGTTCCAGAGTGTGGGGGCAGAGAGGCTGAAAGATCGGCCACCGATTGTAGGATGGATCGGATGGGAGACATGGAGCAGGCCGGAGCCCACTGAACGGAGGGAGCGGGCAGGTTGGTAGGGAGTCAGCAGGTCAGAGAGGTAGGAGGAGGCAAGACCATGGATGGCCTTAAAGGTGAGGATGAGGATCTTGAACTCGATCCTCTGGGGGATTGGGAGCCAGTGGAGTCGGGTGAGGGTGGGAGTGATGGGGTCGCGGAGCCTGGTGCATGAGAGTACACGAGCTGCAGAGTTTGGGATGATCTGTAGATTGTGAAGGGAAGAGTTGGGAAGGCCGATGAGGAGGGAGTTCCCGTAATCAAGCCTTGAGGTGACGAATCATGGGTGAGGCTTTCACCAGCCTGAGGGGTGAGGAAGTGGCGGAGTCTGGCAATATTGCAGAGGTGGCGGTAGGCAGTGCCAGTCATGGCGCGGATGTGGGGAAGAAACCGAACAAATTGCAGACTATCTGAAACAGTCAAGCACTTTGGAACCAGCTCATGCTGCGATCTAAATGTAAATGATATTGACATATTGATATATACCACCATATTGGCGTGGTATATTGGTAGGCGAGCCTTCAGCTCCTCTGCCCCCCCCCCCCACCCCCTTTGGAACTCCATCCCATCGCGCCTTGGTTTTGCTCTTTCCCTTGCCTTCTTCGAAGCTTGTGTCAAGACCCTCCTTTCCATCCATGCTTTCGGTTATCATCCTACCCCTACCCTCCCCTTTATCCACCCCTCCTGATCCCAACATCCTCAGGTCTAAATCCTTAACTATCCAGCGACTTGGGAAGACCACCCGACGTGAAAGGCGACCAACAAATTTAATTTGTTGTTGATATAAAAGTGTGAAATGTAAAAGAGGATTAAAAGTCACTGAGTCACTGAAACATGAGGTGGGGCAGGACTATTGCTGGGGAGAAACATTGCAGAGCATCAAAATAAAGCGGACGGAGCTCGTTGACCACAGAACGAGAGGAGGAAGGAAAGAGAAGGGTGACCAGCTGTGCCAGTGCGAGGCAGACGTCTGCGGGGAAGGAGTGTGTCCTGAGTGAGGGACGATGATGCTGGGAGCTGTGCTCTGTACCCTGGTCCTGTCAGCCTCTGCCTTCCGTACGTACTTTCCAATCAGAAACCTGACTGGCTTTAATTACTGCTTTACCTTTTACTGCAATAATTACAGTCATGTGACATTTCGCAGAAATAAGATAATCTACTTGGGAATGTGTTGGATGGAGACACTTTCCTGAGGATCAGGGACCTGGAGGTAAATGACATTGGCCAGTATTTCTGTTATGTACACCTCACGTTTCTAAATGAAAAATACCAAAAGGTGATACAGGACATGTCATGGCTGCAGGTTATTGGTAAGAAATCTCTTGTCTCTGTGGGACACGGAAAGGGGTAAATGAACAGGTCAATCTTCACCGATGCAATGTTAAGGACAATGTTTGTTTCATTCCATATCCCACTCCTCATGTGTCAATTAGCACAAGAAACGTATTAGGAATTAGCAGAAAATCCAGAAGCATGGGCACATGGATTCTTCCCACTTGTCTCATGTTAGCCGTGCTACTCAAAGCCTTAACATAGCCTCACCTTCACCCCCACACTCCCTTCCTGATCCCAACATCCAGCTTTGGTGGAAATCCTGACTGTCCAGCATCTCAGGACGTCTGCCCCATGTGCAAGGCGCTATCCAAATGTAATTTGTTGTTGCTGCAATCTGACAAAGTAGCAGGAAGCTAACGATTCGGTGTTTACAAAATGACAAGATTGGTTTGGATGGAGAAGGCCCATCTGATCTCATCCTTCCAGGACACTCACCTACCATCCCCTCATCACAGCAGCAAGTTGCATTGTAAATGAGTCCCAGTGTTCTGGCCTCTACTAACCTTCTTGACAATCTGATCCAGTTCGGGGAGTGTGCAACAACACAGAAATGATGGGGAGGGAGCGAATGGGATTAGAGTAGAGAGTTTCAGTGGGGTAGCGAGCACCAGTACACACATGATGAGGAAAAACTCTTGTGTTTCTTTATACCTAAAGCTCCGGCTGTCATCCTGACCATGTCCCTTGTGGCTGGTGATGGAGCCAGAGACGACATTGTGTGCAAGGCTGAGGGGAAAACTGCCGGCCAACATCAAATTCATCGACCCCGAGAATAACACACTGCTCATTAACACCAGCCACACGCCAGTCACACACGTACCGGACAAGCATCAAACCGTGGGGGAGATCCGGGGCCCGAGGCTGAGGGGAACTTACTGAGTAGCTGAGAACGCTGAGATGCTGGTCCTCACCTTCAAAGCCTTTCACAAATCTTGCTCTTCCCTACCTCTGGGACCTCCTAACGCCCTACCATTCTGCTTGCTTCCTCCTCAGCCTGCTTTGGTTCACATACCCCACCTCGCTCACCCTACTATTGGTGGTCGGTCCTTCTGCCACGCTGCCCCACCTCTGGAACTCCATTCCCGAGTCTCACCACCTTGCCACCTTCAAGCCCCACCTCAAGATCCTCCTCTTCGACTGTGCTTTTGATCTCCCTGCTACTCCCTGTATTTGAGACGTCTAAAGATGTGAAAAGTGCTATATCAAATGCAAGGATTATTATATTATTATTTTATTATTATGAAGCGCTACGACAGGGCAGTATACCTTCCACCGAGTACTTGGCCTCAATCTTGATTGTGAAAGAACATGTTCTGGGATAGGCAGAGCATCAATGTTGGTGTTCTCTGAAGATCCGGCCAGATCATATTGATTAATAAACAAAATATTTGCCACATTCTGAACGGCATTTTTAGGCCTGAGCTGGATCCAAAGGGACTCAACTGACAGCGGAATATCCGATAAAATTCACTGCGACCGCCTTGGTAGCCTGATTCCTCAGCCAGGCATGTTCGCAGTCCTCCAGATGATGATCGAGCTGGTCTGGCTCACTGGCAGGACTTGGAGGAACAGACCAATCACATGGATGGAGATCCAACTGTATATGCCGAAGGTCTAATGGGTTGGGTGAACCTAGTCGGACAAGCAGCGAGAAGTTTGAGACAGTGTTGGCAATGGGCAACTGTTGTAGCTGGTTATAATGTAGTTATAATCCGATGGACCCTCTGGAATCCCTGAACCTTGCCAATCAGCACTGTTGTCTCTGAAACAGAAGATACATGGGCTCCATGACCCGATATGGAGGGTTGAAGCCCCACGTTGGGACGTGGAGCCCATATAATCTATAATGACACTCCAGTGCAGTGGTGGAGCAGAATCCTGCATTGTTGGGGTTGCCGAGGTTCTGTCTGCCTGACCAGGTGGACGTTAAAGATTCCATTATATCAGAAAACAATTAGGAAGTTTCTCTCTACCAGTGTCCTGGCCAACAATCCCCCAAATAAAATTAGTCACTCACTCCACGGCTGTTTGTGGAATATTGTTGTGCACAAGTTATTACGGTTATAAACTCTCTAGGCTTGGGTGAACAGGGTGTCTCTCTCTCGAGGGAGAAAATGCACGCTCCATTGCTGACAAGCAGAAAGCAGATATAGATGGAATTTTGCTCAGTAATTTGGTTTAGAAAGTACATCCAAGAGAGTCTATCAGATCCTCACTGAGCAATATATGAAAGTGGTGGCAGTGCTGGTAGTGGGAAAATAATGCACCCAGTGGCATTATTACACCAGGTTCATTGTGAAGCTCGTAATCTTAGTTCACAGTTACTGCTAATTGTGATGCTATTAACGAGTATAAAATTATCAACATTGGAAATATTTCCTGAACTAGTCTCAGGATTGTTAACAGAAGCCAGTTCTCCTCCTGATTCAGTTGGTAACATACATACCAAAAGACTGTAGGTATCTGCTAACCCCATATCACCCTGTCCTCGCTCCCTCACCTCCTTCAAGTCTCTAGACCCTCTTCGACCATGCCTTCGGTCACTCTCCTACCCTTCCTGCCCTCCACCCTCCCTGATCCCTAGCCTCTCCTGCTCGGGTCCAAAACCCTGACTGTCCAGCGCATTGGGATGTCCTCCCAACATGAAAAGCACTTTACAACTGTAATTTTGGATTGTACTGTTGAAAGTTGGGACTTTGAGCTCATAGTCTGAGCTGATGCTCCAGTGGAATAGGAGAGGAAGCACTGTATTATTGGAGTTTCGCCTTCTGATGAGATGTAAACTGAGGTCCTGTCTATGCTTGTTCGGGTGGCTGTTTGTGGGACTTTACAATGTGCAAATTGACGACTGCGTTTGCCTACAAATTGCCAATTACATTTTAAAATGTCAGATGAAATTCAGTCAATAATTCAGTCAATATCTTTTCCCCAACACAGACCAAGTGAAGATCGTCCAATTATGTTTTGCTGCTCCCTCATTGTGAATTATCTTTGTGGCTGAGAGATTGCTTATTGAATACCGCTGCGATCTGGTACTCCACTTCAATAGAGACAGTTTCTTCTTCAAGATGCTGTATAAAGGTGTCACTGCTAATATCAGACTATATTAGAGGTGTTCACTGCTAATATCAACTATATAGAGGTGTCATTGCTAATACAAAACAAGAGAGAATCCAATATCTTAATCTAAGTTTAGGTGATTTCATGACTTTTGAAACTGAGGTTTTGCTCTACGAGTTAACCTTTATTCTTGCATATTTTCTGCTGTTATGAAGCTCAGTTGCCTCTCTAAATTGTGTCTGTGATTCCAATTGAACCTCAGGTGGGTAAGGGTGGCCTGGAATAATAACAATCCTTGCCTTAAAACACCGCCAGTAATTCCACAGTTGCCTTTCATATAGGAACACAGCAGAAAAGGCTTTTCAGATAAGGTGGGGGTGGGAGGTTGGGGTTCCGTTGAGGAGGCACAGTTTAAGAGATAGATTTGTTGGGGGTGCAAAATAACACGAAACTGCCTTTCACATAGGATTATGTCTCTGAGCGCCACACAGTGGCGGAGTTAGATACTGAGCTGGGAGAAGGTGGGTGAGGAGTAGATGTGGGATTTATAATAAATAATAATAATCCTTTATTTGAAACAGTGCCTTATGTTGTCAAGACATCTCAAAGCATTGTAAAGTGCAGTGACTGTGTGCATGAAACCAATAGACAGTCTGAGCTGATGCTCCAGTGGAATAGGAGAGGAAGCACTGTATTATTGGAGTTTTGCCTTCTGATGAGATGTAAACTGAGGTCCTGTCTATGCTTGTTCGGGTGGCTGTTTGTGGGACTTTACAATGTGCAAATTGACGACTGCGTTTGCCTACAAATTGCCAATTACATTTTAAAATGTCATATGAAAATCAGTCAATAATTGTCTCTTTTCCCCAACACAGACCAAGTGAAGATCGTCCAATTATGTTTTGCTGCTCTCTCATTGTGTCTTATCTTTGTAGCTCAGCGATTGCTTATTGAATACCACTGCGATCTGGTACTCCACTTCAATAGAGACAGTTTCTTCTTCAAGATGCTGTATAACAACAACAACAACAACAACAAGATTCCATTTATTGAGCGCCTTTCACGTCGGGAGGACGTCCCAAGGCGCTGGACAGTTGGGTCAGGACCTGAGCAAGGGGGAAATGGTCAGGGTGAGGGCAGAGAAGGGAGGGAGCGAGGAGGGGGTAGAGAGTCGAGAGGGGAGCTGAAGGCTGAAGGTCAAAGAGAAAGGTCTTGAGACCGGCCTTGAAGGAGGAAAGAGAGGAGGCGGCGAAGGCACTGGGGATGGAGTTCCAGAGCCTCGGGGCTGAGAGGCTGAAGGCCCGGCCACCGATGGTAGGGCGATTGGGGCGGGGGATGTGGAGCAGACCGTAGCCAGAGGAACGGAGGGTACGGGCAGGTAGGTAGGGGGATAGTAGGTCAGAGAGGTAGGAGGGAGCGAAGCCGTGGATGGCCTTGTAGGTGAGGGTGAGGATCTTGAATTCGAGGTGTATAGAGGTGTCACTGCTAATACCAGGCCATATAGAGGTGCCACTGATAATATCAGACTTTATTAGAGGTGTTCACTGCTAATATCAACTATATAGAGGTGTCATTGCTAATACCAAACAAGAGAGAATCCGATTTCTCAATCTAAGTTTAGGTGATTTCATGACTTTTGAAACTGAGGTTTTGCTCTACGAGTTAACCTTTATTCTTGCATATCTTCTGCTGTTATGAAGCTCAGTTGCCTCGCTAAACGGTGTCTGTGATTCAATTGAACCTCAGGTGGGTAAGGGTGGCCTGGAATAATAACAATCCTTGCCTTAATACAGCACCACTCTCTCCACAGTTGCCTTTCATATAGGAACACAGCAGAAAAGGCTTTTCAGATAAGGTGGGGGTGGGAGGTTGGGGTTCCGTTGAGGAGGCACAGTTTAAGAGATAGATTTGTTGGGGGTGCAAAATAACAAGAAAACTGTCTTGCATTTATACAGTGCCCTTCACATAGGATTATGTCTCTGAGCGCCACACAGTGGCAGAGTTAGACACTGAGCTGGGAGAAGGTGGGTGAGGAGTAGATGTGGGATTTATAATAAATAATAATTATTTGAAACAGCGCCTTATGTTGTCGAGACATCTCAAAGCACTGTAAAGTGCAGTGACTGTGTACATGAAACCAATAGACAGTCTGAGCTGATGCTCCAGTGGAATAGGAGAGGAAGCACTGTATTAATGGAAGTTTTGCCTTCCGATGAGATGTAAACCGAGGTCCCGTCTATGCTTGTTCGGTTGGCTGTTTGTGGGACGTTACAATGTGCAAAGTGACTTGCACATAGCAATGTCTCACAAACAGCCATGCAATTAATGACGTCCACCTGAACAGTCAGGCAGGACGTGCGATTAACATACCATCAAAAAGGCTTCTCTCACAATGCAATGCTTTGGAGACTCTTCTTAGTTCCGCTGTGGGGTTTGAACCCACAACCCTTTATCTCAGAGGCGAGAGTGCTACCACTGAGCCAGGCTGACACCCAATACAATTTACACTTGAACAAGAGAGATGGTGAACCGAGCGCTGCAGAATAGGACAGATAAAGGGATGGCGGAAATAAAACTCAGCACAGATACAATGCCAGAATGGACCATATGGTGCTGTAAATTGCTATGGTTCTCTTCCTATGTCACTTTCTGTAGAGTCAACAGAGGGAGCCTGAGGTACTTCAGTCACAGTATATAGTAGCGTATCAAGTGTCGCTTACATAGGAGAACATCTTAAAGCTCTTCACAGATTGGGAGAGCGGGGATAAAACTGGCACATCTCACAAAGGAAAAATGAAGAGAAGACTGGAAAAATGTCACTCAGAATTGTGGTACATTTTGTTAAGTAGATATACAACAACAAATTGCCAATATATATTGTCCTTCATGTGGGATAACGTTGTGGGCATCACTGACTCTCCTGGTCAACATGCAACCAGAGACCGGCTGCCGTGTGACCTCACATCCACACGCCAACTTTGAATCTCTCAGCCTGGATTCACTGGGACTATATAACATTGTCCCCTCTCCCCATGATGACCCACGCCAGCGGGCTAACCATGCCTCGGTGACCCCTCCTCCCAGCGTGTTAGCTGCCACCACCGACCTGAGCTGCTTACCCATAGTGCTCCCACCCCTGTCCTCCACCCTCCATTTCTCCCGCTTAGTTGAACTCTCCCCCCGCCCTCCCCGACTCCTATCCCTGTTTGAACATCCCACTGCCCCCCTCTGCTCCATCCTGCAAATTCTCCATCAGGCCCACTGTGGCAGATGCCACTGGCTGTCCAACAGCAGCCACTCAGACTGCCCTATCCCCCATTCTTGCTGCAAGGCTCATTGGTCAGGGGCCAACCTCTCCTCCCTCATCCACATCCCCACCCTCGCAGTCAGTCCTCCCCCTCCCCCCTCGCCCCCCACATTCCGCCACCAACTGTCACCCCCGCATCGGCTTACAAAATGTCTGCTCCTCGCCAACAAAACACTCAACAACAACAACTTGGATTTATATTGTGCCCTCAATGCCTGATGGCGTCTCGGAGTGCTTCACAATAATGGATCCCGGGCCACTCACCATCCAAGACCTGATTGTCGATGAAAACATCGACATTCTCGCCCTCACTGAAACCTGGATCACTCCAGGCAACACCTTCCCCCTGATAGAGGCCACACCACCCGGCTACACCTTCCACCGTACCCCTCGACCTAACTGCCATAATAATCCTAATAATAGTAATAATAATCCTTGCATTTGATATAGCGCTTTTCAAGTCGGGAGGACGTCCCAAAGCGCTTCATAGAACACACTGTAAAGTGAATTGACTGTATGGGCGAACGCGGCAGCCAATTGCGCACAGCAATGTCCCACAAACAGTCGTGGATTGAAAATGACCAATTTATTATTGTTTTATTTTTTTTGGAGGGATTATTATTAGGCTCTGTGTGGAGTAAGGAAACTTGCCCAAGGTTTCGCCCTCTGCCTGGAATTGAACTCAGGTCTCTCACTTGCAAAGCGAGTGCTCTAACCACTGAGCTACAGGACTCCACTCCACCGCCATGGTGACGGTGTGGTTCTTATCTCCTGGTCCCTGCTCGGCTTTCCTCTTACTCCTGTGGAACCTTTCCCTCCTTTGAGCACCTTATCCTTTATCAGCTCTCGAAACCTTTCCCTCAAAAGTCTCCTTATCTATCGCCCCCCAAGCCCTCCTCCACCTTTTCTCCAACATCTCCACCCTCCTATCTTTCCTATCCCTCTGCTCCGAACCCCTCCTCATGCTAGGTGACTTCAACCTACACTTCACCGCGTCCTGCTCTGCCTCTGCTGACTTCTCCCTTATCTCCTCCCCGATCCTCTCCCTCCACATCCCCTCTGCCTCCAACATCCGTTATCATTCCCTCGACCTGGTGATCATCCAGAACTCTTGCAACCAGGTGCACGTGTCCTCTCCCACACCAGGCTCCATCACCCTATCATCCTCATCCTCGCTCGACTCTACTGGCTTCCAATCACACAGAGGATACAGTTCAAGATCCTGGTCCTCACCTTCAAAGCCCTCCATGGTCTTGCTCCCCCTTAGCTCTACCACCTTCTAACCCTACCATCCTGCTCGCTCCCTACACTCAGCGCGCTCCTGCCTGCTTCACATTCCCTGCCTCACTCGCCCCACTATTGGCGGACAGGCCATCCTGCCCTCACCTTCTGGTGCTCACCTCCTTCCTTGCCTCCTTCAAGACCCATCTCAAGACCCTCCACTTCGACCATGCTTTCGATCTCCCTACTTCAACCCATGCCCTCTACCCTCCTCAGCCTTGTTAGTCGCTTGGTGGATAGCTTTTCCGGGGATGATAATACCTTGAAGAAAATATTTGGACACTCAATCCATGACTGTTGGTGGGACACTGCTGTGCGCTTATTGGCTCCGCGTTTCACCCACAAACTATGCAGTCAAACCACTTTATAGTATTGTGAAGCGCTTTGAGATGTCTCGAGGATGTGATAAGGCGCTATATGAAATGCAAGGATTATTTTAGTTGCCTTGCACAAATTGGCTGCCGATAAGATGGTTATGTATACAGCTCAGTCAGAGATCTCAAAGAAAGTAAAGAACAAAGAAAACAGGGAGGGGAAGGAGTTCTCAAGAAAGGTGACAGAAATAAACTTGGGAACTATCGACCCATTAGCCTGACCTCAATAATTACCTTCTTTTTTCCATTAGAAAGGAAGTGGACGTTTACCACTTCCTTTCTTTAGATATGAAAATAATCTAATTGACATCCAATTTCATTATTTTGAATCTTAAAATAATCAGAACAGGTTCAGAAAACGTACGTCTTGTCTGACCAAACTCATACAGTTTGTTTGATGAGGTGACAGCTCAAATTAGTTGTCGGAAGCTATATGTTGTGGTGCAGCTAAACTTCCAAAAGACTTTCAGCAAAGTGCCACATGAAAGACAACTTCACAAACTGTTATCCCTGGGTATCATGGGCAAGACATGGACCAGCGACTTCTGTTTTTGTCTCAGATTCGCAGCAACTGCAGTATTTTGGGTTTTGCAAGACATGGACCTGGATTCAGAATTGGCTGAAGGGAAGGAAGCAGAGGACCTTAGTCAATTTGCAAATCCCTTTTCGGGGGTAATAATTCCTTTAAAAAATAAATTGGTCACTTCAATCCACGACTGTTTGTGGTACACATTGCTGTGCTCAATTAGCGGATGGTTTCGCCCACAAAATAGACTGTTAATTCACTTTACAGTTAATTCTGTGAAGATCTTTGAGGACGAAAACGTGACAAATGCAAGGATTATTGTTAGTGTTGACCTGGATTTGCAGACCCAGGGTAAGAGAATGGATGAGGGCATGGTTAGTGCTGGGGAGAAGCAGGTGTGCGAGGGAAAAGCGTGAGCGTATGTATGCTGGGAGCTGTGCTCTGTACCCTGGTCCTGTTAGCCTCTGCCACATGTTAGGGGTGACCTGATAGAGGTCACAATAGGGGAAATACCAATAGATTTATTTCCATTTATCAGTTAGTTGCAAGAGGAACAAATATAAAAGGATCACAAAAAAGGAACTAAGAGGCGTTAGAAGCCCTGTCTTCACACAGAGGGGGTGGGTTTGTGGAATTCTCTGCCACAAATCACATCTAAGGCAAAAATCCGTCAAGTTTATAAAAGGGATTTGGATAGATGTTTGAAAAGGTGGTATATTAAACGATATGGGGGGGGTGAGGGAGTGATCCTAACTCCCAGATCGGGTCCAAATCCCTAAATGTCCACCGCCTTTGGACATCCTCCCGACATCCTCCCAACATGAAAGCGCTATACAAAGGTGATTTGTTGGTGTTGGAATAAAGGTGTGTAAAATGCAAAAGAGGATTAAAAGTCACCCAGTTACTGTAACATAGCACCCAACAGCAACAACAAAATTACATTGATAGAGCGCCTTTCACGTTGGGAGAATGTCTTAAAGCGCTTAACGCAGTTACAGGCGCAGGGTTGGTATTGGGAAGAAATATTATAGAGCATCAGAACAAAGCGGATGTGGGGGTTGGAGCTCTGGTGGTGACTGCAGAACGAGAGGAGGAAGGAAAGAGAAGGGTGACCAGCTGTGTCAGTGCGAGGCAGACGTGTGAGGGGAAGGAGTGTGTCCTGAGTGAGGGACGATGATGCTGGGAGCTGTGCTCTGTACCCTGGTCCTGTCAGCCTCTGCCTTCCGTACGTACTTTCCAATCAGAAACCTGACTGGCTTTAATTACTGCTTTACCTTTTACTGGAATAATTACAGAGTCATGTGACATCTGGAAATAAGATTCCTATCTTTAAACTGGACAGACCTGCCGCTGAGTGTCACTCACTGAGCCTCACAGTGCAAGCGTTTACTTGTTAACTCTGCCTCTGTTTCATTTCCCCAATTGCTCCCTGCTGCTTTTCAATCCCCATTGGAGCTCTCTACTCTAATCTCTTTCCTTACACTCTCCCCATCTTGTCTGTACAGTCGTTGACAGCTGGATCTCGTTCCACTTGGCTACTGTAATCCTGCAATCCAAAGCCCCCGCGGGTAGAGTGGTCATAGCTCGACAAGCAGTGGGAAAGTTTGCCTGACCGTATTCTCAGTGGTTAGCATGAGTTAAACTCTATCAGTTACCCAAATGCAGACTCTGGGGTCCCCAATACTTGGAGTTTGTCAACATAAGCATGATACATCCCTCTGGGGAGTGAGTATATGTTCCATTCCAGGCAAACATAAGTTTCTATGTACAGATGGAAACCTGAGTAGTTTGATTTGAAGCACAGTGATGGGTTTCCACTTGCTTCAGACACCTGGCTGACGACAAACGATGTATTTTTATTGTACAGAAACAGCCCATCCAGTCCATCTGTTTTTCTCCACACAAGCCATGTAGTCTAATCCCTCTGTCCCGTCATTCCCCTCTTCCACACCCTTTAATATTCATCCTCTTAAATATCTATTAAAAAATGGCTCGGTGATGAGTTATCAGGAGACCCGAGTTTCCTTCTCTGTCCGGTCGCTCCTAATCTTTTCAGCTCTTGTGAAAAAGCCACTAATCTCTCAAATTTATCTTTGTAGCTGAAATCCTTGGTCTCCAGGGACATCCCAGTGAATCTAAGCTGCACTTTTCCCATTGCTTTTATATTGCTTTTCTCACAGGAAAGCAAAGCTGTGATCTTTTTTATTGTCTTCTGATTCACATTACACCATGTGTGTCTTCACAGGGCTCAGTGAGAATAACTGGACGATGGAGACCCCCAATACAGTGACCGGCAGGTTAGGGTCACCGGTCACCGTGTACTGCAAGTTCACTCCCCCTCACCCCAGATACACAGGGAACATCACCATCATGTGGAAGGCAGGAAGGAATGGTACTGTGTATATTAAATATACAAATTATGGGCCGGATTCACAGGGAAAGTACCAAAATGTCATTGATGTAAACGAGGGAGAGCGACACCGAGTGATTGGGAACACGAGGAAGAACGACGCCACAATAAAGATAAACCAACTGAGGGGAAAGGACAATAATAAGCTGTTGTCCTGTTGTGTGGAGCTCCAGGGTGAGGACGGAAAGTATGAAATTGGCCCCAAAACACGTCTGATTGTTACAGGTGAGGAACGATGGGAAGTGGGAATGAGACGTGACATTCCTCACTGGGGCCGGAGTCAGTGGAGAGTGTCCCGTCCCAGGACGGGCAATAGAGAGCCAGTGTTGGACAGTGTGTAGCAGGGAGCTGACAGGTGACAGTGAGTGAGCAGCTGCAGGGAGGGAGGGCTGTGCTGTCACTGAGCACCTGGAGGCTGAGGTGGCCTCACTGTGGGGTTGTCTATTTGCCAAGGCCCTTCACATGAGGACCTGTATTCAGCAGTGGGGGTGGGGTTGGGGGGACTGGTGTTAATGCAGGGACTGGTTCCAAAATGGCAGCCTTAGCACATTAGTATGCATTCAGTCTTCTGTGGTGGTCGCTGGTCTGGTTCCTCAGCCAGGCGGGTCGCAGTAATCCAGGCCACTGATGATTTGGCATCAGCCTAATTGGCAGGACTTGGAAGTGCAGACCAGTCACTGGGGGCAGGGAATCCTCCCATTCAGCTCATTATCTGCACTGGCCTCTCTGGACAAACTACAACTTGCTTTGATATAGCGTCCTTCACGCAGGGTAGCGTCCCAGAGCGCTTTGGGTTGCTACCTCCAGTTAAGGGCGCTATATAGGAAGCATAAACAGCAGGAACCTTGCCAAACTGTACTGTCAAGGACAAACTATGCTGTGGAGTCCAGTAGCGTAGGGTTTAGAGCACTTGCCTCGCAAGCGAGAGGACCTGGGTTTGATTCCCACGTGGGATCAAATCATAGGCAACTTTCCTTCATCCACACGCCTCTGTTTACACAGCAGTAAGTAGGAACCTGGTTGTTATTTCATAACCATTGGGGCCTTAGAGTAAACTGACAGCAATACAATCACTGCACTTACAGTAATAAATATTAATAATCCTTGCATTTGATATAACACCTTATCACATCTTCTAGACATCTCAAAGCGCTTTACAGAATACACTGTAAAGTGAATTGACTGTATATTTTGTGGGCGGAACATGACTGCCAATTTCTCACAGCAGTGTCCCACAACAGTCATGGATTGAGTGACCAGTTTTTTTTAAAGGGATTAATACCAAGCAAATCAATCTGCCAATCGAAGAAAATATGGCTTCCTACTTACTGCTAGGTAAACAGAGGGGTGTGGAGTAAGAAAACTTGCCCAAGGTTTTCACCTATCCAGGAATCAAGCCCAGATCCTCCAGCTTGCGAGGCGAGTGCTCTTATCACTAAGGTGCAGGACTTACCAGTAAGAATATTATTGATGCTATAAAAATACCATGTTTTGTGTGTGAGACATTGTGCTGCCCACAGGCTCACACAGGGTGAGTGAGGAGCACAGGCCTGAGGGAGATGGTGCCATGAAGAGCAGGTAACATATCCAGGATTTCACAGTGTGTAACATTCTCTTTGACCGTGCCTTCAGCTCCCCTCTCGACTCTCTTCCCCCTCCTCGCTCCCTCCCTTCCCTCCCCTCACCCTGACCATTTCCCCCCTCCTCGCTCCCTCCCTTCCCTCCCCTCACCCTGACCATTTCCCCCCTGCTCGGGTCATGACCCAACTGTGCAGCGCCTTGGGACGTCCTCCTGACGTGAAAGGCGTTTTATAAATGGAATCTTGTTGTTGTTGTTGTACTCTGTCACATTGACTGCTCTGCACTATTCCAATCCTGTTCCTGTCTCAGGTCATGAAGAGAAGCTCCGGTCAGTGACTGATACCAAGGGAGGTGATGCCACACTGCCCTGCTCCTTCACCATCCCCAACAGATACCAGATTCGTGCCACAGTCACAGTGCTTTGGAGGAGAGGGAGGCCACATGGGCAGCTGGTGTTTAATTACACTCTTGGCCTCACCGCCCGCACCAACTCCAGGGAGTCAGAGACAGTGAATGAAGGAAATCGCTACAAGCTGGTCAGGAATGTGGGAGATGGAGACGCTTCCCTGAAGATCAGGGGCCTGGAGTTAAACGACACCGGACGGTATTTCTGTCACGTACACGTCATGTTTATAAGTAAAGGATCCCAACTGGACCAGGTGACACAGGACATGTCAGAGCTGCAGGTTGTTGGTAAGAAATCTCTTGTCTCTGTGGGATGAGGCTCGTCTCATTCCTTATCCCATTCCTCATGTGCTCCACCCCCCCCCACCCGCACTCCACCACCATCTCAATATCAGGCTGCTTTTTTAATGTGTCCAGTATCCTGGCCTGTACCACCCTTCCTGGCGACCTTGTTCCAATCATTGATTACCCTCTGAGTGAAGAAAAACTTGGCATTTGCGACTCCAAACCTGTGTCCTCTTCTATGCTATTGTTGTATTCTAAATTATTGATTTAAATTTACTGTTTTCAATCCCTTTAAACCTGGTAAAACTCCAGCAGTTTTCCCAATGCACACTCTGGGCTCCCCAAACACTGACCTTTGCGTGTGGCCCTCCTGGGAGAGAGTGCACATCCCATACTGTTCAAACAGAACTGTAACGTGAATGCAACTCTCAGCCATTTGGTTTGGAGACTCCCAAGTATCACAATATCAGATGTTCTGCTCATCATAAACCCTCCTTCAATCACAGGCCATGTCCTCTGATTTTACTAATAAGAATTAATAAGAGAACATTAGGTAGTTAATCGTTTGGTGGATCATTTTCTGGGGGTGATAATCCCTCCAAATAATAAATAAAATAAAAATAATTTGGTTACTCAATCCATGACTCTTTGTGGGACACTTGTGTGCCCAATTGGCTGCCACATTTCACCCACAAAATACAGTCAATTCACTTAACAGTGCATTCTGTGACAAAAACAGAGAGAGGAAAGTGAGTCAACGACCCTTTGTCAGAACTGGGAGGAAAGAGATGTGGATGTGGAAAATGGGTTTCAGTGAACGCATAATCAAACACAAAAGGGAAACCGATAGTAAGGAGGGGGAGCAGGGTAAAAGGGAGGAACAAAAGTCATGTCGAAGAGAAGCTTGAGAACAAATGGGCTGAAGGGTTTTCTTCACATGAACCTTGTGAATCCTGTGATTATTATCTAATACATCAAAAACGGATGATTTGCATATTTGATATGTACATATTTCTTATTGACCGCTATCTAAAGAAACTCTACAAAATAGATCTGAATATTTATGGCTCACAGGAACATAGGAACAGGAGGAGGCCATTCAGCCGATTCGAGTCTGTTGTGCCATTTAAACCTTATCAAATGTCTCCTGAAAGTCCATATAAATGACACCCAATAGACACTCTCTTATCCACCATTTTAGTGACCTCCTCAAAAAATTCAACTCAATTAGTCAGACGCGACCTACCCTTCACAAACCCACGCTGACTCTCTTTGACGAGCTCATACCTGTCCAAATGTTCAGTCACTCTGTCCCTGGTAATGGATTCCAGTACTTTCCCTACAACTGGCATTATACTGACAGGTCTGTAATTTGCTGGTTTTTCCCTCCCCCCCTTCTTAAATAAAGGGGTGCCATTGCAATTTTCCAAATTAACAGTACAATTCCCGAATCTAGTGAGATTTGGAAAATTATGATGAATGTATCTTCAATTTCCTCTCCTATTACGGGAACTCCCTCCTCGTCGGCCTTCGCAACTCTTCCCTTCACAATCTGCAGATCATCCAAAACTCTGCAGTTCATGTATTCTCACGCACCAGTCTCCGTGACCCCATCACTCCCACCCTCGCCCGACTCCACTGGCTCCTCATCCCCCAGTTCAAGATCCTTATCCTCACCTTTAAGGCCATCCATGGCCTTGCCCCCTCCTACCTCTCTGACCTGCTGACTCCCTACCAACCTGCCCACTCCCTCCGCTCATCAGGCTCCGGCTGCTCCATGTCTCCAGCCCGACCCGCTCTACCATGGCCGGACTTTCAGCCTCTCTGCCCCCACACTCTGGAACACCATCCCACGGTCCCTTGGCCTCACTTCCTCCATTGCCTCCTTCAAGGCCGGTCTCTTCGACCATGTCTTTGGTCTCCCCCCCACCTCTCTGCCTTCCCTCACCCCTACACCACCATTCCCCTGACACCTGACCTATCAGAGGTGCCCTAACACCTGACCTATCAGAGCTTTGGGACGTCCTCCTGACATGAAAGGCTCTCTATAAATGTAATTTTGCTGTTGTTATTGCTGTGTTACCATTATCCCTTTCTAGTTTCTTATCCACTTACTTTTTAGGATTATTTAGATATATATTTTTTAAATTTACGAGGCTTTACCTTTGGCATTGATTTATTTTTAGTTATTTTCCCTTAATCTATTTTACCATTAGCAATTTCAGGATAAATAGCAAACAAGTAATTTCACACCTTTTGTCCCTTCCTCGCACTCCTCAATACTTAACAGCTACTTCCTCAGGAGTATTACCATTGGTCTGGGTGATCCTGTGTCTAGACCAACTGAAACTTCCTTCTTTTACACTTGACTTCACTCTGCGATCTCCTGCAGGCCCCGAAGAGGATCCCCCACTGAGCTCTCTTGCTGGTTCTGCTTCTCCTTTACAAGGAGATCAAAACAAGTTCTCACCTGCATCTCTTTCCTTATCTGCACTGAATTCCCACTCTCACCAAATTCCTTAACAGAATTCTTACTATGTTCCAACTCACTCAGTTCTCTCCTCACACTGCTGGGCTCTCTGCTCAAGTTATGTTAGCAAAATTACAGGCTATGGGGATTAAGGGAACAGTGGCAGCCTAGATCCGAAAATTGGTTGAGAGACAGAAAGCAGAGGTTAGTGGTGAATGGTTGTTTTTTAGACTGGAGAGAGGTATACAGTGGTATCCCCCAGTTGTCGTTATTAGGACTATTGCTCTTGTTAATATGTTAATATATAATAAGGAGAAACTGTTTCACTCGGCAGGTGGGTCAGTAACCAGAGAACACAGATTTAAGGTAATTGGGAAAAGAACCAGAGTGGAGACGATGAGTACATTTTTTTACCCAGAGAGTTCTTTACAGTCTGCAATGCACTGCCTGAAAGGGTAGTAGAAGCAGATTCGATAATAGCTTTCAAAAGTAAATTGGATAGGTCTTCAAAACGGAAAAAAATTGCAGCTCTATGGGATAAGAGTGCGGAAGTGGGACTAGTTGATTGCTCAGTGGAATCCTGTGCGTTAGAGTATTTGTCTTGCAAGCAAGAGGACCTGGGTTCGATTCCTGGGCAGGGCGAAACATGATGCACGGACACGATGGGCTGAATGGCCTTCTTCTGTGCTGTAAGATTCTATGATATTAAAAAGGAATTTCAATAAGCAGGGAAAGGGATTAGAGGAGAGAGCTCCAGCAGATACCATGGGGAGAGAGCAGGGAATGGGGTTAGAGTAGAGAGCTACAGTGAGGAGTGAGCACCAGCACAAACACGATGGGGAAAGTTGTTTGGTTAGAATAACTCTGTGTTTCTTTATACTTGAAGCTCCGGCTGTCATCCTGAGTCTGTCCCTCGTGGCCGGTGTTGAAGTCGGAGTTGACATCGTGTGCACGGCTGAGGGGGAACCACCGGCCAACATCACATGGATCGACCCCAAGAATAACACGCTGCCCATTAACACCAGCCACACGCCAGTCACACACGTACCGGACAAGCATCTAACCGTGGGGGAGATCCGGGGCCCGAGGCTGAGGGGAACTTATCGCTGTATAGCTGAGAACACACAGGGCAGAGACGCCAGAGACATCCTCGCACCTGGATCACAGTGTGATGGGAACAGACAGAGTGATGGCGACGGACACAGTGACGGAGGCAGACACAGTGACGGGGGCATACTGCATGGTGTAGACAGTATGTTGTATGTCGGCATCTCCATTGTGGTGCTCCTCATTCTGGTGACTGCCATTATCTGGGGGGTAAAGAGAGGTAGGTGTTTACACACAAAGGTGGTGATTATTCCGAGTGAGTCTGGCTCAGCCGCTCGCACTTCTCTACTCCGGACTCGGCAAATAATCTGCTGCTGTTACTTACTACCATAACAACATTTACTTTTAATTATTACGCAACGCTGTGTATCTGCACACCGGATAACCGCATGGCCACAAGACCTGATAACCAGATTCTCAGGTCCGGATAACCACATGCTAAATATTCCCTGTGACATTATCTACACGCCAGATATCCTACTATTACCTTATTCACAGCACAGTCCGATTACATATTGATTGTTAGAGAGAGATGAGCCCCTACAACAACAACAACTTGGATTTATATAGAGCCCTCCACGCTGGACGGAGTCTCAGAGCTTCATAGTAACGGATCCCGGGGCCGAGTCAGAGGGAGGGGGGGGGGGGGGGGGGAGGTGATCAATGGCGCGGTCGAAAAGAAAGGTCTTCAGCCGAGACCTGAAAATAAGAAGAGAGGGAGCGAGAGACACCCGCACAGACACAGTGGGAGAGAGCAGGGACTGGGATTAGAGTAGAGTAGAGAGCTCCAGTGGGGGAGCGAGCACCAGCACAGACACAGTGGGAGAGAGCAGGGACTGGGATTAGAGTAGAGAGCTCCAGTGGGGGAGCGAGCACCAGCACAGACACAGTGGGAGAGAGCAGGGATGGGATTAGGGTAGAGAGCTCCAGTGGGGGAGCGAACACCAGCACAGACACAGTGGAGTAAATGGATTCTTTTGATGGTGATATGAGCCTGGCTTCCTACTTCAGTAATCATGGTTACACCACACAACAGGAAGAGGAGATTCCCACATGTCTTTCCCTCTGCGGGTCTAGCCTTGAGCTAGGATTATTCTCCTTGGAGAAGAGAAGTTAAGGGGAGACTTAATAGAAGTTTTCAAAATTATGAGGAGAAGTAAAATAGTTATTAAAAGAAACAGAGGGGAGGTGAGGAGAAATGTTTTCACACAGCGAGCTGTTGGAATCTGGAATCCATTGACTGAAAGGGTGGTGGAAGCCGATTTGCTAACAAGTTTTAAGAGAGATGTAGATAATTATTTGGGGAGAAGTTTGCAGGGTTATAGGGAGAGAGCAGGGGAGTGGGATTGAATTTGATAGCTCTTTTCAAAGAGGTGGTATGGACACAATGGGATGAATGGCCTTCTTCTGTGCTGTATAATTCTATGATTCTATGATTTCACTGGAATAACGTGTGCACTAACCAACGTCATCAGCAAATCATCTAAAGCAATCTCTCACCTTTCTTTGGTCTCTTCAGATTGCGGTACCAGACATTCCCTTCAGCTTTCAGAGAGGTGAGAGTGCCTTTCTAATCTCTTTATTTTTACATCCACTTTCAAGTTCCTAATTGCTGTTGAACACCATGATTGGCAAGCTTCCTGCTGCTTGTCCAGCTAGGACCATTAGGGCTTTGGCTTGCAGGGTTAACAGGAGCTGAATGGGAGGATTCCCTGCCCCCAACTCTAGCCGATGAGCCAGGCTGTGCTGTCATTAGCAGTGCCCTACAATATTGTGGACTCAGCTGGCTCAGGAACTGGATTAGAAGGTGGGCTCGAGTCCAGTATTCAGTTGCCAAGCATGTCACCTTGGAGCCAGCCAAGCCCAAGGAGACACCGTGTACCTTTGCCACCCCCTCACTCCCAAATGACCAACTCGTGTCTCCTCTGTGGGGGTGTTAAGTGGGTCTCCTCAGGGCTGAGCTGGCTCCAGGGCAACATTTTTGGTAACAGAATTTCATTTTATTTGTGAGGTATCACACGACACCTGGAACTCTCATATAAATCCCTCGGCCTCGCTCTTGGACTTTCAAAATCTAGGTAATGAATGCGCTTTCTCCCATTCAACTCGGACTTCTACTGCTTCTCTCTGAAGAGATGAGGGAAGATCTCTGACATGAAGGATGCTATATAAGTGCAAGCGGCTGTTCTTGATTCCCTCCTGCACCTCATCTGTTTTTATATCCTTCCTGAAACGCGCTACCCAGGACTGCACACAATGCTGTGGCCAAACTGAGGCGTGGACCCTTCAGAGAAGAGGGTTTCTCCCGGCCCCCTGGCCACCAATACCCTCACAACAACAACTTGCACTTATATAGCATTCTCCACGCTGGTTAGTATCTCAGAGCACTTATCAGTGGCCTCTATAAAATGTACAATATAAAAAGTTTTCTCTTTTTTTTAGTCATCAAGTGGATTTGAGTGTTGAAAACGACATGGTCCGACCTCAGCCGCCTGCAGGAGACGGTAACTGTCCTGTCTCGATTAGCGATGCCACAATTTTCACCCTGTGCTTTCAATATCCGGTCACTGGGTCTCAGTCGAGCTCAGTCAGTGACCATCTCACCTCTGGCTCTGGGTGTCTTCACACAGAGAAACCCATCACTGTGCTTCAGAGCATCCAAACCAGACTGAGAATTCCACCCATGTAAGTCACCTACACGTGGAAATTTCCATATATGGAATGGCTCACTCTCTCCGTCTCCACGGAGAGACTCATCCTGCTTACCTCATTTCAGAAAATTTTCAGCGCTCAGTGGCGAGAACCAAGTCATCGAGATAACTGCTGGAGTACAACCAGCTGAAACCACATAGCTTGCCATTGAAAGCATTAGATAATAAGCTTCCTGCTGCTTGTCCAGCTGGGACCATCCTCCCAGAGAGTGCCATATATCTGTCACCCAACAGGAGCTGAGTGGAAAGAATCCCTGTGCCCATCGGGATGTTAAAGATCCTGTGACACTGTCAAAAAAAAGCAGTTCCTTCCAATGTCCTGGATGACAATTGGTCTCTCACATCACTGTGTGCAAAATACACCTGCCAAGTCACCAATAATATTTGGAAAAGAAAAATATGAAAGTAAATGGGCAAAGGGGAGTGGGTCTAAAGGGAGAGCCTTTCAGAGCCAAATGGTCTCCAACTGGGTATAAATGTTTTGATTGTATAAACGGGGCTGTAGTGAGAGGGGAGCCTCAGAGCTCTATCATGGGACGGCTGGGAGGGCACCTTATACACTCTGCCGCTGCTGCCCAGTGACACGGTAGATTGCAGCAAAAGGGAAGCTGAAGAGAGCTGGAAAACTGAACTGACTGTTGTGTCTCGAACAGATGAAGCAGCTGTAATATACAGTGAGGTTACCCCAGTATCGGCCCGGCAAAGAGATTCAGGTAAGAAACGTATCACGCGGGGACGGAGCCGACATCATCTCACCTCTCAGCCGACAGGCATCTGCCTTCCCTTTACAACAACAACAACTTGGATTTATATAGCGTCCTCCAATGCCGGACGGCATCTCAGTCTGATTGTCTTTACTGGCTCAGGTGGCAGTACTCTCACCTCTCGGTTGTGGGTCCGTCCACTTACATAATGTAAGCTTAGACTCCAGTGCAGTGCTGGTGGAGCAGTGCATTATCGGAGTCCATGAGATGAGGTCCCATCTGTGTCTGTTGAGGTGGATGTTAAAGATCCTGTTGGAAAACAAAAGGGAGCTTTCCCTGTGTCCACATAAAATTGGTTCCTCATTTAACAGTTGTCTATGGGATGCTGCTGGGTGCAAATTGTCTGTTGTGCTTACTTCACAGTGAATCCTGTGACATGTTTTGATATATTTTGCTGTGAAAAATCTGAAAGCCAATGCAAGAAGGGGAATGGGACTAAAAGGAGAGCCTTTCAGAGCCTCACAGGGCAACAGCCAAATGCGCTCAAACTGGGTATAAATGATCTAATTGGATAATTGGGGCTGCAGTGAGAAGGGAGCCTCAGGGCTCTGTCATGGGATGGCTGAGAGGAAACCTTATAGAGGCTCCGGCCCCAGTAGATAGTGGAAAAGAGGAAGCTGAAGAGAGCTGGAGAAAGAGCTGACTGTTGTGTCTCTGACAGACGAAGCTGCTGTGATCTGCAGTGTGGTTCCCCCAGCACCGGCCCGGCAAACAGATTCAGGTAAGAAACGTATCACACGGGGACGGAGCCGGCATTGTCTCGCCTCTCAGCCGACAGGATCTGCCTTCGCTGTCCTGTCCGGGGTTAACCATCGGCCTGGCTTACTTGGAAGCACTCTTACCTCTCAGTCAGAAGGTTGTGGTTTCAAGCCCCACATTGGGTCTTTTACTGACATAATCTAGGCTGCCTGGTGCAGGAGGAACACTGCATTGTCGTAGGTGTTGTCCATCAGATGAGACATTAAACTGAAGTCCCATCTGTCCCTGTTCAGGTGGATGATAAATAGCCTGTGGCTCTATTGGAAAAGAGGAGGGAGTTTCTCTGGGTGTCCAGATTAAATTGGTTATTCACTTCATGGTTGTTTGTGGGTCCAAATTGGCAGCCGCATTGACCAACAAATATACAGTCACCACAGAACACAGTGAATCCTGTAAAGTGCTATTAGACACGCTTTGATATGTTTTGATGACGTGATAGCACCACTCTGAAGTGTCCTCCAAATGTGAAATCAATTCAAATTGTTGTTGCTGTTGTTGTTACATTAAGTGACACGATTAATATCCAGTTCAGCACTGACCTCACAGACCCCTACCCCGGGGGCCTTCGAGCTCACACAGTCCAGGCTGGCAGTCCGGTGCGGTACTGGGAGGAGCGCTGCATTGTGAGAAGTGCTGTTCTTTGATTGCAATATTAAACCAAAGTCCTGTTTGTCTATTGAGGTTTTTTTGGCTCAGCCAAGTGTAGAAACCCATCACCGTTCTCAAGAGTATCCAAACCAGATTGAGAGTTATATAATCTTTGCTTTTGATGTAGCGCTTTTCCCGTCTTCTAGACTTTGCAAAGCCTTCACAGAATATACTGTAAATTGAATTGACTATATTTGTGGGCAAAACGCGGTAGCGAATTGCATATAGCAGCGCTCCACAAACAGTCGTGGATTGAAGCGACCAATTTATTTTCTTTCTTTCTTGAGTAAGGAAACTTGCCCAAGGTTTCGCCCTTCTGGGAATCAATCCCAGGTCTCTTGCTTGCAAGGCTAGTGTTCTAACCACTGAGCTACATTATATATGTCCCCTCACATGGAAGTTTGCCGGCATCTGGAATGCAATGTGCTGCTGGAAAAGAGAATGAAATTTCTCTGTCCTGGTGTCTTGGCCATCATTGCTACAAAAATAATTGGTCTCTCGTTTCATGGCTGTTTGTGGGACATTTCGAAAGCAAATTCGCTGCCAAGTTTGCTGATCAAGAACACAGTCACTACACTTGACAGCGATTCTCTTTGAGACATTTGGATCTTAGAGTCGTGAAAGTAAATGTGAGAGTTTTTATAAACTTTAACGTGGGTCACACGTTATATCAGAGCTCTCAGCAAGTGGTGGGACATGTCCTGACTCCATTTGTTTCTCTTCCAGATGTGATTTATGCTGTTGTCACCAAATCGAAGGGGAGATCAGCTGAGCAGTGAACACTGGTCCCGCCCAGAGTCTGCTGTCCGCCATTTATACAGGTGAGACCTGTAGTGACTTATATCGAGCCCGGAACAGCAGTCAATGCATCAACATTGTACAGTCCGGTCCCCGAGAGCTCGGCTCATTATAGTCCGAGTGTGTGTATAGCGCGGCTGTGGCTTGCGGCCCTGCTATATGTGAACACGTTATTGCTGTGTATTCACGGGCGGCCCCGAGGTCTGCAATTTACAATTGTGTTTATCTCCACTTCAGGGAAATCAAAGATGGTGGCGGTCTGGCCTGGAAGAGGAAGAGTCCATTCCCGGTCAGGAGGGACACACTGCCACTTGGTGGCCATTCCAGCATTGAATAGTTGATTGATTACTGTGTTTTTTAACAGATATTTTAGATCTGCTTTCAAATAATAATAATAATCCTTGCAGTTGATATAGCGCCTCATCACATCTTCGAAACATCTCAAAGCCCTTTTGTGGGCGAAACGTGGCAGCAATTGCGCACATCAGTGTTCCACAAACAGTCGTGGATTGAGTGATCAAATTATTACTAATGATCATTTTTTTAAGGTATTATTATCCCTGGAAAGTGATCCGCCATTCGACTAACAACTGGGTTCCTAGTTACTGCTCAGTAAACAGGGGCGGGTGGAGTTAGGAAACTTGTCCGACGTTTCGCCCTGCCCGGGAATCAAACACAAATCCTAGACCTGTGCTCTAACCACTAACATACAGGACTACACGTGCTTAGTGATTACCAGTAAAGTGTTATACTGTAGTTTCTATAAAAAATGCAAGGTATTGTGTTTAACTCCAATTGCTGTAACTGTGTGCTGTCTTTACACACTGGGCCACTGGGGCGCACTGCAGGACAGTCATTGGTTCACAGACCAGTGGAGAATCTATCTGAATGTTTTCTAACTGAGTGGGTTCCTTGATTATTAAACCTCTGTGTCTCACTTACCTGTGGAAACGTTGCTTATTCTGGGAGCCGACCCTGATTGTAGATTCATGGCTGGGCTTGGAATTCATTCCCACGAGCGGCTGCGAAGGCCGGAACAAGAGAATTGCTCAAAAGGGAACTGGATAAATACCTGAAAGGATTGAGGATGTGAGGAGAGAGTGGGGAGGTTCGAAACACAGGGAGCGGAGGGCAGACAGAAAAGGGGAAAGGGCTCCGTGGGCTGAAAATGTCTGTTTCTATATTTCCCAGAGACCAAAAAAGTGTTTGAATCCCAACTCTCAGCTTGATTGAAAACCCTCGACTGTCCAGCGCCTGGAAGGAGGTCCTCCTGGCCTGAAAATCGCTGCAATTTATTGTTGTTGTTGTACTGCAAGGACTGGAGGCGTTACCCGGAGTCCAAGTTTGTAAACACACGTTTGTACATCCAGCATCTGGAATCCACCTTGACTGACTTGTTGAGAGGCCAGCAGCAACCGCTGTTTAAACTCTGCACGTTTAACTGGTGGAACCGTCGCTCAATGGGAAGGGACATGTGCTCAAGCTGAGATAATAATAATAATCCTTGCATTTGATATAGCGCTTTGCACGTCTTCTCGACGTCCCAAAGCGCTTCACAGAACACACTGTAAAGTGAATTGACTGTATATTTATGGGCGAACGCGGCAGCCAATTGCGCACAGCAATGTCCCACAAACAGTCATAGAGTGAAAATGACCAATTTATTATTGTTTTTGGTTTTGGAGGGATTATTATTAGGCTCTGTGTGGAGTAAGGAAACTTGCCCAAGATTTCGCCCTCTGCCTGGAATTGAACTCAGGTCTCTCGTTTGCAAAAGCGAGTGCTCTAATCACTGAGCTACAGGACTCCACGAGATACTTTATGCTGAGATATGTTGCCCACTGGGAAGCTTGTAGGGAGTTCCTACCATCTACCTAGTGTGGACTCAAACTCGCAATTGTCGGATGCTGTAAGACCAACTGGTGACTATCTTCCTTGGGGTCTACTTGGAACTAAACTGCAGCAGGACTTGGAAGAGCAGACCATACAATGGGAGCAGGGAATTCTCTCACTCATGTTCCAGTTCCCCTCTCGACTCTCTACCCCCTCCTCGCTCCCTCCCTTTCCTCCCCTCACCCTGACCATTTCCTCCCTGCTCGGGTCCTGACCCAACTGTCCAGCGCCTTGGGACGTCCTCCCGACGTGAAAGGCGCTCTATAAATGGAATCTTGTTGGTGTTGTCGTTGTTCACCCCATGTCTGAACCATTGGGGAGCATATAGATATTGAAAAGGAGGGGACCAAGGACAGAGCCCTGAAGAATTCCGCATGAGTGGGGTGGAGGCTAAAGGAGAAACCGTTTGTGGAGATGAAGTGGAGGCGGTGTGAGAGGTATGATCTGAACCAGGTCAAGGACAGAGCCACAAAGGTTGAGGTGAGGAGAGGTGGTGAATGAGGATAGAGTGATCGACGGTGTCGAAGGCAGCAGAGAGGTCAAGGAGGATGAGGAGGCAGAGGGAGCCCTGGTTGCAGATGGACAGAATATCATTTGTCACTTAGACAAGGGCGGCTTCTCTGCTGTGGGCGGCACGGAAAACCGATGGAGGGGTTCATGAAGGGAATGGTGGGAGAGGAAGAAGTGAAGCAACAACTCATTCCAAGACTTTGGAGAGGAAAGGAAAGTTAGAGATGGGGTGGCAGTTTTAGAGTAGAGATGGGTCCACTATTGGAGGTGGTGTCCTTCAGATCTTCCAACTCTGTTTTGCTGCTCTCTCCTTGTGTCTTATCGTTGTGGCTGAGTGAATGCTCACTGAATACTGCTGTGTTAATACAGCGCTGCTAACTCCACTTACACAGTTGCCATTCACACAGGAAAACAGCTGAAACAACAACAACAAGATTTGTATAGCGCCTTTCACGTCGGGAAGACACTCTTTACAGACAGAGTGTGAGTAGGAGCCGGGTGAGAGATTGGGGTTCCAATGATGAGCAGCGTAGTGACTGTTTGGATGAAACATGACAGCACGTTTGCACATAACAATGTCCCACAAACAGCCACGGAGCTACTGATGTCCCCCAGAACAGTTGGGGAGGACCTGGTTGTGGGATTAATATATCATCAGAAAGAAGGTTTCTCCCACAATGCAATCCCTCCAGCAATGCATTGGAGACTCACCTTAGACTACGTGATTCGAAGTTCCTCCATGGGGTTTGAACCCACAATCATTTGACCCAGAGGCAAGAGTGGTACCACTGAGCCTGGCTGACACACAATGCAATTTGCATTTCAAGGTTAGAGAGTGAGGGCAAAACGAGCACTGGAGAATAGGACAGAAAAAGGGATGGTGAAAATAAAACTTAGCACAGACACGATGCAGAATGAACCATATGGTGCTGCAAATTGCTATGGTTCTCTTCCTATGTCACCTCTTGTAGAGTCAACAGAGGGCGCCTGAGGTCCCTCTGTTACACAACAACAACTTGCATTTATATAGCGTCCGTCACGTGGTGGAGCACTTGACAGTGGTGGAGTCTGACCCTGAGCCAGGGGGAAAGGGAGGGGTGACAGTAAGCACGATCAACAAGGAAGGTCTTTAGGTGGGATTTGAAAGTGGGGAGGGTGGAGGGGGCAAGTGGAGGGATTGAGTGAGGGCGTTCCAGAGCTTCGGGGCCTAGTGGCTGAAAGCACGGCCGCCGATGGTGGAGCGGAGGGGATGAGGGACAAACAGAAGGCCGGAGTTGGCTGAGCGGAGGCAGAGGCTGGTAGAGTGGGGGGAGGTGGGTAAGCAAATCAGAGAGGTAGGGAGGTTCCTGAGCATGAAGGGATTTGAAAACAAGTGATACATAGTCAGCTCCCCTTTTATACACAGTGAGGAACACTATATAATGTCTCTTACACAGGAGAACATCTTAAAGCTCTTCACAGATTGGGAGATACGGTAACTGAGTGTGGAATCCATTCACTTTCCTCTCTTGACCGACAGACACTTTGACCCTGTCATTTCGACCAAGCGGTTCAAATGGCGGTCCGCGACATCATTTCATCCGTCCCAGGAACCATTTCCATACTCGGGCCTCCCGCTCCCTCCCCCGGCGAACCGTCCTCTCAATACAGCAGCTCAATGCGGGGGTGTAGGGGGTGGTGTCAACAATGGCTGCCCTCTGTCAGGAAGTCGCTCTCGAGCTGAGGGGAAGGCAGGCTTACCAACTGTGTCCTCCCAACTGCCAGCTCCTGCTGCTCCCACCCCGTGAACCACCCCACGCACGGCCGGCTAGGAGGGCGGCCGTTCCCTTTTACAGAAAATTCTCCCCTCTCTCCCATGGCACTTGGCTGCTGGCCAGATAGTCATCACTCCTATCCTTAAAAAAACCTCCGTGCTCTCAAACTACCGTCCCATCTCCAACCTCCCGTTCCTTTCCAAGTTTTTGGACTGTGTCGTTGCTTCCCAACTTCACTGCCTCCTCTCCCGCCACTCCCTTCACGAACCCCTCCACAGCACAGAAACCGCGCAGGTCAAAGTGACAAATGATGAGAGCTAACTTTCTGCAGTTAAACTTCAACAAGACTGAGGCTCCCCTGATTGACTCCCATCAGCGCCTACACACCGCAGGCCCTGACAGCATCACTATCCATGGATGCACACTCCACCTCACTGAGCCAGTCTGGAACCTTGACATCTTGTTTGACCCTCAACTATCCTTTCTACCCCACATCCGTGCCATGACGCACTCTGCCTTTCCCTACCTCTGCAACATCGGCCGGCTCCGTCACTGCCACCAAAACCCTCAACACGTGCATTCATAATATCCAGGTTTAACAATGCAAACTCCCTGACTTGTTGGCCTCCGCAATTCCTCCATCCATAGGTTGCAGATTATGCAGAACTCTCCAGCCCATATCCTCCCCGGCACCAGGCTCTGTGACCCTATCACCCCCATCCTCGCTCAACTTCACTGGCTTCCCATCACACAGAAGATACAGCTCAAGATCCTGGTATTAGCCTTGAAAGCCCTCCATGGCCTTACTCCCCCCTACCTCCTCAACCTCCTAACGCCCTACCAACCTGCCCACTCCCTCCGCTCAGTGGGATCTGGCCTGCTTGATGTCCGCTGCCTCAGTCCCCCTACTTTGCCTCCTTCAAGACCCGTCTTGATTCGATAACAACGTTTAAGAGAGAAGTAGATAAATGTTTGGCGAGGACAAGTTTGCTGGGCTATGGGGAGAGAGCGGGGGAGTGGGATTGAATAGGATAGCTCTTTTCAAAAGCCAACACAGCCACAATGGACTGAATGAACTCATGTTGTGCTGTACAATTCAATGATTCTATAATTCTATGAATAGTAGTGTATTGGTTGAAGTACTTGCCTCGCAAACGAAAGGATCCGGGTTTGATTCCCGGGCAGGGCAAAATCTTAGGGAAGTTTCCTTACTCCAATACCTCTGTTTATTTAGTTTATTTACTAAGTGACTGGTGGAGTACTTTCCATGGGTAATAATCCCTTCAAAAAAACAAAAGTGAAAAATAATAATAATTGCATTAGCAAACAGCACTTTGGAGTAGTCGTGGAGTAAGTGACCAAATATTTTTTGACAGATTATTAACTCCACAAAGCAATGTGCCAATGGACTAACAACCAGGTTCCTACTAACTACTAGGTAAACAGAGGTGTGTAGAGTAAGGAAACTTGCTGAATCAAGGAATCATAGATCATAGAATCATAGAATCATACAGCACAAAATGAGGCCATTTGGCCCATCAAGTCCATTACGGCTCTTTGAGAAGACCAATGTAATGTCAGTCCCACTCCCGGCCCTTTCCCCATAACCTGCAAACCCGTCCTCCTCAAATACCCGTCCACCGCATTTTTAAAAGTAGTTATCGAATCGGCCTCGACCGCCCTTTCAGGCAATGCGTTCCAGATTCGAACAACTCACTGCGTGAAGCAATTTCTTCTCACCTCCCCTCGGCTTCTTTTAGAGACTATTTATTTATTTAAATAAGAACATAAGAATTTGCTGACGAAACAAGACTAAGGTTTACCAAGTTTGCTTTCACCATCCTGGGAGTCGCTTGATATGTTGTGTCCCAAACTATATACTGTATCCTTAGATATTATTTTCAAGCACAAATCTATCTCATTTGTACTTGAAACAAACAACAGTTTCTGCTTCCACTGTCTCACTTGGGAGCCTGTTCCATAAGTTTACTACTCTCTCACTGAAATACTCTTTCCGCAGATTTGTTCTGAATTTCCCCTCTTCAGTCGTAGGCAGTGTCCTCTGTTCTACTGTTCAGTACAAGATAAAACACCTTATCATGGTCTACATTATCTATTCCCTTCAGAATCTTATTAGATCATCATCATATTGCCCCTCAACCTTCTCTTCTCCACTTTATCTAATTGTTCCTCGTAGTCCAGTTCCTCCATCCCCTCTATTATTTTGGTTGCCCTCCTCTATATCCTCTCAATTGCTGCAATATCCTTTTTACATTGCGATAATCAGAACTGCACACAGTATTCCAACTGCGGTCGCAACAGTGATTTATTTATAAAGTGGTTGGATTGCCCCACTATTTTGGCTCAACATCGCCTTTTGAAGACAGCCTAGCATCTGGTTTGCCTTACTCATTGTTACCGAGCACTTCTGCAATAGATTCAACTTATTATCAATCAGGATCCCTAGGTCCTTGTTATTTTCTGTACAGCAATTTTTTTTCCCATTTAAATAATAGTCCCTTGCTGGATTCATCTTTGCAGCCTACTGCCTTCATTAGCTTGGTGTTATCTGCAAATTTAGCCACTGCGCTTGTGACTCCGAGGTCCAGGTCATTTATGAACCTGTTAAATAAAAGAGGTCCCAAAACAGACTCCTGTGGAACTCCACTGGTAACATTCTCGCAGCCTGATGGCATTCCCTGTACCACCACCTTCTGGGTTTTACCGGTCAGCCAATTATGTGACCATTGCAAGATACTTCCTGTGATTCCTGCTTTCCTTATTTTCAGTATTAGCCTTTCATGAGGAACTGCATCAAAGGCCTTACTGAAATACAGATATATAATATCCATTGCCTTAACCTTATCAAGCTTCTTTGTCACACTGTCCAAAAAAAAAACAGGACATGGGTTTGGCAGGATCTCCCCTCCATAAACCCATATTGGCCATCTTTTGTAATTTTATCCAGATGCTCCATAATTTTATTTTTAATAAGAGTCTCCATAAGTTTACCGAAAATGGCCATCAAACTTACTGGTCTGTAGTTTCCTGGGTCACTTTTGTTAGTTTTTTTAGTTTTTTTNAGATTTTCTCCCCCGACTCCTCTCCAGTAGTCAGTGATATCTGATTTGTGCCAGTGTTTCTGCAATTTCCTCACTTGGTTCCTTAAGGATCCTCGGATGTAATTCATCCGGCCCTTGGCATTTCTTTACCTTAAATTTGCGCAGTTGTTTGGCAACCATTCTGGTTCTGAAGGTTCAACTTTAAGATACTCAAACTCAAGTTCAAATCCCCTCGGCATATCCCTACCTCTCTGAGCTCCTCACTGCGCAATCCACCAACCAGCACCTCCCGCTCGACTGGCACCTGCCTTCTGCTTGTCCCTCGTACCCTCCATCCTGGTGGTTGCTTAATTTCAGATTTCTTGTCTATTCTTGGCTATCTTCCACCTCCGTCCCACCATCGGGTGTGGCCATTTTCAGCCACGAGCACCTCGAAATTCTGTAACACTCTCCCTCAATCCCTCTGCCTTGCCCCTCTCTCCCCCGTTTCAAGTTCCACCTGAAAACTTTCCTCTTCGACTGTGCTTATGGCCACCTCCTGCTACCCCTCTCCCCACCCCCCCAACGCCCAGCCACCCACCGCTCGGAGAAAGGGTGCTATATAAATGCAAGTTGTTGTTGTAGTGATATGTATAAGTGTCATAGCTTGCCTCTGCAACACCACTGAGTTCTCTTTCCAGATCGAATAAATTGCCCATCTCCTCTTTACTAAAAACTGATGGAAAACAATTATTTATTACTTATGCAGCTTCTGTAGTTTCATTTGTCATAGCCTCACCTGTTCCCACTTCAATGGCCCTATTCCATTCTTTGCTTTTTATTTCTCTTAAAGTAACTGAAACACATTTTATTGTTATCGTTCAATTGTACTGGGACAACTCCTGTTCCACATATATGTTAATGACCTGGATTCGTAAACCTAATGTAAGATAGTTCCAGGTCGCTAACCCACATGAAGGGCACTATATAGCTATACCACAATCAACATGAATTGATGAACGTTAACAAGCCTATTCTTCATCAAAGCCACTGTATTGGTCTGATCAGCCCATTGCAGTGAATTTACTAACCTTTCATAGGCATTATCCACAGACATAGGGTCAATTTCCACATGTACACAGATGACACCCAATTCTATCTCTCTGCCTCCACCCACAACTACTGCCCTGACAGACTGCCTGTCACACATCAAGTCTTGGATGAGAGGCCAACTTTCTACAGTTGAATGTCAGCAAGACCGAGGTTTTGCTGATTGGCTCGCTCCAGAGCCTCCACATCAGTATCAGCATCCACGGATGCACAGTGCCCCTCACCAAGCCAGTCAGGAACCTAGGCATCTTGTTTGACCCTCAACTGTTCTTTCACCCCCAACATCTGTGTCATGACCTGCTCTGCCTTCCCCCAGCTCCGCAACATTGCCCAACTCTGCCACTGCCTTCCCCCTCAGGCCGCCAAAACCCTCATACATGCTTTCATTACATCCAGACTCGACTACAGAAACTCCCTCATTGTTGGCCTCCCCAACTCTTCCCTCTACAAGCTGCAGATCATCCAGAACTCTGCACCTCCCTTTACCTCCTTCAAGGCACTCCTCAAGACCCTCCTCTTTGGCCACCCTCCTATCCTCTCTGCCCTCCACCCTCCCTGATCCCAACCTTCCCCCACTCGGGTCTTAATCCTTGACTGTTCAGTGCCTTGGGACATCCTCCCGATGTAAAAGGAGCTTTACAAATGTAATTTTGTATTGCATCAAATTGATTTGATGAAATGTATAACTTTGGTATGTTTAACCTTGTTAATCTTTTATTAAACTTTACTACTTAAAAGGAAATTTATGTCAGGTCATACTTCACTGTGCGTTACTAATTTATTAAATCCTTACAATGCAGATACATTCAAGGTAGTACATATTAGATGCAAGAATAGGAAACACAAGTAGTCTTAGTGAGATAGAACTTGCTAAGGTGTAAGCTGAAATAGAAATATGGGTGTTGGTTGACTCTTCGCTGTCGAAACAGGGACAAGGTAAAAAGGATGCATTGCTTAATCAGTTGAGTTTGGATCCCCAGATGTCATATTCAGGCTGTGCAATGCTCTGGTCAAACCATACCTGGAAACTACTGCAAACAGTTCTTGTCACCGTGCCATAAAGAACAGTCCAGGGCATAGAGACACTGCCGAGCAGAGCAACAAGGATGATCCCCAATTTTACAGAAATGGGCTATGAGCAACAATTAGACATGTCAGGGTTTTTCCATCTTGAGAAAAGGGAGGTATAGAGGTGTATACAATTTTAAAAGGCATTAAAAAAGTTCATCTAGATTAATACTTTAAGATTCAACAAAACATTAGAAGAAGACGTTTAAAGTTGCAAAGGACCTATACAACTCTAAACTTCTTGTTCTAAAAAGAACATAAGAACATAGGAATTAGGAGCAGGAGTAGGCCATTCGGGCCCTCGAGCCTGTGCCCCGCCATTCAATAAGATCATGGCTGATCTTCAGACCTAACTCTAATTACCTGCCTTATCCCCATATCCCCTAATCTCTCTGTGTTTTAAAAATCTATCAGTCTCAGCCTTGAAGATGTTCAAGGATTGACATCTACAGCCTTCTGGGGGAGTGAATTCCATAAATTCACTACCCTCTGAGTGAAGAAATGTTTCCTCAACTCTGTTCTAAAAGGCTGACCCTTAATTCTCTTACCAGGGGAAATAGACCCTCAGTGTCTACTTTATCAGCCCTTTAAGAATCTTATAAGTTCAGTAAGATTCCCCCCTAATTCTTCTGTATTCTCTAGAATACAGCCCCAGTTTATTCAGCCTCTCCTCATAGGTCAGTCCCCTCATCCCAGGCATTAACCGAGTGAATCTACACTGCACCCCCTCGAGGGCAAGTATGTCCTTTTTTAAATAAGGAAACCGAAACTGCACACAATACTCCAGGTGCGTTCTCACCAAAGCCCTATACAGTTGCAGTAAGACTTTCCTACTCTTGTACTCTAAACCTTTTGCAATGAACGCTAACATGCCGTCTTGTTGAATCGTAAAGTATTAATCTTAGGACAGACACCAGGTTTTTTCTTTACTCAGAGGTAATTATGAACTGGAACAGGTTGACAGGAAGGGTGGCTGATACCAGGACACGGTTTTAAAAAGCATTCTGATGCTATAATAGACAGAAGGTAGGGTGGGTAGTCTGAAAGGATGAGATTGGATGGACCAAATCTTGTGATCAGAGCAGGGCAATATGGCCAAGAGCTGGCCACTGATGGTGGAATGATAATGATAAGAATAATGATCCTTGCATTTGATGTAGCACCTTATCATGTCTTTGAGATGTCTCAAAGCGCTTCACAGAATATACTTAAAGTGAATTGACTCTATATTTTGTAGGTGAAACGCAGCAGCCAATTGCACACAACAGTGTCCCACAAACATTCCTGGATTGAAGTGACCAATTTATTTATTTTTTGGGGAAGGAATTATTACCTCTGGTCCAACCTTGCAAGAATGATGTTAAACCTGTTTCTTCCCTCCCGCACTCACCACCAGTACCACCATTCAACAATGCATAACCTAGACAAACATTAGCCCCATATATGAATCAGAAATCCTGTAGAGTAGTGGTTAGCTCACTCACCTCACAAGCGAGAGGACCCGGTTTTGAATCCGGGCGGAGTGATGCCTAAGGTAAGTTTCCTTACTTCACACACCTGTTTACTTAGCAGTAAGTAGGATTCTGATTGTTAGTCGATTACCGAATAAGCTTTCTGGGGGTAATAATCACTCCCCCAAAAATTTGGGTGTTAAATGCACGACTGTTTGTGGGACATTGCTGTGAGCTGTGTTTCACCCACAAAATAACGTAATCCCACTTTACAATATATTCTGTGAAGTGCTTTGAAACATCTCCATGAGGTGAAAAGGTGATATATCAAATGCAAGGATTATTATTATTATTTATTTAATATGGGATGGATTTAATATGGAGCGGGGGCAGGGTTAGTGTTGGGAGAAACATGACAGAGCATCAGAACAAAGCGGATGTGGGGGGTGGAGAACGAGAGGAGGAAGGAAAGAGAAGGGTGACCAGCTGTGCCAGTGCGAGGCAGACGTGTGCGGGGAAGGAGTGTGTCCTGAGTGAGGGACGATGATGCTGGGAGCTGTGCTCTGTACACTGGTCCTGTCAACCTCTGCCTCCCGTACGTACTTTCCAATCAGAAACCTGACTGGCTTTAATTACTGCTTTACCTTTTACTGCAATAATTACAGAGTTGTGTGTCAACTCGCAGAAATAAGATACTACATCGTGTCTGAGCCAGTCCTTGGTCCTCCACTGGAGCCCTCTACTTTAACCCCATTCCCTGCTCTCTCCCTATCATATCTGTACACAGTCATTGACAGTTGGATCTCTTTTTTCCTCCTCCCCTTAACCCAACCTGCCAAAGGTCTACCAGGCAGTGTGGTCCTAGCTCAACACGACCTGGGAAAGCTTGCCTGACAATACTGTCAGTGGAAAGCTATTCGGTTATAACTAGTTAAACTCTAACATTTATCCCAACTCACATTCTGGCGTCCCTAATCTTTGGCTCTTGCCAACTTGTGCCTGATACTGTGTGTGATTTGGCGAACAGGGTACGCCCCTCTGTGGAGAGAGCGCTCAGCCCATTCCAGTCAAACAGAAATTTCCATGTACAGGTGAAATTTTCAGCTGTTTGCTTTGAAGAATCTTGAGCACCGTGATGAGTTTCTTCTTGTATGAAACAACCAGCTGTCCACAAACAACGTGTCTGTGCTGGTCCTAGCTCTCACTGGAGCTCTCAATTCTAATCCAGTTTCTGGTGGATATTTTTCTCTACACGAACAGCCCAGTCTAACACCTCTCCACCCTCCCCCGACACCCTTTAATAGTCCTCTTCAAAGATCTGTCCAATTCCCTTTTATAGAATTGACAGACTTTGCCTTAATTCCGGTTTGTGCAGGGAATCCAACAATCCCAACCCCTCTGTGCAGGGAACATCACCATCATGTGGAAGGAAGGCTGGACTAGTGCTGTGTATATTAAATATACAAATTATAGGCCGGATTCACAGGGAAAGTATCAAAATGTCATTGATGTAAATGAGGGAGAGCGATATCGAGTGATTGGGGATCCGAGGAGGAACGACGCCACAATAGAGATAAACCAACTGAGGGGAGAGGACAATAATAAGCTGTTGTCCTGTCGTGTGGAGCTCCAGGGTGAGGACGGAAAGTTTGAAACTGGCCCCAAAACACGTCTGATTGTTACAGGTGAGGAATGATGGGAAGTGGGAATGAGACGTGACGTTCCTCACTGGGGCCGGAGTCAGTGGGAAGTGTCCCGTCCCAGGACGGGCAATAGAGAGGCAGTGTTCCCTGTGATGGACGGTGTGTAGCAGGGAGCTGACAGGTGACAGTGAGAGTCAATAAACAGTTACAACAACAAAACCTTCTCTTGTTTCCTCAACCCATCTTGACCACCAGAAGCTGGCTCTCTATTGGCTGGCGGTGGGAGGGTCGGTCAGTGATTGACAGAACGGATAAGCAATCGATTGGTAGAATTGATGAGATCAGCCCAATCAGAGCAGAGAGGAGGCACTGCTTCAGAGTGATTGGATGAGCAAAAACTGAGGGCCCTATTGTGGGCGGTGCCTGTGAGACATTGCATAGAGTTACATAGAATATACAGTACAGAAACAGACCATTTGGCCCAACTGGTCTATGCTGGTGTTTATGCTCCATGTGAGCAGGACACAGGCTCAGAGAGGCTGAGTGAGGAGCACAGGCCTGAGGGAGATGGTGCCATGAAGACCAGGTAACATATCCAGGATTTCACAGTGTGTAACATGTACTCTGTCACACTGACTGCTCTGCACTATTCCAATCCTGTTCCTGTCTCAGGTCATGAAGAGAAGCTCCGGTCAGTGACTGGTACCAAGGGAGGTGATGCCACACTGCCCTGCTCCTTCACCATCCCCAACACATACCAGAATCGTGCCACAGTCACAGTGCTTTGGAGGAGAGGGAGGCCACATGGGCAGCTGGTGTTTAATTACACTCTTGGCCTCACCGCCCACACCAACTCCGGGGAGTCAGAGACAGTGAATGAAGGAAATCGCTACAAGCTGGTCAGGAATGTGGGAGATGGAGACGCTTCCCTGAAGATCAGGGGCCTGGAGTTAAACGACACCGGACGGTATTTCTGTCACGTACACGTCATGTTTATAAAGGAAAGATACCTGAGGTACCAGCAGGACCAGGTGACACAGGATATGTTACGGCTGCAGGTTGCTGGTAAGAAATCTCTGTGGGACATGGAAATCTTCACCATCGCAACGTTAAGGACAAAGTTTGTCTCATTCCTTACCCTGTTCCTCATTTGTTAAAATTAGCACAAGAAAGCTCATTTTGAAATAGCAGAAACTTTAGTTTGTTACTGGGGGAAGGGTTTCTTACCACTTGTCTCATGTTAAGCCTGTAAGCCAAACCCATAATAAATAATACGATCCTAACCACAAAAGCAGAAGGAAACTTGCCAGACAAGCTGTGAGGTGTTTAATGACAAGCTGTGAGGTGTTTAATGACAAGCTGTGAGGTGTTTACAAGATCACAAGGTTAGTTGGGATGAAGAAGGTCCATCTGATCTCATCCCTCCAGAACACCCAACTATCCTCCCCCAATCAAAGCATCAAACTGCTTTGCAAAGGAGCCCAAGTATCCTGACCTACCACCGTTTCTGGCTACCTGTGCCCTGTGTGTGAAGAAAAACTTCCTGATGTCACCTACAAGGCCATTCACGGCCTCGCTCCCTCCTACCTCTCTGACCTACTATCCCCCTACCTTCCTGCCCGTACCCTCCGTTCCTCCGGGTCCGGTCTGCTCCACATCCCCCGCCCCAACCGCCCTACCATCGGTGGCCTTCAGCCTCTCAGCCCCGAGGCTCTGGAACTCTATCCCCCAGTGCCTTCTCCGCCTCCTCCCTTTCCTCCTTCAAGGCCGGTCTCAAGACCTTTCTCTTTGACCGAGCCTTCAGCTCCCCTCTCGACTCTCTACCCCCTCCTCGCTAACTCCCTTCCCTCCCCTCACCCCCTTCCCCCCCTCCTCGCTCCCTCCCTTCCCTTCCCTCCCCTCACCCTGACCATTTCCCCCCTGCCCGGGTCCTGACCCAATTGTACAGCGCCTTGGGACGTCCTCCCGACGTGAAAGGCGCTCTATAAATGGAATCTTGTTGTTGTTGTGTTGTTGTTGATGGGTTAGAGTAGAGAGCTCCAGTGGGGAGTGAGCACCAGCACAGACACTATGGGGAAAGTTGTTTGGTTAGAATAACTCTGTGTTTCTTTATACCTGAAGCTCCGGCCGTCATCCTGAGTCTGTCGTGTGCACAGCTGAGGGGGAACCACCGGCCAACATCACATGGATTGACCCCGAGAATAACACGCTGCCCACACGCCAGTCACACACGTACCAGACAAGCATCTAACCGTGGGGGAGATCCGGTGCCCGAGGCTGAGGGGAACTTACCGCTGTGTAGCTGAGAACACATAGGGCAGTGACGCCCGAGACATCCTCGCACCTGGACCACAGTGTGATGGGGACAGACAGAGTGATGGAGACAGACAGAGCAATGGGGACAGACAGAGTGATGGGGACAGACAGAATGATGGAGACAGACAGAGTGATGGGGACAGATACAATGATTGCAGCTTCATTATCATGATGCTGTGGCTGATGCCAGTAGCTAAATGTTTCTTTCTGTTGGTGATCGGGATCGTTCTAGTCAGAAAACCAAAGGTTTGTTGATTACCAGAAATGAGCCCAGAGCTGGGATGGGTTTGGGTTGAGGTGAAAGAGGTCTTTACTGTTATGAAGAGGACAGCACACCGTCCACTGAGTTGTTGGCCTCAATCTTGATTGTGAAAGAACATGTTCTGTGATGGGCAGAGTATCAATTGTGCCCGTCTCTGAAAATCCCTCCAGAAAATAATGATTAAGAAACAAAATGTTTGCCACCTTGTCAAAGGCTTCTTTAGACCCGAGCTGACTCCAAGTGAAAATCAAATTGGTCAATGCAGTGCGGCTGCCTTGGTAGCCTGGTTCCTGAGCCAGACATGTCCGCCATCCTCCAGGATGTTGCTTGATGCTGGACGAACTGGTCTGGCTCACTGGCAGAATTTGGAGGAACAGATTATTCACTGGGGCAGAGATTCAATTATGCATAAAAAAGCTCCAATGGGTGGATGGACGTAGGTGGACAAGCAGCGAGAAGCTTGAGACAGTGTTGGCAAAGGCCAATTATTGTAGCTAGTTATATTGTAGCTGTAACCCAATGGGCCCTGAACCTGGCCAGTCAGCATAGCATGCCTCTCATGGTAGCAAGAGAGCACTCTCACCTCTGAGTCATGAGTTGTGGGTTCAAGCCCTAAATCAGGACATGGGGAGTACTTAATTGTTGGAGATGGTGTCCTTCAGATGACTTGTTAAACAAGGTCCTATCTCCATGTCCAGTTGACTTTAAAGATCCCATCATTTTATTAGAAAAGAGAAGGGAGTTTTACTCTCCTGTTATCCTGGCTAATAATCCCACAAATAAAATTGGTCACTCACTTTACTTCTATTTTTGGGACATTGCTGCACATGAATTGGCTTCCGTATTCACCCACAAAATACACAGTCACTCCCATGTGGTGAGGAGACAATGCACCCAGTAGTCATTCCATGTAATACACCTGGTTCATCAAGCTCAGGATCTTGGTTTACAGTTACTGTTAATTGTGATGCTGCTTAACAAGTATAAAATTATCAACACAGGAAATTTCCCTAAGTTGTCTCAGGACTATTAACAGAAGCCAGTTCCACTCCTGGTTCAGTTGGTAACACACTCGCCTCTGGGACAGTAGGTCCCATGTTGGGACTTTGAGCTCATAGTCTGAGCTGATGCTCCAGTGCAATAGGAGAGGAACCACTGTATTATTGGACGTTTCGTCTTCTGATGAGATGTAAACCAAGGTGTTGTCTACACTTGTTCGGGTGGCTGTTTGTGGAACTTTGCAATGTCCAAATTGACTACTGTGTTTGCCTACAAATTGCTGATTGTCGTCAGATTAAATTCAATCAGTCAATAATTTTCTCTTTTCCCCATACAGACCAAGTGAAGATCATGCAACTCTGTTTTGCTGCTCTCTCCTTGCGTCTTACCCTTGGGGCTGAGTGACTGCTCATTGAATACCGCTACGATCTGGTACTCCGCTTCAATAAAGACAGTTTTTTCTTCAAGATGCTGTGTAGAGGTGTCACTGCTAATCTCGGGCCATATAAAGGTATCACTGATAATATGACCAGATTAGAGGTGTTCACTGCTAATATCTACATAGAGGTGTCATTGCTAATATCAGATGAGAGAATCCGATCTCTCAAGTTAAGTTTAGGTGATTTAGGGGCTTCTGAAGCTGAGGTTTTGATCTAAGGGTTAAGCTTTGCTCTGTATATTTTCTGCTGTTTCACAATAAAGCTTATTTGCTTTGATAAACTGTGTCTGTGATTCCAACTGAACCTCCTGGGGGTTGGTGGGGGAGGGGGGGGTGGCGTTGAAGAGGTAGATTTTTTGGTATTAAATTAGAGTACAATTTACACTCAAATGATAGATAGAGAGGGAGACGACTGCTGGAGAATAGTACAGAAAAAGGGATGGCGGAAATAAGTCAGCACAGAGACGATGTCCGAATGGACCACATGGTGATGTAGCTTGCTATGGTGCTCTTCCTACGTCACTTCCTGCAGAGTCAACAGAGGTCCCTCAGTCACACGCTATATAGTAATGTATAGAGCATCTCTTACATAGGAGAACGTCTTAAAGCTCTTCACAGATTGGGAGATACAAGCGTGGAAAACTGCTCACTTTCCTCTCTTGATAGTCAGGCACTTTGACTGTCACTCTTAGATCATAATAGGCACAACCAGAGACGTTTTTTTAGTCAGGGTTTGAAAGTTTAGATAACTCCTGTGAGGAAGCATTAACCTGATGGAAGAGAAGATAATTGGGGTCAGAGTAGAGAGCTCCAGAGGGGGAGCAAGCACCAGCACAGACACCATGGGCGAGAGAGAGAGCATGGAATGGGGTTAGAATAGAGAGCTCCAGTTGGGGACTGAGCACCAGCATGATAGGAGAGAATGGGCAATTGATGCAAGTGAATGATCAGAAGCACAACATGATGGGCCCTGAGGTATCTGAGCTTTAAGTGTTAGCAGTTTATGACATGAGCGTCATTGCGTGATTCTATCCTCATCACCCTTCAGGAAGAAGGGTAGGTGGTCTTGACTGTGATTAGGAGGAGGAAAACCCTTCCCAGGGGTGGGGCATGGGGGAGTCTGCTGGCCATTTCCAAGGCCTTGTTGCTACCTCTAGGCTGGATAACAGAGCACATTCCTGAGCCAGGCAAGTCCGCTGTATGCCCAAGAACTTGGCTTCCAACAACCTAATACCCCTCTGCCTTGCCCCCTCCCTTGCCTCCTTCAAGACCTGTCTCAAGTCCCTCTCCTCGACCGTGCCTTTGGTCACCCTACTACGCCTACCCTTCCCCCGCCCTCCACCCCTCCTGATCCCAACTACCAGCTCGCGTGTGGATCGCTGACTTTCCAGTGCCTTGGGACATCCTCCTGATGTGAAAGACGCTATACAAATGTAATTTATTGTTGTTGTCTCACACACAGACACAAAGTCAGACATTCGGTTGCACAGCTATCTCTATATCTCTCACACACTCTCGCTCTGTCTCTCACACACTCTCTCTCTGTCTCTCACACACTCTCTGTCTCTCTCATACTCTCTTTCTCTCACACACTCTCTCTGTTCCAGAGTGTTGAGGTAAAGATACTGAATGCCTGACCGCCATTAATGGGAAGTGCGGGGGATCTGAATCAGGCCGGTGTCCGCTGAGTGGAGGGAGTGGACAGCCTGATATGGGTTATGAGGTTGGAGAGGTAGGGGGGAGCAAGACCATGGAGGACCCTGAATGTAAGAACGAGGATTTTGTACTCGAGGAATGGGGAGCCAGTGGAGCCGGGCAAGAATGGGTGTGATAGGTTCCCGGAGCCTGGTGCAGGAGAGGACATGAGCTGCAGAGCTCTGAGTAATCTGCAGCTTGTGGAGGGAAGAGTTTGGAAATCCAGTGAGCAGGCAGTTGTCGTAGTCAAGCCGGGACGTAATGAAAGCGTGAGATCAGGGTCTCGGGGTCCTGCAGTGAGAGGCAGTGGCAGAGGCGGGCAATGTTGCGGAGGTGTGGAAAGGCGGAATGGGTCATGGCACGAATGTTGGGTTTGAAGGATAACTGAGGGTCGAGAAGGATACAGAGGTTTTGGATTGGCTCTGTGAGGTGAAGAGTGCAGCCATGAAGGCAGAGGGTAGTGGTGAATGGAGGGAAGTATACAGTGGTGTCCCCCAGGGGTGGTATTAGGCTCACTGCTCTTTTTGATATATGTGAATGACTTGGACTTGGGTATAAAGGGAATATCGTTCTCCTTACAGAAGGTTAAGGGGAGATTTAATAGAGGTTTCCAAAATTATGAGGGGTATTGATTTGAGTAGATAGGGAGAAACTTTTTCTACTGGCAGGCGGGTCGGTAACCAGGGCACATGATTTAAGATAATTTTCAAAAGAACTAGAGGGGAAGTGAGGACATTTTTTTTTACACAGAGAGTTGGTATGGTCTGGAATGCATTGCCTAAAAGGGTGGTGGAAACAAATGCAATATCAACTTTTAAAAGGGGAATAGATAGGTACTTGAAAAGGAAAGAGTTGCAGGAGTATGGGGAAAGAGCGGGGAGTGGAACTGATTGGTTAACTCTTCCAAGGAGCACGATGGGCTGAATGGCCTCCTTTTGTGCTGTAATATTCTATAATTCAAAGTTCTATAGAGACCCACACACACACACACACAGACAGATGGACACATACACAGAGCATTTGTCTCGGACACAGGTTTTATTGGTGGATACATTGGAAACATTACAGTGAAAATCAACGCAGACAACGATCATTACACAGCCCGATAGAGGGAGAGAGACAAAGAGAGAGAGAGAGTGTGTGTGAGAGAGAGAGAAAGTCGAATGTCTTCCTTCTGTGCTGTAAAATTCTCTGATTCTATGATCATTTTGGTGAATCTGCGCTGTATCCCCTGCAAGGCTAATATATCCTCCTGAGATGAGGTGCCTAAAACTAAACACAGTCTCCAGATGGGATCTGACCAAGGCTCTATACTCGATACTAAAAAAGTTGTTCCAATGGGGGAAGAGCTCACTATAATGCAGTACCAGTTGTCTGATGACCTCCCGAGTTCTCTCCCGTTCCGGCTTTTCCCCACACTGGAGAAGGATGCCAACAGCAAGCTGGTGGTGTACATGAAGTTGAGGTGCGATCTCCCCACCAAGACCCAGGCTCTCAACGTGAGGTCGGTCCCTCGAACAACAACCAGTCTCTCCCAGGGGCTGAGCAGCCCGGACCAGTCGGCGAGGCTGGAACTCGCCTCTCGGGCTGTACTGTGGCAGATCCCCAAATTCCCCGGAGGATCCCAACTCTCCGCACTCTTCAAGCTGGAGGTGGGGGGTCCGGGGGCAGCACAGATGATGGAGGTCGGACCCGCCTGTCTGAGCTTTGAGCTGCCGATGACCACCTGCTCGGGCCTCGCCATCCGATTTCTCCGTGTCTCCGGCCTCCAAGCCCCACATCGCTGGGTCAGGTACCTCACACACAGCCAGTCCTACATGGTGAGACTGTGAGGGGTTGGGAGGGCGGGGGGGGGGGGGGGGGGGGGCAGAGAGAGGGGGAGGGAGAGAGTAGGGGGGAAGTGGGGGAGAGAGAGAGACATAGTGGGGGGGAGGGGGGGGGGAGAGGGAGAGAGTGTGGGGGTAAGTGGGGGAGAGAGAGAGAGAGAGAGACAGAGGGGGGAGAGGGGAGAGAGAGTGGGGGAGAGAGACGGGGCAAGAGAGAGGGAGGGGGAGAGAGATAGTGTGGGGGGGGGGGGGAGAGAGGGGTGGGGAGGGGGAGAGAGAGCGCGGGGGGGTGAAGCGAGAGACAGACAGGCCCAAACCAGCCCTGTATTCCGTCCCTACTCCCCCTCCCTCCCTCCTCTCCCGTTGTCAGTGTGGTGTGGGGTGAGGGAGTTGGGCAGTGGGTGGGTGGGGAGTCCAGGGTGTGAGGCAGGGGAGGCTGGGGATCAGGGCCAGGCTGTGTGTGGGGGTCGCTGTGGGTAGTGGAGGGATTGACGGACGGTGTGAAGCCGTGAACAGAAAGGCCAGCGATGTCCCCCCCACCCCCACAGGCCGGAGACAGGACCCTCATCACATCACAGGACCACCCCCCCACCCAGGCTGTCAGTCTGTGACTGTCTGTCAGTGGAGTCCTGTAGCTCAGTGGTTAGAGCACTCGCTTTGGAAGCGAGAGACCTGAGTTCAATTCCAGGCAGAGGGCGAAACCTTGGGCAAGTTTCCTTACTCCACACAGAGCCTAATAATAATCCCTCCAAAACCAAAAACAATAATAAATTGGTCATTTTCAATCTACGACTGTTTGTGGGACATTGCTGTGCGCAATTGGCTGCCGCGTTCACCCACAAATATACAGTCAATTCACTTTACAGTGTGTTCTGTGAAGCGCTTTGGGACGTCCTCCCGACGTCAAAAGCGCTATATAAAATGCAAGGATTATTATTATTATTATTATACAACTTAAATATCGCTTGCTCACTTTTGTATCCCTTTGAGATAAAGGCTCTCTGCATCAGTGTACCAGCCTTTTGTGATTTGTGTACATGGACACCTAATTCCCTTTTGCTCCTCCACAGTTTTGAAAGTATTCTGATCTGGAATTCTTGGATCTAAAGTGGATAAACTCACACTTCCCCCACATTGAACTCTATCTGTCATAGTTCTGTCCACTCACTTAACCTGTCCATGTCCGTTTGTAACTTCCTGCCTCCATTTACATAATTTATCCCATCTCCCAATTGAAGTGTCATCTGCAAATTTGGATATATAGCCCTCTGTTCCTTCATCCACGTCATTGATATATAAATGTGAAGAGCTGAGGCCCCAATAACAATCCCTGGGGAACCCAACTTGTTACTTCCTTCTAATTAGAGAACGTACCATTACTCTCTGCCTCCCAACCAATTACCAACCCCTCTAACGTGGTTATCTCCAATTCTGTGCCCTTTCATTTTTACTATTAATCTCTGGTGTAGCACCTTATCAAATGCTTTCTGAAAGTCCACATAAATAACATCCAAAGGCACTCCCTTCTCCACAATGCTCGTGATCTCCTCAAAGAAGTCAACTAGATTAGTTAGATATGATCTACCCGTCACAAGCCATGTTGACTCTCCCTAATCAGCTCAGACCTCAGGGTGTATCTCATACCCTCCATCACAGAGAGGCTCTGAATGGAAACAACAACAAAAAAAATACATTTGTACAGCGCTTTTCACATCGGGTGTCGTCTCAAAAAATATAACAACCACAGGAAAAAATTGCACAAAACAACAAAAAGAAGTCTTCAATAAATTATGTAGCAGCATTTTGGACAGTAGGACAACAAAAACAACTTGCATTTATATAGGGTACCTCACGCATCCCAGAGAGCTTAAAGTGCCCAGAGCTCGACGCTTGATGTCGAGGTTTTTCCAGCTGGTGGTGGTGGGGTGGGAAGTTGGTGGAGGGGAAACACGGAGACAATTACCCAGAGGCAAGACTCTGCCCTTGTTAGAACTGTAGCTTTTTCCTTCTCCAAATTGTATTTGTGCAAGTAAGATGATAGGGTTCATGTGGCTGCAGTCAGATGCACATCATCATCGCAATCCGAGGCACACCCTTGCAGCCGGTCATGCTCGCGTCCCAGATTAGCCTCCCAGCACAGGAGTTTGCCAGTCACTGTGGAAGGCAGACGCTCGCTGTGTTCATCGATCAGTTCATCATTATGTCGAATTGATGTCATCCTCTGAAAGGGAAACGGAGGTGGTTTTGAGTACCTAAAATGCTAGAATTTAGATGCTGGTGAGAAAGTAATGATAATAATCCCTGCATTTGTATTGCGCCTTATCATTTCATTGAGATGTCTCCAAGCGCTTCACAGACATATACTGTAAAGTGCAGTGACTGCGTATTTTGTGCAGGAAACACGGCAGCCAATTGCGCACATCAGTGTCCCACAAACAGTCGGGAATTGAGTAATCACATTTTTTTTGAAGGAATTATTACCCGAGGAAAGTGATCCTCCAATCCACTAACAACCAGGTTCCTACTTACTGCTGGATAAACAAAGGTATGTGGAGTAAAGAAACTTGCCTAAGATTTTGCCCTGCCCTGGAAAATGACTTTCGAATACACTAGGGTGGCAGGACAAGAGGTCTCAGGATCGTGGTGAGGGAGGGGCAATTTTGAAGGTGGCAGGACAGGTAGATAAAGCTATTAAAAAAGCATACGGGATACTAGGCTTCTCTTCAACCGTGCCTTCAGCTCCCCTCTCGACTCTCTACCCCCTCCTCGCTCCCTCCCTTCCCTCCCCTGACCATTTTCCCCCTGCTCGGGTACAGCGCCTTGGGACGTACTCCCGACAGGCGCTCTATAAATGCAATCCTGTTGTTGTTATAAATAGGGGCATAGAATACAAAAGTCAGGAAATTATGATCAACTTTTATATAAAACACTGGTTAGGCCTCAGCGAGAGACTATGTTCAGTTCTGGTTCCATGATCCCTTGATACCATGACCTAACAAATATATATCCATCTCATTCTTGAAAATGTGAATGGATCCAGCATCCAGCATCCACAGCCTTTCGGAGGAGAGAAAGCAAGAGTGAAAAATCGACTCCTATTTTGTCTCCTAAATTTAAGATGATGCTCCTTGTTCTGGATTCCCCACCAGAGGAAATAGTTTCTCTGTAGCTGCCCTATCGAATCCCTTTATCATTTTAAACACCTCAGATAGACTGTCAGCCAGACCACCGTTCTCTTTTCGAATAGTAGCTTGGTATATTTAACATCCACCTGAACAGGCAGACGGGATCTCAATTTAACGTTTCATCTGAAGGTTGGATATATTTATATATCTTATATATAACATTATATTGGATGGATACGTATATATTGGATAGGATGGCCAGAGCGATAAGAGGGGGCTCACTCAGCACCCGCGTCCCCCCCAATCTATCCACAGGCATATCTTTAAGGGAGGGGAAAGCCTCGAGGAGGACCACAGACAGTCCGCCAAGTAGACTCAACCAGGGGCACCCGCCGACCCCCTCTTGCCCCCCTCCCAACTCGTTATCAGTGCCCGCCCACTTTCTCGTCGGGCATCTTCACCTCTGATTGGCTGATCCACTTGTCGGCCTTCAGGTGAAGACGGGCAAAGAGTGGGTGAGGCAGAGGGAATCCCTTGTGCGTGAATCCTCAAAGCACTGAGGATAGGTGAGTGGGAGTAGTGGGACAGAAAGGGAGCCATTNAGTGAGGGGTCAGGAGTGCCAACGTAAAAGCTGAGACTAGGAGCAAGGGCCCAGTGTAGGGTTGAGGGTAGAAGATGGGGCCAGGTCTAGACTGGCTCACAGGGGAGAACGGGAGGACAGACTCGCCTCTGAGTCTGCTTGATGGGATCCCAGATGTTGCAATTCCCAAATAACTTTTTATTCCCACCCGGCCTCCCCAGGCACCAACAGCCCCTCCCCAGGCATCTGGATCACTCCTGCCCCCCGCCATCTGCCCTCTCCCCCTCCCTAGTTGTCTGGCGCCCCCAGGCCCCTGCCCCCACCACCCTCCAGCTATCAAGGCTCTCTCCCCACCTACACAGCTGCCTGGAGTCAGACCTGTCCCTTGTCCCCACATTGCAAATCTAATTGCCCTCAATCACACAGTGTTTCTGGGGCAGACAGAGCAAAACTCGTGATTGCACCTTTATCCCCATTCAAACACATTTGTAAAAGAGACGAGAAGAGAAATGGGAACCTACCGGGTGGCCCACGGTGTAACTTCCTTTATCTGTCGGAGGAATAAAGAGACACTGTAATCAACTCAGTCAATTTATTTACTATAGACCTGAAATTCCACCAAGTCTCAGTCTGTGAGGGGTTTTGTTTTGTTTTAAAATTTATGATTGTGCATAATTGTGAATAAATTCTATATGTAGTCTATAGTTTGGGACATGACATGTACATGCGACTGCCAGGATGTTGGAAGGCAAATTAGATGGACCTTGGTCTTCTTTTGTCTAGGAATTCTTGTGCTCTTATGTAGATGGAAGCTGGTTTCTTTATAAGAAACTGTGGAAAACACAGCTGAGACCAAGTGTAATTTCAGAATATAACACATTAAGATATCTTAAAGCTCTTCACAAGAAACAGCAGTGGAGTTCCGTTATAAGGTGGGTCCAGCGAATCTCTATAACATTTGGCGCACAACAAGATCCCTGAATTGAACAAACAACTATTCTGGGGAGATTAATAATAATAATAATCCTTGCATCTGATGCAGTGCCTTATCACGTCATTGAGAAATCTCAAAACGCTTCACTGAATATAATGTAAAGTGGATTAACTGTGTATTTTGTGGGCAAAACGCAGTAGCCAATTGCGCACAGCAGTGTCCACAAACAGTTGTGAATGGAGTGTACAATTTATTTTAACAAAGGGTTTACTACCGCGGAAAACAATCTGCCAATTGACTAACATACTTACTGCTAAATAAACAGAGATGGGTGGAGTAAGAAAACTTTCCAAAAGTTTCGCCCTGCCCAGGAACCGTACCTGGATCATCTCGCCTGCGAGGGAGTGCGCTAACCACTACGCTACAGGACTACACATAGTCGGCCAGACCGGGCACTGGGAGAAACTCAGTTTCTTTTCTAGTAGCACCACGGAATCTTTAAAGTCTAAACAGGGCGCTGACAGGAGCTCGGTTTAATGTCTCATCTGAAAGACAACACCTCCGACAATCCGGTGCTCCCTCTGGCATTGCCCAGGGTTATCATCCTGGTCGGTGAGCTCAGAGTCCCTGACAACACAAGTGGTGGTGGTGGGTGGGGGGGGGGCGGTGGAAGGCAGGGGACTGAACCAACCATCTTGTGCCCCCGAGATGACAGCACGAGTCACTGAGCCAGGCTGACACAATACGGCTGAACTCTTAAACTAACTTGCGAATGGATTTGGGACCAAGCAAGAGAAAGTCGATGGCAATAACCCACCTTTCTTCGCCCTCCAGATGAAGACTCCAACCGCGAGGAGAATGATCAGAAGGACTGTAGAGACACAGATGATGACCAAGAGTAATTCAAAGCTCAGCATCACCTCGTTGCCTTGGTAATAGACGGAGCGGGATGTGGTACCCAGCTGGTTAGTGACTGTGCAGGTATAGTTACCGGTGACCTGCGGATTGTGCGCCCAGCTCTCGATCCGGTAGTGGTCCAGTATGCGAGTGACGGAGGTCTGGTTGCCTCTGGGGTTGGTCCAAGTAATAGTGGGTCTAGGATTGCCCTCCGCGGTGCATGTCAGGATCTGGTGAGTCTGGTTCACTCTGTGCTGCGTCAGGTTCAGGATCTCGGGCTGACCTGGCACCGGGACAGGAAGTGGAATCAATGAAACATGTTTGGCAAAACCACGGAAACACATGGAGTCTCCCACCAACCACAAACAGCAGCGTGTGTTTACACAATGTTCTTCAACCGGGGTAGCATCTGGGGGCGCTTAACAGTGGCGGAGCTTGACATCGAGTCGGGAGGAGGGGAGAGGTAACTATAAGCATGGTCGAAGAGGCGTGATCTGAAGATGGGGAAGGAGGGACCGTGGCAAAGAGTTCCAGAATTTGTGGGCATAGTGGCTGAAAGCATGGACGCTGATGGTGGAGCGAGGGGATGAGAGATAAGCAGAAGGCTGTAGGAGCAAAGGGATGGGTAGAGGAGGGGTTGGCAAACCAAAATTCAACCAAACTACCAAGAGGTCCACACATGTATGTTTTGCATTTGGCCGTAATGGAATGAATGTTCTCTCTCCTGTGGAGGAACCTCCATCTAAACCCAGACCTTATCAGGTGGAGATTGGAAAGAGGGGAGGGCATGGAGGTATCTACTAGACTTTAACCAGTCAAGTAATGTCAACTTACATGTAGAACAATAATAATCTTTGCATTTGATTCGGCGACTTATCACGTCATTGAGACGTCTCAAAACCTCACAGAATATACTATAAAGTCGATTGACTGTGGGTTTTGTGGGTGAAACGTGGCAACCAATTGTACTCAGCAGAGTGTCCCACAAACAGTCGTTGCTGAGTGACCAAATTATTAATTCATCTTTTTTGAAGCAATTATTATCACTGGTAAAGCGATCCATCAATCGGCTGTCAACTAGGTTTCTACTTACTACTAAGTAATAGAGACGTGTGGAGGAGGAAACTCGCTTAACGTTTCGCCCCAAACGGGAATCAAATTCTTAAATTGGTCTTATTTGTGTAAAATCAGCAATAAAACGCCTTCCAAACTGAAACTGGATTCAATAATTTTACACAAATCGGTGTCATTAACGAGTAACTTTTTAACGTTTTAACAATTTTAAGATAAAATGGTTGCACAGGCTGAGATTAGACCGCAGGCTTCAGGAGAGTAGTGGGTTTAGACCGGGTGGCTCATCCGTCTCAGCAGTCTGGTTCCTCCCCTAATGTGGTCCTTGCCGGGCAACACTACCAACAACAACTTGCAAATATATAGAGCGCTGTATGTAGGATAGCGTCTCAGAATGCTGCACCATTGATGGGGTTAGACACCGAGTGAGGGGACTATTTGGTTGAATAGGGAAGTCTTAAGGAGGGATTTAAAGATAGATAAAAAGAGACTGAGGTGGAGAGATTGAGGCAGAGATTTCCAGAGGTTATGGGTATGAAGCAGCGGGAAGCAGTGACTGAAGCAGCGGGAAGCTTACTAGAAAAAATATGGTGAAAACGATTGCAGAGGGGAGATTTAATGGCAGATAGAAAGAGGGCGAGACAGAGGGGTAGAGGGAGGGGGTAGAGGGAGGGAGTTCCAGAAGTAGTAGCTGATAATTCGGCCCAACAATGGGGCAGAGGGGGATAAGCAGAAGAGTGGTGCAGGTGTAGATTAGAGAGATAGAGAGGTGCCAGGGAGTGAAGAGACCCATCTGGCGATGATAGGGTGGGCCAGGTGGGGGACGTGGAACAGGCCAGAGCCTGCTGAGTGGCGTCAGCTGACAGGTTGGTATGGAGTAACAGATCAGAGATAGGGAGGAGCAAGGGCGTGGAGGGTTTTCAAGGTGAGGACGAAGATTTTGAACTGCATTGCTGTTGGATGGGGAGGCAGTGGAACTGGGTGAGGGTGGGAGTGAAGTGATAGAGCTTTTGAGCCAGGTGCCAGAGAGGACATGAGCTGCAGAGTTCTGGATGATCTGCAGCTTGTGGCAGGAAGAGTTGGGGAGGCCGACGAGCAGGGAGTTGGAGCACTTGAGCCCAGATGTAATAAATGTGTGGATGAGGGTCTCACAAGCCTGAGGGGAGAGGAAGTGGCAGAGTCGGGTTGATGTTGGCGAGTTGGGGAAAGGTAGAACGGGTCATGACACAGATATGGGGTAGTCTGGTTACATGGACATGTACCTGTCACCTCCAGGGTGATTCCCGGGTTGCTCTCATGCTTGGACGTGTAGATCAGTTTCCGGGAGACTTCCACACGGCAGAAATACTGATCATTGTCCTCCAGCTCTGCCCAGTCCAGCTGGAGGGAGGCGTCCTGCTCTCTGGGGTTCCCGACCAGCGTGTAGCGCTCTCTTGCGTTCACCTTTATCAAGGTCTCGTTATTGGCGCTGTTCACGGAGTGGAATATAACCGGCCCCTCGAAGAATTTCCTCGTCCTCCAAAGCACGGTGATCTCCACTGTGGTGTAGTGAGCGAAGGAGGAGTTGAACTTACAGGGCAGGATAACGGGGGCGCCCAGCCTGCCGCTCACTCTGCTCGGGACCCGTACCTTGACATCCACCTGCACGCTGACTGTTCGCCGACAAACACACCAAACAGGTAAGATTATAATTATAATAATAATAATTCTTGCATTTGATAATCCTTACGCCTTATCACATCGTTGAGACGTCTCAAAGCGCTTCACAGAAATACTGCAAAGTGAATTTCCTGTGTATTTTGGCGATAGCCAATTACGCACCGCAGTGTCCCACAAATAGTGGTGGATTGAGTGATTATTTTTTTTAAGGGATTATTATCGGCAGTAAAGTGATCTGTCAATCTGTCAAGCAGTGGTTCCTGCTTACTGCTAGGCAAACAGAGGCATAAGGAAACTTGCCTAACTTTTCACCCTGCCCGGAAATGGAACCCTAGTCCCAAGACCGGTTTGGTTTGGATGACGAAGACCCTTTGGCCATTTGATCACATTCCCTCCTGACCATCCTCTTATCACAGCATCCAAGACCTGACCTCAACCGCAAACTGATAACCAGTTCCTCATTTGTCAACACCTACTTCCTGACTGTTCCACTAACTATGGAAGCAAGCTCTCTTATGAGTCAGATCAATTGAAGTGGTCACACGTGTGCCTCTGGGTATGAGAGCTGTGAATTTAAGCCCCATGGTAATAACAACAGCCCTTCTCTTCATATTATTGTAATAATCCTTACATTTGATACAGCGCCTTTCATGTCAGTAAGGCGTGCAAAAGTGCTTTACAGGATATACTGTACAGTGTAGTGACTGTTTTTCAGTCATATGCGATAGCACAATAATTTCCCCCAGACTGTTGGCCAGGATACTGATATAGAGAAACCTCCTCCTTCTTTAACGGGATATTTAGTGTCCACCTGATCAGGCAGATAGAACCTCTGTTTAACATCTCCTTTGAAGGATGGCACCTCTGACAATGAATTGCATTGGAATATCATCTTAGAGTGTGATTCCAAGTCCCGACGTGGGGCTTGAACATACAACCTTCTGACTCATAGTCAAGAATGCTCCACTGAGCTATTCGCCCACAAAATACAGTCACTGCAGTGAACAGCAATTACTGTGATTCACTTGAGATGCACTAAAACCTGGCTGGACCAATGGAGTTGGGGATAGGGGGTGGGGGGGGAAATCCAGTCTGACCAGCTGGAATCCTATGAGTAGAAGATAGTTTGCGGAGTCCTGTAGCTCAGTGGTTAGAGCACTCGCCACCCAAGCGAGAGGACCTGGGTTTGACTCCTGGGCAGAGCCAAACCTTGGGCTAGTTTTCTTACCCCACACGCCTCTGGCTATCTAGCAGTAAGTAGGAACCGGGTTGTTTGATGATTGCCGGGTCACTTTTCTAGGGATAACAACCCCTTCAATAAATAATAATAATGACTGTTCATGGGAAGCTGCTGTGGGCAGTTGCTTATCGCATTTCGCCCACAAAATATACACGCAATTCACTTCACAGTATATTCTGTGAAATGCTTTGAGACGTCTTGAAGACATGATAAGGCGCTACATCAAACTGTAGGCCAGCGAGCACGGTGAGGATGGGGTGGGTGAGAGTAGACTGGGCCAGTGTCTGTGTGTGAGAGGAGACTGAGACAGTGTCTGTGTGTGAGAGGAGATTGAGCCAGTGTCTGTGTGTGAGAGGAGACTGAGACAGTGTCTGTGTGTGAGAGGAGACTGAGACAGTGTCTGTGTGTGAGAGGAAACTGAGCCAGTCTGTGTGTGAGAGAGGAAACTGAGCAAATGTCTGTGTGTGAGAGAGGAAACTGAGCAAGTGTCTGTGTAGGTGAGAGGAAACTGAGCCAGTGTCTGTGTGTGTGAGGAGACTGGGATAGTTTTTTAGGAGAGTTTGTTTTCTGTTCTGAGTTAAATCTGAATTCCTGATACCAAAGTCCAGAGAGCTGGGTGTTCAGTGTATTTCAGATCCATAAATAATAATAATAATCCTTGCATTTGATATAGCGCTTTTCACGTCGGGAGGACGTCCCAAAGCGCTTCACAGAACACACTGTAAAGTGAATTGACTGTATATTTGTGGGCGAACGCGGCAGCCAATTGCGCACATCAATGTCCCACAAACAGTCGCAGATTGAAAATGACCAATTTATTATTGTTTTTGGTTTTGGAGGGATTATTATTAGGCTCTGTGTGGAGTAAGGAAACTTGCCCGAGGTTTCGCCCTCTGCCTGGAATTGAACTCAGGTCTCTCACTTGCAAAGCGAGTGCTCTAACCACTGAGCTACAGGACTCCACATCTAGATTTAGATGTTACAGGCACTGTACCAAATGCTAGTAATATTATTTATTGAAACTTTCTCCCTCGCCCTTCCCCAATCCTCTCTTGTGGTCATTTGTGAGCTTTTAACTTCTGTGATCTTACAGCTGAACTTCCTGAAAAAAAAACAATGATATCAGACTGGGTTGACCAGCAGACTATGGAGGTGAGGTGGGGGGGAGATGGGTCACGGGGATGCTATCAACCAAGAGGAAACGAAAACCTCCATTCATGGCCTCGTGATCAAAAAATGCAATGAGTAATGTGGGGAACTATTCCCGGCTGCTCTATGTAGTCATTTTGTTCAGCCAGCTCTATGTAGTCATTTTGTGTGGCCGACTGCTATAATGACCCAGCGACGTTAGTATAAAAACAGAGAATAAAGAATAATAATTTGGTCACGCAATCCACAACTGTTTTTGGGACACAATTGGCTGCCTGCCTTTCGCCCTCAAAATGTACAGTCGATTCACTTTACGATGTATTCTGTGAATCGCTTTGACACCTCTCGAAGACGTGAGAAGGTGCTTTATCAAATGCAAGTATTATTACACAGCAGCCCCCTACTCCCCATGCCCTGCACTTCTCCGTCTCTGCTCTTCCCTCATTCTCACTCGCTACAAGAACCTTCCCCAATTACGAAACTTGCTCTATGGAATTCCCAGTCCCCTAAAAATTCCACCTCTATTAAAAGTCTGTCGGACATGTCTTTGAACATTCCCTCAAACTTCCCCAACTCACCAGCCCTCTTCCTCGTCCGTTGTTGTGAATAGCTTTGAGTTCTTTATCTACCACTCCCTCCTCTTTCACACTGTTTATCCTACTGACCTAATTTCAGAGAGCATTAGGCACAGACTGGCAAGATCCAAGGCTTGGGGACTGCACACTATGGGGTCAGACCAGTCACTGGAGGCAGGGAATCCTCCCACTCAACCCCTGTTAACTCTGCAAGCCAAAACCCGAACGGGAAGGGTGGTTATAGCTGGACAAGCAGAGGGAAAGCTTGCCAGACAGCGCTCTGAATGGCAAGGCTATGTAGATTTAGCTGCTTAGACTCCAGCAGTTAACCCAACGCACACTCTGGGGTGCATGGGCAAAGCACGATGTCTCCCTTCAGGGAGAGAGAGTGCATTCCATTCCAACAATCTATTTCTTGAATTTAATAATAATATAACAATCCTTGCATTTGATGTAGCGCTTTTTACGTCTTCTCGATGTCTCAAAGCGCCTCACAGAACACACTGTAAAGTGAACTGACTGTATATTTGTGGGCGAACGCGGCAGCCAATTGCGCACAGCAATGTCCCTCAAACAGTCGTGGATTGAAAACGACCAATTTATTATTGTTTTTGGTTTTGGAGGGATTATTATTAGGCTCTGTGTGGGGTAAGGAAACTTGCCCAAGGTTTCGCCCTCTGCCTGGAATTGAACCCAGGTTTGATTTGGAGACTCTTTAAACAACGGTGATGGGTTTCCGTGCGGGTCAGACACCCGGCTGGGAAACAAAAATCTCACGACGTTCAGGCTCCCACTCCTTCCCCAAAGCACTTTGTGAAAGGAGCTGTGGAAACTACAAAGAGCTGTTTATCCTGTGCAAATATCGGCAGATAAATGCAAATCATTTACTTTGGATAAAACGATCATAACTAGAGAAAACGCTAGCAAGTAATGGAAACTGTGTCCAGTCTGCTGCCCTCCTTCCATATAATAATAATAATGATAATTCTTAGCTTGCGCAGCGTTTATAACATCAAAACATCTCGGAGGGCTTCACTGGGCATTTCAGTCCAGTGCAGTGATCATACATCTCTAGACAAAGGTGGCAGCCAATTTGAGCACAGAAATCAGCTGGGAAGTTAATGAGTGATTAACCTGCCCGCTTAGATGTTCTTTTCCAACAGTGTTGGGAGATTGCCAAGATCTGTCCCTCATTTCCTCTCTCTTTGGTCGGCCTGCAAAATGCCAAATATGTTCCTTTTCGCAGGAATTTGTTTGCGGAACCAACAACAGGCCCCACCCAAGACTTTCTCGTCACGTAATCGTGAGCCTGCTGTGAATTTCCATCATATTTGTACGTTTCCTGTTTCACTTGATCCCTGACAGAGAATTATTATAATAATCTTTGCACTTGACTTAGCGCCTTATCACGTCTTTGTGACGTCTCAAAGCTCTTCACAGCATATACTGAAAAGTGAATTGACTGTATATTTTATGGATGAAACACAGCAGCCAATTGCACACACCAGCGTCCCACAAACAGTCGAGGATTGGGTGACCAAATTATTATATTTGGAAGGGGGATATTATTCTCAACGGAAAGTCTTTCGACAATTGACTAAACAACCAACTTCCTACTAACTGCTGGATAAACTGTGCATGTTGAGTAGTCAGGCTGAGCTACGGTTTCGCCCTACTATCGCTGATTACTATCAAACCCAGATCCTATCGCTTGTGAGATGAACACTCTAACCATTACCCACTGCAGGAACTAAACCCTTTACACTCAGCGAAAAAAATGTTAACCCACAAACTACAACGGTTTCAAGCACAACACAAGAAGTCTTTGTATAAAATGCACGGTGTTTAAAAAAAACAAAGCTGTTCAGCAATTTTATTGCTGAAAGTCCGATTAAAACAGACTCACTCATCTGTGTGAGTCACTCACTCATCACTCATCTGAGTGAGTCAGTTCTAAGTCAGATTAAAACAGATGGAAGCCATAGGAAAGCCGAGACACCGGGCAGTCAGTAGCCCGCAGCACATTTATCTGATATTCTCAAATCAATCTTAATCTCTAGTGCGGACGCCTTTTCCCTTAAAACACTGACAGCCAATTCCCTGTAAACACAGGGCCTTTCCCTGCTCAGTCTCGGGCACCAAAAGAAATGGATAGGACGTTGGGAATCCCAATGTAACTATAATTGATGTCCACCTGTTTATCCCTGGAGGGTTTCAAACCCTCAGTAAATTACTTACCGGTGTTACGGACAATCAGGGCTGCCAGGATCAAGCGAAGAGCAGTCATTTTCACCCACAAGATTGCAGGGAGTTCAGTCGGTTTAAAATTCCGTACTGTATACAAACCAGGAAATGGTAGCTCTATATCTGTAGTTGTTTCAGACCAATCAAAGGCGTTGTTTGGGTACGGCTGAGGTCATATCACTAAAAAAAAAACCCTGTTCAAATTCCCCTCAGTGATCTCACAGTCAGGTGCACACGTAACTCGCTCACAAAGGCATTAGCATTCTGGTTTGGAAAATTTGGGGCTGGGTATTTTTGCAGCACTCACTTTCAAATAGGCCTGAAATACGCTACGCAGGATTTCCAACAACTTGTTTTTAGCCCTGCGAGTTTCTTCAAAAACACATTTCGATCACTGAATCCACGAATGTTTGTGGGCGACTGCGGTGGACATTTAGCTTCGGCGTTTCGCCCACAAAATGCAGTCACTCCACTTTACAGTGTATCCTGGGAAGCGCTTTGAGATGTCTCAAAGATGTGATAAGGTGCTACAACAACAACTACAACAACTTGGATTTATACAGCGCCCTCCGCGTCCGCGCCGGACGGCGTCTCAGAGCGCTTTACAGTTTAGGATACCGGGGCCGAGCCGGGGGGAGGGGGGGGGGGAAGGTGACCAAAGGCGCGGTCGAAAAGAAAGATGCAAGGATTATTATTATTTATAACGACTTATCCGAAGGACGGCACCACTGACAGTGTAGCACTCCCCCAGCACTCTATTGCGGTGTTTCCCGAGACTGTGAGTTGAAGGCCCCATGTTGGGACCTTGATTGAGTTCATAATACACGCTGACATTTCTTGGTGCGCAGTTTAACACTTTAATTTAATTCCTTTGATTTAAATTGAAATCTCACAAAAGGCATTGCAGGGAATAGCTACCAAGTGTAGTGACTGCAGGGCAAAAGCAGCCCTGATTTGTACACAGCAACGTCTCACACGCAGCCTTGGAGAGACTGACCAATTTTATCGAAGGATTGTCAGCCAGGAACCCCGGGTGAAACTCCCATCTTTTTTATTTTATTAATAATAATAATCCTCGCATTTGATATAGCATCTGATCACATCGTTGAGACTCGCAAGTGATTCACCGGATACACTGTAAAGTGGATAGCCTGTGCGTTTTGTGCCTTCACCTCCCCTCTCGACTCTCTACCCCCTCCTCGTCCCTCCCTTCCCTCCCCTCACCCTGACCAGCTCCCCTCTGCTCGGGTCCCAACCCAACTGTGCAGCACCTTGGGACGTCCTCCCGACGTGAAAGGCGCTCTATAAATACAATCTTGTTGTTGTTGTTGCTGAAACGTGGCAGCCATTTGCGCGTAGTAATGTTACACGACACAACAGTGACCAATTTTTTTTATTTGGGTGGGGGTTTGTTGGCCAGGACACTGGGAGATAGAAACTGCATTCTCCTGTTGGATAGCGCCACGGGATCGTTAACATCCACCTGAACGAGCAGACTCAGTTTAACTTCTCATCTGAAGGACAGCACCTCCGGCAACGCAGCACAATAATAATTTAATAAATGTTTAACAACATTTTAACAATAGTGTTGTAGGTGTTGAACATCCGCCCAAACAAGACACAGACAGGATCTGGGTTTGACATCACATCAGGCAGAAGGCAGGTGTGTAACATTCGGGTTTCCCCCAATACTTCTCTGCAGATACTGACTGTAAAGAACACGAACTCTGGGGAGACGAGTGGGGGAGAAATTCACAAAAATTTGGAGGGTTATTTTGGGGGAAGTTTGGGAGTGTAATTATTGGGGCTTACTATATGACTAATAATTTGCATTTACACATTGTCTTTCACTTGAATTAGCTTAATAAAATCCGACTGCTTAAAAGATAAAAGACATCAATGTTGTCCCAGAGACAAACTCACAGCATCTAATCTGCACCAGGGACATCCCATGAACAGCATTTTCTTTTGGTCAGCCGGGTGTCTGACACGTGTGGAAACCCATCACCATGCGTAAGAATATTAAGAGTAACCAAACAAAATTACGTGCATCCCACCTACCCATGGAAATCCGAGACGCAGATTGTTGGAATGGAATGCGCTCTCTCTCTCTCTCTCTCTCTCTCTCTCTGTCTCTGTCTCTCTCCCTGAAGGCAGACACGCTGCACCTAATTCTGGAAACTATTAAGCACGGGTTGGCAAGAGCCGAGGCTTGGGAAGCCCGGAGTGCCCGCAGGGTGACTGGGAGAACTTAGCGGATGTGGGCAGGCAATATGGGGGAAGTGAAGCAGGCTCGTGCCTGCCGGGTAGCTCAGCCCGAACAGGAGAAAACGATCCAGCTTCTGTGAATGAGTAAATGTGCGCGTGGTTTCTCGACCCTCTGTGACCTCCCAATGTAATGTGCGACTGCGGTGATGTCAGCGGAAATAAATGCTCTGCCAGTGGACGGGGATTTCCCTATCGAGGGAATTCCCTCAAGAGACAGGGGTTCCCCCCCCTCCCCCCCCCCCCCGAGGCACCACATGGCCTTAGCGGCTCTGGGTATTTGTACCAAACGCTGTCCCCCGATTACTCCAGTCCCGGCCAAACCCCACTGGCTCCTGTCACAGAGCAGATCCACTTCAAGATCCTCACTCTAGTGTTTAAATCCCTCCCCCTCCCCCCCCCCCATCTCTCTAACCTCCTCTTTCCCCACAGCAGTACCCGCTGCCTCCGCTCCACTGGGTCCAGCCTCCTCCGCGTCCCCCGAATCCTCCTCTCCACCATTGGCGGCCGTGCCTTCAGCCACTACGCCCCAAAACTTTGGAAGTCCCTCCCTCAACCCCTTTGCCTCGCCTCCTCCTTGCGCACCTTCAGGTCGCGCCTGAAGACAATCCTATGGTCACCTTCTCCCTCCCCATGGTTCGGCCTTGGACTCTGCCATTGTTAAGCGCTCTGAGATGCCACCCGGCGTGGATGGTGCTACATAAGTGCAAGTTACTGTTGTTGTATCTGAATAGCACTAATCAACCCCGCACTTTCCCCGCACTTTCCCCAGCAAAATTTAGCAAAGTCTCTGCAATTTCAGAATATGTGAAGATATGTCCACACTTTTCTGTTGGCCCCGGCGATCACCTGCAAAGTGTTAAACAGCAGGTTCTTCCGCTTCACTGCCACCCCTCATTACCCCCTTCACTGATCCCCCCTCACTGATCCCCCCTCACTGATCCCCCCTCACTGATCCCCCCTTACTGGCCCCAACTCAATAACCGACTCACTGCTCCAGTCATTGTTCCCTCTCACAGCCCCTCCTCACTGGGCCCCCTTACTGCCCCCCCCCGCCCCAACTGCTTCCCTTCCATTGCTCCCCTTTCATTCCCCCTCACTGCCCCCATCACTGCCCCCCTCTCACTGCCCCCTCACTGCCCTCCCCTCACTATCTGCCCCCTCACTGCCCCCCCTACAGCTCTGCCTCCCCTCAATGCCCCTCCTCGCTGGCCCCCGACACTGCCCCCCCTCACACACTCTCCCCCCTCACACACTCTCCCCCCAAACCCACTGCATCGTTGATTCCAAGGCATTGAATCAGATTGTCTTATTCACTATTTTTCCTACTGAACCTGATCTCCACAGTAAATATTCTGTTCTGAAATTGACTGAATAAAATGCTTGTGAACGTATGGCTCGGTGGTGTATGTTAATGTGGCCGCAGTCAGGCGAACCTGTGAGACAGTAATGGAGTATTGTAGTTCAGTGGTGACAGCACTCGTCGCAAGCAACAGTTCCCGGGTTCGATTCCGGGCCGACCCAAACGGTAGTCAAGTTTCCTTACTCCACCGCCGGTGTTTACACAGCAGTAACAAGGAACCCGGTTGTTAGTCGATTGGTGCATCGCTTTTCTGGGGTAACAATCCCTTCAAAATATTTCTCTTTTTTCATTTGGTCACTCAATCCACGACTGTTTGTGGGACACTGATGTGCGCAATTATCTGCCGCGTTTCACCCACAAAATATATTATAATAATCTGTCAATATCTCTCCTCGTCTTCTCCCACAGCTGCCTCTGTGCACCCATTACTCATCAGGTGTCAGTCTGGTGAGTCAGTAGCACTCTCGCCTGTGGGTCAGCGGGTTGTGGTGTTCACCATCCAGGTGCCGTCCTTCAGATGAGACGTTAAACCAAGGACCTGTTTGCCTGACATTAAAGATCCCTCGACACTGATGGAAAAGAGAAGCGAGTTCCTCCCGGCTTCCTGCGCGACAATCAACCAGATGAATTGTAGACTAATTGTCTTCTAGGAATGCCTACCTTGAAGAAGTTCTGCTCTTCACTACACCGTGACTTTCTTTCTTCCCTTTTACCCTGCTCACCTTCTTAGCTATCTGTTTCCCTTCTTGTGTTTGATGATGTTTTCATTAAAACCTGTTTTCACAGCCACATCTCTTTCCTCAGTAACTGTCTTAAACTGCAACTAATTCCATATGGATTCCCTCTGAAATTCCACCCTTCCTGCTTTTAATCCACCCACAATCATCAAAATTCAGCGCTCTTCTGATCACTGTTCTTGCCGACTCATGATATCTACTGTCTCCAGCGTGTGCCGACACGTGCAAACTCTCAACCTTTCCCTTCAGCAGCTCCGACACACTTTATCTCAGAACTGCCCTGAACCTCATCTCTGTTTTGTCCTTCACCTTATTCAGCGCTTTAACAAAAAACTCTTTTTATTTCTTTCAGATGATATGGCTGTGTGCAAAGTGGTTGCTGTGTTTGTCCACGAACACAGTCAGTACCTGTTGAAGACCTTTGAAACTTTCTAACATTACAGATTCTGCATCAAATACAGAAATGTAACGCTTATTCAAACATTTGTTCACTACTTCAGTGAGAGAGTAGTAACTTATGGAGGGTTCCCTTTGGAGACGGTGGAAGCAAATTGTGTTAAATATACATTAGAATACATTAGAATATATTGCACAGAAACCGGCCATTCAGCCCAACTGGTCTTTAGCTCCACATGAGCCTCCTCCTGCTCTTCCTCAACTAAGCCATCAAGCATCACCTTCTATTCCTTTCTCCCTCAAGTACCTCTCCAGCTTCCTCTTAAATACATCTATGCTATCAGCCTCAACAACTCCTTGTGGCAGATGTTCCACATTCTCACTACTCTGTGTGAAGACATTTATTTCTTCAAACGTCTAACTTCCCTATTTAATCCACTTGTGACAATTTTATATTGATGGCCCCTGGTTTTGATCTCCAGATTTCCTTTTTTCTACTGCCATGATGTTATCCCTAACATGTACAGCTACTCCATTGCCCTTTTATCCCATCTCTATCCTATCTAAATATGTTACACCCTGCAATGTTTAATTGCCAGTCCTGGTCTTTCTGTAGCCACGTTTCAGTAATCCCAAATATATCTGTTTCCTCACTACGAATTACTGCCTCAGTCCTCCTGTTTTATTTCGGATGCTGTGAACATTGCTGTACAGACAGTTTCATTCATTATTATTCGTTGCTCCTCTCATTTTATTTTTGAAAGTCTTTTCACCCTTCTGTTCTATAATTGTATTAGGTCCCTGACCACTTATATTCTCCTTATTTGTGACTTCGGTCCAGCTTGGGTCATTTCCTTCTGATTTTAATCCTCTATTACATTTCACACCCTTGTTATATTGGCCACGTTTACATGGGAACATACAAATTTGTTGGCGAAGGAACGCAAAGGTCCATCTCGTTCGCCTTCCACCATCCTGGCAGTCGCTTGACATGTCATTTCCCAAACCATACAGTGTATCCTGAGATATTATTTTTCTTGCAGAAATCTATCTAATTTGTTCTTGAAACAAACAACTATGGAAGAAGCAAACAAAATTGGGGAGGGA